>NW_025335549.1:1732536-1888010 GCF_004798865.1 Varanus komodoensis
CCAGGCTGAAGAGACCCAGTTCCCTCAGTCTCGCCTCATATGGCATCCCCTGCAAACTGGCCACCAACCTCGTGGCCCTATGCTGCACTGACTCCAACCTGGCTATATCCTTTCTGTAATGAGGGGCCCAAAATAGTCAGATCGTCAGATCTCTTCTAGAAGATTGTGTCCAGTTCTGGGCACCAAGATTTAAGAAAGATGTAGAAAGATTTGAAAGGGTCCAGAGGAGGGCAACAAAAATGATCCAGGGTTTGGAAACACTGTCCTGTGAAGAGAAACTGGGAGAACTGGGTATGTTCAGCCTAGGGAAGATTAGGCTGAGCAGGAACATGATATCCCTCTATAAGTATGGCAAAAGCTGCCACAAAGAGGAAGGTCAAGATCTCTTCTTGCTGAAACCAGAGTGTAGGACACAGAATGATCAACTCAAGTTGTGACAACTCAGATTCAGGCCGGACATCAGGAAAAGTTTCCTCACTGTCAGAGTAATACTACAGTGGAACCAGCTGCCTAGAGAGGTGGGGGCTCTCCTATGCTAGAGACATTCAAGGTGAAACTGGACAGTCTTCTGAGTGGGATTGTATAAAATGGTAACCTCCAATAGCAGGGGGTTGGACCCGATGGCCTTTATGGTCCCTTCCAATTCTAATATTCTATGATTTCTTTTAATTGAATAAAGAACTTTTAGTCATCTCCACTAGACCATTATTTTCAACAGCACTTAAATCCATGTTGCTTGTTTGCTTACCAGTCATCCCCACAATATTCTTTCTTCCCCCTTTGCATGGGTCTGACATAACAGCCAGTCTGGGTCTTAAACTGCAGACAAGTAGAAAGTGTATTTCATTCCAGACTGTTGTCTGCAATCGATGCTTTGTTTGCCCTATAGATGACGGAGGCTGACAGATGGATTCTCTGTACTTCAGCCTTCCTCAGCTTGGCGCCCTTCTGATGCACTGAACTACAACACCCATTATCCCCAGCTGGGCAAGGGATACTGGGCATCATAGTCCATCTGACCTGGAGGGCACCAAGTTGGGGGAGACTGCTGTACTTCATTAGGAGAAAGCTGCTACTTCCTCCTCTCTTCTACTGTCTTGTGAGGCCAATATTTTTGTGGCTCTTCCTTTCGGATGCATATTCCTGGTTGGCTGATGAGCAGGGAGCACTGCTTATTGTTGCAGTCATACAGATTAATTGAAAGGATCACTTCCCAGATTGACCAGTTAATCTGATCATCCCGATGACTAAAGTTTATTAATTGCTATCTAATTTGCTGTTGTCAAAAGAAGGCTGATCTGTATCTGCATTAGATGGAGTCCCGGTCAATTCTAACAGCAACATACTTAGCCAATTATCTCAAGTTGTTATGACCATATTACTACTTCATCATCCTCTCCCCAACCTCTTGAAAGCTGTTGTGTGCTCTGCCTATGGTTAATTATGATTTTAAACTTCAAGGGAATGTTTCCGGTTGCTGGAAGTGCCCCCATCACAGCCTTTGGACTGACATAGTGGATTAGCTGAGATTTAAACCAGTGACCTCCAAGCTCTGCCTACTGTCATCTTGCTTCTTACAAAGCACACCAGGGCTGTCTCCGCTCAGGTTACTCTAAATCACACGTTGATGAGAGGTGACAGGTACTGCAACAGAGTTTGATTTCTGCCTCCCTGGGCCAAATTCCTTCAAATAAAGGCTACAGGAGGTCATTTTGTGTGTCCAGAACCAGTGAACTGAGATCACGGTAATATTGGACAAGCTCTCTCTCGCTCTGTGTTCCTTTTATTGTAAGTGGAGCTGCCTGGATAGTTGCTTTTGTTCATCACTCTACATTGAAAACCAAATAAGTCTCCAGAATTGACCCTTCACTCTTAAATGAACTCTCTCAAACCTTGTTAATATTTGCTTAATTAATTCCTTAGATCTGATTGTTATGTTTTATAATTCATGTTAACCGTACTATAAACCAAAGCAAGAAAGCTAATAAAATATTTTAAAGACATAAAACAGACTGATGCCAGTCAAGTCAACCAACTGATTGGTTAAATATAGGTGTGTGCATTCAGAGTTCCATTTCGATCATTCCTATCTCACACAAAACAAAACTGAGTGCCAAAATGTGTCATAGTTAGTAGCCAATTCAGTCACCAAGTAGGAAATCACCTGCAAGCCAGACATGGGTGTGTTATTTCATTTGCCCTCATACTGCTGGAATAAATCCATGTTTCAGTCATAGCAAAGAAGTTCTGTTTGTCAGTGTCGGTCATTTAACTGTGCCCTAGAACAGTTCATTAGAGAAGCAACCAAAGGGGAAGCTACCTTTATTCAATGCTAATGAAGGGATTGGGCCCACTTCTACCACACTACTGCATTTGGTAGTAGTTTGGTAGTTACCTCAGATTCCTACTCTGAACTGGAGTCAGAACTCCCAACTGAAATGCCAAAACCAGCAAGCCTTGAAATAAGCCAAGCAGCTGGTGAGAACCAGACCCTATCTGGTTCTGGGGGAGACATTGTTAAGTAGGTAGTGGGGCTATAACATAATTAGTACCCTCATCCAATGCCAGTTCAGGAGAGCAAGCCATATGGATAGCATCTGGTCTTTCTTCCATTTGGCCCACAAACAGTAAGAACTTCCCTGAGCATGGAACTAACTCCGGTTGGTTGGAAAAGGAGTGGGATTCTGTTAAGAATCAAGATCTTTACATGAGTAGCAATCTCTCTCAATTAGCTGGCTTCCTAATTCAATTGATGCCATTTGCTAATGGCCTCTACAGTTTTCCTTTTGTATCCTTAAGTCAACCTCTCTGTCCAGCTTTACTTTAATGAAGGCTTTGGTTAGAAGTTTCTCATCTGGACCTGCTCGAAAGAAGAAAGGAGATGAGGGGAGACCAGCCCACAACAGCTAAATTGTCGCACCCAGAACCTAGTGAAAGATATCAGTGTTGTTAAACCAGTTTGAAATGGTAACAAAAGTGATATCAGATGCAATTTATTCAAGTGGAAAATTGCCAGACCACATTTGACTTAAAGATGAAACTTCTCTAAAATGTGGGAAATGGTAAAAAGGCAGTTGAATGAAGGAGTCAGGAGGATTAACTCTGCACAAAATGCCTGGAGGATAGAAACTGAGCTTAAATGTGTATCCCAGCTTAGGACAGGTAGCACCAGGTCCAAAGGGTCACCCACATAGTTAATGAGCAAAGACAAGCAAACTATTGGAAAAAGGGAGGCTTCCTTCAGAAAGTGGACGTCTTGCCCAAATGAGGAAAACAAAAAGGAGCATAAACTTGCACAAAGGAAGTGAAATCAGACAACAAGAGCTTTACAAAAATCCTCTTGAGAAGCACATTGGTAACAACATCAAGGCAAACAATAAAGAATTGTTTAAATACATCAGAAGCAGGAAACCAGCTAGAGAGACTGTTTAATTGTCGGTTGTCAATAAAGAAGAACTAAAGGAGGATCAGGAGATTAAAGAGAAACTGAATAAATTATTTTGACTTGTCTTCACTGAAAAGGTTGTAGAACTGATGTTTTCACACAGATCTCCTTGAGGAAATGAGGCAAATAATGATGACAAAAGATTAACTTATCAAACCTATAGATAAATTGAAAGCTAATAAATCACCAGACTCAGATGGTATCCATGCAAGAGTTCTTAAAGAAGTCAAGAGTGAAATTGCTGAACTTCTGACAAAAGTATTTAACATGTCACTAAGATCAACCTCTGTAGTGGAGAACTGGAAAATGGCCAATGTAACACCAATTGTTTAAGAAGGGCACCAGGGGCAACCAGGAAATTACAGGCCAATTACCTTAACACATGTTCTGAATAAATCAGTTAAAGGTATTGCTAAAGATAAAATCGGTAAGCATATGTAAGGACAAGCCCTGCTGAAAAAGACTCAGCTTCACTTCCAGTGTGGCAAATCCCGTCTCACCAAACTGTTCTTTGAGCATGTCAGTAAATATGTGGACATGAGTGATCCACTGGGTATTGTTTCCTTGGGCTTAAAGCTTTTGACAGAGTCTATCATCGAAGACAGTCATGAAACAATATTTAGCAGCCACTGCTCTCTGTCTGTTCTTTAACCAGGTAGTGATCCATAAGAATAAGAATAAATGGTAAATTCTGCCAAGAAAGAGTTGTAAACAGTGGCGTACCAGAGGGGTCTGTATTGGAATGAATATGTAAATGATCTGGAATTCAGCTTGGACCATAAAGTGGCTGACTTTGTTAATGACACAGAATTATAGGAGCTTGACCAAAGTAGTTAATTGAAGAAATCTCTGTCCATTGCTGGACAAAACATCTTTTTTTTTTTTTTTTTTTTTTTTTGCTAAAGAATGCTTAGTGTTGCTTCCAAAGAGTGGTCAGGCTTTGCAGAAGGAGGTGTTTTCCGTTCTGAGGAAGGACTATTAAGAGTATCATGTAACACATTCTTATTGTTTGCTCTTAGTACAGGATGCAACAAGGGGTAGTCTCCACTGAGAATGAAGTACATCAGGACATTCCTTTGTCAAGTAACTAATAAATAAATAAAGGAATAGTGTTGATTCTACTAGCTGGGCAAGGTTTTGGTGAGAGAGATGATTGTTCCATTTCAGACATGTTTTTGCACATAATTAGCTTTTCACTTCCGCGTCTCAGCTGCTCTTCCGCCTACAGGGGTAATATTTTCCATTTTCAGTTTGCTCGGTTTTGAGGAATGCAAAGTTCACAGTTCCTCAGCATCAAAGGGATCAATTAGAGCAACAGGTTTTGCCTACTCACTCTGTTTTTCAAAAAGTTCACCGATTTTAATACTTGACTGGCAGTTGCATAACCTGTAGATTAGCAGGCTAAGATATTAATTCATCTGGAATAGGCCACGCTGTCTCCTGACAAGCCTGGCAGAAGCCCTGCTTAAGTTACTTCTTTTTTCCCAGCACCGCAGAAATGTTTCATTGTTATGATAAAATACAGATGTCGTTTCCGAAGGAAACTCGCCTTACCAGCAGAAATGGGATAGATCATTAGAACAAAGACAACACAAATCAAATTAATCTTTATCCGACAGCAACATTTGCATTTACACCATTGGGTGTTAAGTCATGGCCAGAACTAAGAGAAGCAGCAGGTAATGAAAACGGGTGAGGAACGTGTGGGTGCAGTTGGAGAGTCTGTGGTCGCCAGCATTTGGTGGTGCCCAAACTAGCACGACAGTATCCTGTCTTTCAGTGTCATTTTACCATAGGGAGATGCAGAGAGAAGTTTCTTTGATTATTTCATTTCATCCAATTATTTAAAATATCAATATGCCACTTCTTGTTAGGATTGCTTAAGTGGCTCACAACAAACCTTATCCCAGAGCACACCTTGAATTCCAATTGTAAGTGAAACAGAGAGTGATTTTCTTTCTGGGGCCTTAGAGCAATGACAGACTCTTTCCAAAAACTAATGCTGAGATAGAAATTGACAGACTATCCTGCAGCTGACAGAAATGGCTTAATTCACCTCCCATTGGGATATAGCCCTAGGATGAGACTTGGTCCATCTCATGCAGGATTATCAGCACTGGCTGGCAGCCACAGGTCTGCAGGGTTTCAGGGCAGGATTTCCCCCCACCCCTACCTGGAGAGGGTGGAGTTTAACCAACGACCTTCTGCATGTGAAGCATGTGCTCCACCACTGACCTACAGCCCCTTCCATGGGATCTGCTGCCCCCTTCTCCTTTGATCTGCTTCTTGCTGCATGAGGCTAAGAGTGACCACCACCAGCTGGGCCACCTTCATTTTCTCCTGCTTTCCTTTGACATGGCCCAGGCCCAACCAGGGTCACAACCTCATTCTGACATCTCTCTCCCTCTGCCTCCCATGTTTCCATAAACATTGTGCTCTCCCAGCACATCAGTTAATTGAGCAGAAGGGCTCTAGTTGACCCCCTCCGTGCAGCAGGTCAGTCCAAAGGCAACAGTGCCATGATCAGGTTGCCTTCAGCAAAGGGGAAGCACGGGGGGCGGGGGGGCGGGTTGCTGCACACCCTCCTGCATCAATTAACTGATGCATGGGGGATGACAGGGAGAAGCAGCCTCATTACACAATGCTTAGGCTGACAGTGCTGTGAGAAAGGACCAGTAGGGTTTAAGGACCAGGTTTAAGAATTTATAGAAAGCGGTGCTTGGGAGAGCACTACGGAGAAAAGGTTGCAGTTTGGAGAATGCTCTCATCTTGCTTTAACGTGTGCCTCTGTAATCGTAGGTGTGTTGGGGGAGAAGAGTTAATTCATTTGGAAGGCAGAGGCAGGCCACTGCTGAATTCAGAAATAGCAGGTGTTAAAGGTCTCTGCTCGTAGCTTGGTTATTTGCACACAATTCATTTTTTTTTTTAAGTGTGAAAGCAAAAGCACTTCCTTAGAATAAAATAACTACATCTTTGTTCATTCAGTCTTGGATACTTCTGGAATCTGGTTGTCCAAATTAACCTATTATTATATTTTGTGCTCCATGAACCTGGAATTTGTGTTTAATAGCTTCATAAGAATAGTGTTTTATCTTCTTTGTGTGTGTTTTAAAGGGCCTTTGCTTGACAGGTTTGGGAATCTAGCAAGTCCCACACAATAAATCATTGTTGTCCCAAATGATGGTGGCTGAGATGGACAAACAAAAAAACAGAGTGAATCAGAAGGGGTCTCCTGGACCATCTAGTCTGACCCCTGGCTCCAGCCGGCTCCACTCACGACATGCCCACCATGTGCGTGTCTAGCCTATCCTTGAACACCCACACCGATGGGGCCTCAACTACCTCCCATGGAAGCCCCTTCCATGCCCTGGGGTCCTAAGTACTTTGTCAGGAAGTACTTCCTGGCATCCACCCTAAATCTTGGCTCCCTGAGCTTTGCTCCATTGGCATGTGTCCTGCCCTCTGCTGCAGGGGGAAAAGGCCATGACCCGTCTCTGCATGGCACCCCCTCACTGTATGTCACTAACAGGAGAAGGCTGCTGAGGTGAACAGGCAAAAATAGGGGAAAAGCAGGGATTTTGCTTTCAGGACTGTCAGGATGGTTGGTGAGGTCAGTAGGATGGAGCAGGGAGCTCAAAACCTCACATGCTTGAATATTTGCATGATTGTTTGACTAGTAAATTCAGGCAAAAATCACTGTGCATTAGATTTTACAGTGCACAGATGCTCACACACGGTTTCTCCTCCCTCGATCCATCTTTTTGTTTGGTTTTGTCCCCAACTTACAACTTCTGCAAGCGGGAGAAAGACAACCAATATAGAGGGTCCTTGGGAGTACAGCAGTACGATAGTTTAGCATGCCGTCAGACGAGAGCTTGTCAGATGCTTCTATTGTACTGGGATGTGATTTTTACTGCCACGTACGATTAGAGAAATGATTCATGTATTGTGCACTGCTGAAAAGGAGGGTAATTTGAGGTAACAGAGAGGGTTTTCAATGCCAAAACAATAATGATAATTCATCCGATAGTAAGGAATTGTTATGACACGTTTTCTATTATTAATCTGGTTAGAGGGTCTAGGTTAAATGACTGCAGTCGATTAAAAGATATACAGATGGGGAAAGTATTCTGTATTTATTACCTGCTTAAAGAAAAGCAAATTTAGTCGAGACAAATCGCATCATGGAAGAGTGCACCAAGTGTGATTTAAAGAGCACCTTTCATGGGAACATCCTATTTTAATGAGAAAACGAAATACACCCTCTTTATGAATGCACATATGCAATTCCAGGTGAAGCATGATAGGACTGAGTAGGATTTGCAGCCGGGCTTGAGCTAGAATACCTGTATTGGCCCTGGTTTTCAGGCAGGTTTTGGGTTAGGCTTCTGCATTTGTGCCTCAGGTGTAAGAAGCACGTTTCTCCAGGTACATAAGTGTTTCCAAGGCTGAATATTTGGAACCGGCATCTCACACATTCCAGCTTGAGGAAAGTAGCCCTGTGCCAAAAGTCCTATACACTGAGATTAATGCATACCACATTGCTGGCTACCTGAGATTCACCTTGCGATTACTAGGCATAGACGTTCTTATGCGCCACAGTGGGCTTCCCACTGCTCGCCTTCCCCGTGTTCCTTGACTTAGAAATTCTTGAGCATCTGGCATGGATGCGGGACACTGGAGCATGTTGTAGGATACATGTAGATAGATAGATAAAAACTTTATTATTGTATTCAATAAATACATAGATTTTTTTAAAAAAGAAGGAAGTACATTTAGGGTTGCCTGTCATAAAACCCCAGTTGGATCAATAAATACTTTGGCACAATATGCGTACTGCTCCCATAGTTCATATCAGTCATCTTAAGTCGGTGTCATTCCCAGACTTCGTCTATTGTCCAACGAGGTAGGGCTACGCTCCACCGGGATCTCTCTTTGGACACCCATCGTGGCCACGAAGAATTTAGCAATGCTGTATGTTAATGTTGGGTTAGTGTCAGACAGCAGTATATAGATATCTTGTTATTCCACATGGCCCGGGAAGCGATTCATCAGTGAGGAAATGAGTGCAGTTTGAATATCCCTGTAGAACATGCACCTCAGCAGGATGTGCTCTGTAGTTCCTGTCTGCTCCATACCACAGGGGCAAAGACATAGGTACCTGCTCTGACGTAGGTAGACTTCAAGGATCTTGCTGTTGTTGCCTGTTTCACAAGAACCCCAAGATCCAGCAACTGAAGCTGGCTACAAATGGGAGTAGGCGTAGGCGCAGCCACCACGGCAGGCTAGAGCCGGTTCCCTACTTCACCCTATTATTCATGCCCCACATGACCTCCGTATCTATGCACAGCCATGCACTGGAGCTGATACAAACTGGGGATTCTAACAGCGGTAATCAAGAAAAATGAGCTGCCACTTTGGGGGCACTGTCCTGCCAGAGGTCATTGCTCCTGCTTCAGCTTGAGTTTCTTAGGGCTTGGAGAACAAGGACTGGCCCTTGAGGTGGCCCTTGAGCTGACACTACTCACATAGACTGACACTGCAGCCCAGAGCCATGGATCTCGGCACCAGTGACAAAGGAAATAAGCCACTGGATCCAGATTACTGGGTGCTGCGGATCAAGAGGCTGGCTCTGCTGGCATCCTGCAAGATCTCCAAAGCAAGATCCATGGCACAGTAGGTCCTACTGTTATCTAACCTTGTTGTATCAAAAAAATATAAAACATTCTTGATGTGATAAGGCTTGCTGGTTATTGTGCTGCCCCTTTGACATCTATAAAATTAGAATGTTAACAGCTGTCAAGACTATTGCCAATGTCATACATTAATGTTTGAGGTTAAAAAAGATGGAGCAAGGAAGAGGTAGCTCTCCAGCCACTGCTTTACTGGAGGCCTCTTGTTTTCCTCTTTAGTGGACAGGTAGTGCTCCTGTTCAAATGCCAGGTGCATTGCACTGGAAGGAGCAGCGGGATTAATACTCCAATCCACCCGTGTTTTTTTTCTTGGGCAACTTGCATACAGGACAAGTATCAGTTAGGTTAATTTAATCTTGGGCAACCCTGATTGTATCCCTTAGGGCAACATTAGATGGGACTTTGTTACAGTGTTTTGCAAAGCAAATTAAAGACTCTTGTGTTAATAGATTTTAGAATGAGCTGACACATCTTTTGCTCAGGGTTGGCCTCCCTTTGGGCTATAGCATGGCTTTATGAATCGAAAATATAACATTCCACCTGCCCTCTAAGAAGGGGGTCTTTAAAACAAGAATGCAACCAGTTCCTATCCTGGCATTGTTCTGAGGAAATCGATGGATTATGCTAGCTGCAGATCTTCCGTTAAACCCGCAGTGTTAAATGCTTCAGTGTAATACTAATCTCTTGGGCCTGGGATTGCAGCACTTCAGAACACAGATTGAGGAATGTGTAACAAAATGCTTCCCATTGTGATTTTAAGCCCTGCCTGAAGAAAGCTAGCCTCTCAGAGTTGGTGGTTCTCAATTAGCTTCCTCCCAGAAGTGTTGTATCTAATCTGGGCAAACAGCAGCACTCTGAATGCTCAAAGTGTTCTTGCTTTGAGACCCATGGCTGAATCTGGCTTGGCTGGGGTCCCAGTCTGAGGTCCCCCAAAGGGCAGTGCCCTCTTTCCCCGAACCACCGGTCACATCCCCCTGCCCCACTCGACATGCAGTAAGAGCATTAAGGCATAACATTTTAGTCCTGCCCCCTTTGTCTTCGGCTGCACCCTCACAGGAAGGCAAGTTCTGACGGCTTTTCCAGGGTGGAAAAGCTAGAGCACTGGCCAGCACCTACTGCGAGTTACAGCTGACCGAAGATGGGCCTGACCAGGAATACACTTTGTTGTTTTTAATTGCTACGTTCATCTGTGCCTTCAACAGTCAAGCCTCTGTGTCAGCCCAATGAACTGAATGCAACTTACTTCTAATAAAAGCAGGCATATAGCATAGCATGGCAGAGCAGCCGTTCAAAATCCATTTCCCAGCTCACCACAGCACTTGGGAGAAACTAATGCAAGTAATTTAGAAGACCAAACACACACACACAGCAGCTTTTTTGAACCACACTCGTTTGGGTTAAAGTAGCTTAACACAAATGGGGTTTCATGGTGCACTGAAAAGCCACATCTTGCTCAGGTAACCTCAAGGGTAGGCTTGCTGGGCACCCAGCATCGCTCCACGCTCCAGGAGGACTCCCCTGGCAGAAGCTACCTGGACTTCCTCCTCCTCTCCACCATTGTAGCTGATTAGTTCACTTGTTGCTCACTCTGGCCCAGACAACAGTGGCGGTGGTGGGAAGAATCAGAGAAGACACCATGGCCTACCCATTCGCTGGTCCTCTGCTTGGCAAGGAAGCGGGGCAGCCTTGCTGAGAAAGAGGAACAAAACCAGCTGGTGCCCATGGCAGTGGGCTGACTCACTGAGGAGGGGACCCCTCAAAGGGGGCTTGGCCACGAGCTTCCACAAACGTGGAGCTGGCATGGGTGCCCTGGGAAGTCATTCCACACACATGGCCCTACTAAGTAAATGGTTAAGAAACATGTCCCAGGACTAGGAGTGCCCCCAAGGTTTGAAAGGACAGGTGAAAACTGCCTTTTTAATCAGTCTTCAAGATTATGATGGGCAGTGGTGCCATATATGCTCTGGATCAAGACTGCTGTTCGCATGAAAAACGCCCATCTTGAACAATGTGACAGGACACCAGAGGGAACTAGTGATGCTGCTGGAACACCGGTTGAATAAAGAGTTGCAGTGTCGGTCTCCATTAGCTAGTGAATGCCTCAACACCAAAATGGAAAGGAGAGATTTCAAGTTTATCTGAAAAAGACGCCTGCAGAATTCATGGTAGATTGCCCAGAGCCATGAGGTTATTGGCCCCACAAATGAGTTTTTTGACCCATAATAGGCTTCAGCTTGATTTAATAGGTCACATTTCACTGCCTTTATGGACATCCTTACATCTTCTTTGCAGGGTAATTATCTTTACACACATCTGATGTGGCAATGTAATTGACTCCTGCTTTTGTACAGTTATAGGTTAATGAACCAGACTGATGGAGAGTTTTTTAGCTTTTCACACAGCCAAAATAAAACTGTATCACTCATAGTTTGGTTTGGTTTACAAATTGAAGGAGAGGATGCAGACTTCTTTCTTTGCTTCTTATAATGCACTTCCCTCCTTGGCTCTTCTAAATGCAGTCAGCTAATTATTAGCTTTCCCAGGATTTCGGCTTCAGCCACTTCCACAGCCTGCAGTAAGTGGTATTGCAGTGTAATAGCAATGGCACCTGACTTCTATAAAATGAGCCCATCTGGCCGTGGATGCATGCCAACACTCAGCAATTCATCTGTTCTTGGACCAGGTTAGAAAAGACACGGGCAATGCATGGTTGTCAACTGGATCAGTGCCATGATGCTGGAGATGGTCACTCTTCCTTCCCTGCACCATTTTCTAAGTTGAATCTTCCCTCTTTCCATCCCCCTGCTGGTAATTCCCCTGGTAATGGAGAAGAGAGGTACAAAACCACTCCTAACAGGTATAAGGACGATACGTCCCAGGATCCCAGCCATGATTTGGAGGAAATTACAAGCCCTCCTCAGGAACGTGTGCTTCCTTTCCCTCCCTGCTATGATACACATACTGCTCTCCTGGCAGAATGTGTGCCCGTTCTTCCCTCATCCATGGTTTACTATTGTATGCACACCTATCCTGACTACGGTTACTGCTAACCAGGTTCCATCCCAATTATCCTGGACTTGCCAACCTACTTCAGACTATAGTCAGATGGGGACCTCAGTGACCGTTATCATCAGAACATGCTGGAGGCACAGGTACAGCATCATGTCCCTTCAGATATTTGTGTGTGTGTTGTCAGTTCTTCTTAGGAATCGTTAGGAATACTTGCAGCACAATCCTCTCTGCACAACACAGAGAATGCTAAGAAGAGTTCCAGAATAGAGGAGCAGATCCTCTGATCCAGGAGCCAGATCTTACCCTCTTGGGGTCCCAGTGCAGCCCTCTAGGGCAGGGGACAGGAGAGCCTCCTGCCCTGGACCATGGAGAGCCACTGACAGTCACAGTGAAAAAAGCAGCATCCGGTTCTGCTGTGGTTTGGGTCCACCACAGTGACCGACTTAATTGGCTAAGGTCCATTCACTCCAGGCAAAGCCTTGGTAAACCGAGTCACATCCAGTAAAGTCACGTTCGGGTGCATGCATGCAGCCTGATTTGACAAGTGGTATTTGCAAAACAACCCGATGCTCTCAGGGAACACTGTTGGCTGCCTCCTTGAGGGTAATGATAGATGCTGTCTCAGCAAAGAGCTGTAGCTGTTTAGCAGTTTTCCAAGCCAGGCATGGCCTCTTCTGCAGTCTGCCTAGACCTTGCTGGAAGAATCGGCTGTCCTCCATCTGGTCCTGCACCTGCTGGCTTCCAGTGGCTGAGGAAATGGACATGCTTCTGGAGAGTACTGTCCAGAGTCCAAGAATGGTGGAAGGGACGCCTTCTCGAGTGGGGAGGTCACTGCAGAAATCCACTCTCCACCACGTGAGGCACCCTGTATCTCTTCTTCATCAGAGTCATCCTCAGGGCAGCACAGGGGACCCAGTTCAGAGGTCATCATGACAGAGAGAAATAGCATCAGCAGCATCCTCGGTGGATTCCACAAGAAGACCTGAAGTCATGCACAACCTGAACTCCCATCAGAAGACTCTCATGAGTTTGGGAGACCCTTGGTGTTCCCCCTGCCACAAACACACACACAGAGCGCACTCCTGCTGTTTATCCATTTCTGATGAGCTTGTTTCTTGAGATCAGATGCTCTATAGGATTGTGGGATCCCAGTGAACTATTTCCCAGGCTTTAAACTCTACATAATTCACCATGTAGTAATAATGCTGTGATGCCATCATGAAAGGCAGCCATGGATTTAGCTTACTAGGTTTCATTATTTTTTTACATTCATATTTAGAACTTCAACAGTGTTAAAAAGTGTCTTATTTCATTACACTTTTTTTAAAGTGAGCTTATTATCAGGAATATGTTTAGCATAAAATTTATTAGTGACATGCCCTTTAATTTAGCCTGTCTAATTGATGCTAATTTAGTTAGATTGCATTAAATTATACCCTTTAATGTAGCAGTGCGTGGGTCAAGAAATCCATTCCAACAGGTTAGGTAATTTTTCATGCAGCTGTACAGTGAAAAATGGTAGTGTGGTAGAGGGGAAAATGCAATCATGTCCCAAAATAATAGTTTTCTCAGATATTACGATCAGGGAGAAAATATTTCTTCAAAGTACTCTCATTTCAAAGGTTTGCAGAGTTCATCTTTTATCTCATCTATCTTGGAAATAAAGACAAAGGTGGGGAATTAATGTTTTTAGCCTTAAATAAAGTAGAATCGTTGAGAGTGATCCTTACTCCAACCTTCACTCCATGTTTTGCCCATCGGGAGAACTGATAAGGGTGGAAAATACGTTCTTGATCCCCCTTGCTCTTTATCTTTATCTTAACTTCTGACCCATTAGAATTAGTTTGGTTCAAATGGTTGGTACAGAAAGCAATTGATTTGATCTGAGTGGTGTGCAAGACTAGCAAAAAAATTAAATTGTGACCTCCAAGAACAGTCATATAAAGCATTTTAAATTATTAGCTATGGGTCAAACTTCATGATTTCAGAGTAAAGACAAGACAATAGTGCACATGTGCATGCGTGCAAGTGCGTGCGTGCATGTGCGCACACACTTCTCCAATCCAAAACCCTCCTTTCACACTCAGGACCTGGCCTGCATTGGATAGTCTCTCGTCGTGATTTTCAATTTGAAAATGGTGCCTGTGTTGGTATAGCAGTGTGCCAATATATACATCTCCTTGTGCCGCCATTTGCACTGGGGCTGCTGTTCCAGTGGCATTTTCCTATTGGCTCAAATGACTTCTTCTTTCCTGCAACAGTCACAAATGTGGGATTCCAGCCAGTCAGGGGCCAGATGATGTCACAGTATTATGCTCTGGCTGCTGATCGTATTTGGGATACCTCTGAGGCACAACTGATATTCTGGGGGGTTTTAACATCCATGTATGATGTGTAAATAGAGAGGAAACAAGTATTTGCTGTTTGTCATATTTACTGTGAGTGGGTGGGTAGGAAGGATTCTAATGCTACCAAACATTGTGGTTCAAAAAGCAGGCTTGTAAGGGATAAACTTGGCCTTTGGCTCTTTCTGCCTTGGAAGCCAAACTATAAAACCCATGTAGAAATGCTCCCTCTATTGACATGAATTATTTCACTAACTGGATCAAAAATGTGTTTGCTCTCCAAGAAATTTCTACTGTTGCTTCATGCACTCAGAACTGCCAAAATTTACCCTGGTGAACTGGCCAAAATTTGGCCAACAAGTGGATAAACTTAGTGTTGTATACTAGTATTCTGGAGGGCCCAAAATAGAAATGCACACAGCTGAGGTTATCAGCTTCCCACTCACTTGGTTTTGTATGTTTTGTCTGCTGCCTTGACTTTGAAGAATGGGTCATCTCACGGGAGGCTGTTTTTACACATGAAGAAGATTGAAAGGTTTTGCAGCGCCCTGGTGCTCTTGTTTCGATCAAGGGTCCCATTTTTTATTTTCCTGTAAATTCCATGTTGGAGCAGTCTGGAATCAAAGCAAAAAGATATCAGAGATTTACAAGTTTAATCTCATTGAACGAGAGCGATAAGCCGGGTATTGCTGAGTGCATATTCTCAGCGCTACTTAAAAAGGATGAGCTCACCAAGCCTAGAAGTGTAATTCATCTTGCTGCTTTATCTTCACAGAGCTCAAATCTAGAACGAGATATTTCCAAGTGTTGCTGCCATGTTTTTTTTAATGCAACCAGCTGTGTAGCAATTAGCCTGATTTGCTTACGTGTATCCTCCTTCATTCATCTTCATTCATTCTAATTCACACACCAGGGGAATTAATCGTGATTGCACCTGTGTCATTTTCAGACCCATTCTTGAAAGCACCCGATTCCTGCTTAGATCCTTGTATGGATCCATTTTACTTTAGAGGAGAACGAGAGAAACAGACCCCTCTGCAGGCACTGCCCTGAAAATGGGATCATATTTTGGAGGTTAATAACCTGTAAAGTATGTCCCCCCATTTTGGGATTGGAAGAACGCCTGAGCACAACAGTGGGGCAGAACTGTTATGAAGGGGTCGGGTTCCAGCATGGAGTCAGCTCTCTTCACTGCAATTTTGCGCAGCTGCTCGAGCACACAAGAACAAATATTTATGTATCATTCATAAACCCAGCAGCAAGGTATGAGGTTTAATGCGTGGAAATGTTATGTTCCTTAAAATATTTGTGATATCGATGATGAGTATCAGGAGTGAGAGGGCAAGCAAACATGTTAACATGACTTGACTGAAATTTTCCAGTTCTGCCAGTGACCAGATAAAAACACTTCAGGATCTGGCATCTCCTTAGAGTTACAGCCCTGGATGTCAGGGCTTTGCTCATAAAGTGTAAAGTGCATATCCATCAAGAAGGCTGACTATTTGTTTCCCACTGAGATTTTGGTCAGAACAGAAGAATCATTTGGGAATTCAATAGTTTGCCTCTTTTTTCGAGGTGAGCTTCCATGAGCCCTTGGAAGTCTTTTATTGGTCTCCCTCCAGCTAATTTTGTGGCACCTGTGTAGATCAGGGTTAGAGAACCTCTGCCCAGGGGTTGAATCTGCTCCTTTTGGTGTCCTAGCCTGGTTCTGTAGGGCCCCTCGGAAGAGCTCGATTGCAGGAAGCCTCCTCACTGGCTCCCTTGGCTTTTGTGCACATCTTCCCCTCTTCTAAATGCTAGTAGAACATCGCCCAAGTCTTAGTTCCTGGCACTAAGAGCTTTAACTGAAATATGCACTTATTTGTGAGGAGGTTTCTCCTTTTGCCTTCAGCTCTGGTCACTGCTAGCATGCAGACCCAAGAGCTTTTTCCAAAATGGAATGTGGCCCTGAGAGACCTTCTGCGCCTCTGCTCTTGGTGACCACTCCACCACACCAAGATACTGGCCATTCTATCCTTCCTGTGCACCCCACTTCCCTTTTCTTGTGCCTCTACATTTATGAAATTACCTGCAAAAGCTCAGTATGCCAGTGCCAATGAAACAGAATGTTCGATCTCTTTGTGTACACTAAAAATGGATAATTCGACCCTCCAACCTAGTATATAACATCCTGGATAAATATTTCTCTATGAAACAAAGAAAGCAGGAAAGGAAACTAGGAAAGAAGGAAACCCTGGTGGGGAAAAGCCTCTGTAATGCTGTAATTACGAGTAACAGGATCCAGCAGTGACGGTGCGTTCTTTTGACTGCAAGGACAATGTCTGTTCAGTGTTTCTGAGTGCATGGAGAGTAGGCCACTCTGCACTGCAAAGGCTGCGGAGGACTGCCTAGCAGGTTCCCTGACTCTTTGCCCAGAGGCAGAATTGCCTCTTGACAATGGAGAATGCAGATGACAGGGAGGGAGGGCGGGTGTAGGAATCCACCAGCAGTTCATGGCAACTGGGGTTGGGAAGGTTATAAATAAAATCTCTCTGTGGATGCAATCGCAAACTGGAAAGCATGCCCATGACACAAAAACACTTCAGGAGTGTCTGCCAGGTCACTGGGACTGGCACTTCTGGATAGTATTCATCCTGCAGATAAAAGTAAATAAGCTCTGTGGTTAAGTGGTTTCCAGAAGTGGATGTAGCCCCATACCAGCTTTGCTGTTTATTTTTCCCTTCAGATTCACAGTGAGAAACTGTGTTTAGCACACTCAGAATTCTGCCTTCTTTTTTCGGCATTGTGAAGCACAGATTCCATTCAAATGAAGCTCGTCACTTCTGCCAAGCTGTGCTCGATAATTGGCTGTCTTAGGTCACCCACTTTCTTTCCACTCCTCGATTGTGCAGTGAATTTGACTGGACTCCCAGGAAGTCAGCAACGCTAGTATTTTTGCTCTGAAATGAACACACATCTTCACTTGGGGATGTCTGGATTTTGGATCATCAGAAATCTTTTGGGTTTCTTTTTCATGCAAGTTTCATGGTAATTGCACTAATCAGCATTAGCACTAATGTGGATTTGTGCAAATCCCCCCAGTGATGAAAAACCAAGCTGCAAGTCTGCAGAATCAGAAAGAGGCAACCCACTAAAGAATCCACATGTTGGAATCCAGGAAATGCACATTCATTTGATTCTGACACAGATTTCTCCAACAGCCCTACCTTTGTTCCTCAGGAAGATTAAAAGGTGATTTAACAGTTCTGGGAAGATTGTGTAGCAACTGAAGAGACACCTAGATGGAAAAATGAGAGAGCTGTGAGGTCAGAGAAGAGAGCCAAATGATCCTATGGCCCCCAAGAGACAATCTTGGGGTGGGGGATAAGATTACTCGGTCTAGATGGACTGTCAATCAGGTTTGCTTAAGCACCCCTCGTAAGCTCCATTAAGCTGCGCAGAAATCACAGCCTGTAGCTTCCTAAATCAACCTCCTTCCCAACATAACAAATGTCTGTATGCTCCAATTTGTGCTTTCTTTTTATTTGGATCAAGGGGAAACCTCGGGGTGTGCTCTTTATATTTAATGACATAGGATTATTGGCACAAACTAATATTGAATGAGTGAGGCCAACTAAAACAATCTGCAGTTCAGAATGATGTGTTAAGTTTTCATTTCCACCACCAAAGAGTCTCTGTAGATTTGTAGCCATGCAAACCCATCCGCCTTATTAGCACAGACAAATGCATTTTTGAGCAGAGGGTGAGAGAGAAAGTTGCTCTATGAAGGTGTTTGTTAAAATAAACTAAGATAGAATCGTCGCCCTCTCTGCTTGCCATTTGCTTGGTTTTCCCATTCTTCTCTGTTATGCTTGGGTGGTCATATTTTGAAATTTCCCCCGGACCAGTCACATTTCTCATCACATCGGAGCGATGCTGTGCTTTGCATGGCAATTAGACCTTCCTTTGTTTCATCTCCCAAGCTGTTTGCTGGCTTCCTGCAGCATCTTCAGTACTTGAGGCTATCGCAGTAACACTGGCAAAGTGGGAGATCTCCTCCAGGTCTAAACAATTCAAAGATTACTTAGAGAAACAGAAGGGAGGAAAATTGCTAGTTTGCCTCTCCCATATTATTCTGTTTACCCTTTCTTTATCCTGAGGAGTAGCATTGTTTGCCTACATTTGACAGGAGTAGATGAGCTAGTTCATGCATTACAACGTCCACTTGTGTATATCAGGAGTACCAGATTCATACCTGTATATCCTACACCTCTGTGGACTTGCACCTATTTGCCATGCATTTACTTGAGACAAATTCTAATGAAAATTGAGTGCAGAACATAAAATAAAAGATAGGGCTTCTAATAGAACAAATATAAAACAGATCAGTATGTTTCAGACAGACAAAATCCTCCCCAGTATTTCCCCTGTGTTAGCTAATATTGGGGGAATAGAAAATGAAGCAAGAATATTCATTGATTCAGTATGAGGGCAGAGAGTGCTTAGTTTTTGCTTTGTTGCATAATTATTTAGCTTATGGGCTGCATAACATTGTCAGAACACCTCCTTTGTGGAGAGAGGGCATTTCTTCCTGCCATCCCTCTAACCTGGCTTGATGGTGTCACATTTCTCAATCCAATTGTGTTTGTGATGATGTGATATCATTATTTGTCTATAGGATTTCTGATAGGGTGGAATCATCTCAAGGAGTATTCTTTTTAGACAAGAAATGTGGCAAAGCTGATAATTAGGAGAAAGAAATAGCTGTCTAGAACATGGACAAATCTCCTCAGTCGAGATCTACTTCATCTCCAAATTATAAAATCTCCAAATGAATGTTGGAAAATGACTCTCATCTCCACAATCAAGTGTGTCATCTTGCCATGACATGTGGAACTAAGTCTTAGACCCTCCATCATTTGTCCCAACATTTCTGTTTGTCAGGCTTTCAAAACATGCCAATTATTTTCCCCTTCTATCAGCCCATTCAATAACAACTCATCCTCTTCTATTTTGTTTCAATTTTTGCATTTTTTTAATGCAACTATTCTCGAATTCCTTTGAAGAAGTTTACCAATACTATACAAGATTATTTCATTTCGCCTGGGGCCAAAACTCTGAGCTGCAGCATTTAATGTTGTCAAAGAAAAGAGACAGAACCTTTCTGTTGCAGAAAGCTCACGTTAAAGCTTGTGTGGGCATCTCTTCTTCTACCTTCTCCCACCAATGCAGTCAGTGTGTGTGTGTGTGTGTACACATTCATAAGAAAGTTTCAAGCAACCATGCAACACATTCTAAACTAAGAATTAAGAGTGCCAAATATGGAGAGCCATGTGGAAATGACTTTGAAATACACAAAGCACCATGGAAATGGAAGGCCTTCGAATTTATGCAACCAGACACTAGTGAATTGCTCCCTGAAGAGCAGTTTCTCAGATCCACCCAGGTAGCACGAAGAACACCTGATCTAATCCATGTATACAGATGTGTCTTCTCGGTGATAGCATACTTTTCCACCAGTGTACTGTTCTGAGTTACTCAGTCACTGATTAGTGCTAATTTGATGTTTCAGATTATGCAACCACAGTGCAATGTCTTTGGGGAGCTAGGAGCCAGCCATGGGGTGTGTATGAAGGTCTGAAGAGGGTTGAAGATTAGAGCACACAAAGCCCAAAATGAACCAGGGAAATTCCAGACCGAAATCTGACCGTTGGGGTAGAGCTGTTGTTCCATTATAGTTCTGATGAGAACTATGGGCGTTTGGCCTTGGGCTCTTAGAGTCCTTCCTGGAGTTCTGCTGCTAATCATCAGAAACACCTTGGAAAGTTCTTACACATCAGGACAGCCGTACTGATGAGTGGTGCTTTACTCAACAGCAGCTCTGATTCTGAAACAGGCATTTCTTCACCAAGCTGCCAGATAAGAGTGGACCTTCAAACACCTTCTTGTCCAAGGAATAGATAGAGGCTTGGCTTCCATCTCTGGATCAAGGCAGCAACTTTGCATCCTGAAGGATGAGTCTACCAATGCCATTTCTGAGGTCTGAGATCCTCTTGATCATCCCTGGGATTTCCAGAAACAGACTTTTCTCTGTTCAGAGAATGTTCAGCTCAGGAAGGTTCCCCCTTATTCTCCAGGCAGGATCCTTCCAGAGCAGGCATGTCATATTCAGTTGGGCTGGGTTCCATCAGCAGCTGATGGACTGGTTGGAAAAGTGGTAGGGGTACTTGGGGGTGGGCAATAGCTTACCCCCCCTTGAGCCTGATCCAATCCAAACATACTGGTGTTTGTTTTCCTCAGCTATAGCTAAGAACAGTGGTTCCCTGTTCTCTTTTAAGGCAGCTGTTCTGATATTAAATACTGAGGCATGAACTGAAGACTCCATGTTCATTTCTGCTTCATATTCCTGTTTCCACTTGAAGATCCATTCATAAAAAAGAAAACTCCGCTCACAACCAAACATGGGCTTTGATAATGTAGATAAGAGTTGGGAAGAGCCACTTGGCCGGTTACCTGTGTTGAGTAAGAATCCTATGTAACTAGACGGAGTTTTACCTACAGACCCAAGTAAAGAGGACACTTGATTATTTGTAGACTACAAGAAGCAAACATAAATCTGCGTGGTAGGCAGGCAGGCTAGCCAGTTTCCAGGGTGTTTCTGAGCTAGTAACTTTTGTGAACTTGTTCACAAGGTTGGAGAAATATGCACATTGGTCCATTTTCCCCTGGAGCTTAGACATATTCCAAGCCTGTTGTTTTCCTACAGATCTTACTTTATTTTGTTTATGGCATGCGCTGGAATGAATGGAAATAGAAAAGTCTGCCAAGACTGCTATTGGGAATTTCCCTGAAGTATTCCCAGCCGCCTAATATATCAGTGTCTCTTCTTGTCTGTTCTTGACGGGGTCCAGTGGTAGGTCAACATCCTAAGGTAAAAGAAAGGCTGCTCAAAGTGAGCAGCAGCTGAGAGAAGAAAATTAATGGGAGAAGGCAACTGCAGATCTCTCTGACAATAAGGAGTTTCCACGGCCAATATTTATATCAAGGGCTAGATTCAGTCTCCATGAGAAACCAGATTTCGCCTTTCTGCCCTGGGATGCCAAAAATATTTCAGCAGGAAATGCTAAAGGAAGTTGAACTTTGCATTATATTTTCAATGACTGTCTAGTGGAATGGATTAATGCTTGCTGCAGCACCTTTGGAGGCTGGGTTGAATCTTGCAGGATAAAAATCTGTCTAGTTTGACAGATGAAAAAGGTCACAAGTGAAGCAGTGTCAGCTAGTGTTAGTCCAATCTTTTTTTTAATCTGGATTAGGTAAGAGATGTAAAAAGGAAGGAATAAAGAAAAGTTTAACCCAAAATGCGCTGAACTATCTGATGGAATCTACTTTAAGCACTTGCGGATAACTTTGGAAGAATGTAAATGATGGGGATCAAACAGAGTCTGGATTTTTATGGACTTGACTGAATTTGGGCATTGATAGAGGGAGACTAAGTAACATGGGAAGGGCTTCCACATATGCTTGAATGCTAACAAAGGGAATTCCTTGACTACCATGCATCCCCCTTGGTCCCTGCATCCAAAGGACAACCCTTTCCACCAAACATGTCCCAGCTTCCAAGGATATATGACACAAAACCCCAGATCAATCCTCATCATAGACAACTAGCCATTTTTTTATATAGTGGAGCAGCAGGTCAGCCCTTCCCACAGATATGGAGTCTTTTTGTGTAGCTATATAGAGCTTTTGACCCTCAAAGATATACAATGGCCCTCAATGGCGTATCCTTGTATTCATGCAGAATTGAGCCAAATGGGGAGAGGTTTCACCACAGGTGGGACTCTAGTCTCAATGGCACATTCTTGAGCATTCCATACAAGAAATCCATACAACGCCAAAGGTTGCTATCCAAGCCCCCACCATCTTTGTGCTTCTGAATGGGCACTCCTGCCTGAGAGCACACCTCTGAAGAATGAGCCATGTCATCTCCTGACCTGAAGGCCCTCTTAGGTTTTTCCAAGTGAGATGGGGCACCACCAGAACAGCAGTCCCCAAACACCCTTGAGTTCATACAATGCACTCTCTATACCTATGTTGGCTGGTTATGGAAGTCCTAGATAAAGAATGGGCTACGTGGACAAAGAGCAATTCTGATAAGAGAATTAGAACATAGAATCAAATCAGAAAGACCTACAGAGCATCTGCACTGAAACAGACATGTCCAAGCAAGACCGACCTGTCCCTGTTGCTTCCTTTACTCCCCCCCCCCCGCCCCCAGGCATGATCCTGTTCCTATTTTTGAATCAGTTTGTGAATGCTTCCCAAGTCCAATGCAAATGCACATGCACTTGTGTGCACATATAAATTCATATTTTTGTATGAACATTTCCCTAATGAACACAATTTTGCAAGCTATTTCTCCTAATATAATGTAAGTTATTTCTCCTAATGTGCAGATTTTATACACATTTCCTGTAATGTACACATGTCTTACCTGTCTTTTGAATGGAACCCTGCCTTGAGTGTGAAAACTGAAAGGTAATTGTGTTCCAGTTCACGTATTACTTCAGGTAATGCAAATTGGGTCAGTCTATATTGAAATGTGAACCAAGCAAATTTCCTCTCCTGGCCCTAGTAGGAGAATCTTTCAGCTTTTCAGGGCACTCCATCACTGACCTCAGGCTGATTATTCTAGGGCAGAAGGAACTTTGAAAACAGATTTCAACGCAAAACAACTGAACCACAATTCATAAATACCTTTTCCCCACTATGGCTTGAATACCAGACGGAAAGGAATGGTTTAGTTAATAGAGCTTTCCACACATAATTGCAGGAAAGCCATTATTAAAACAGAGAAGGAAGAGGATAAAATAAGATAGAATGGTTTTTATAGGCTTGTTTGTTTTATTTTCACATTCTGCATGTGATCAGCAGCCCACCAATGAAAGTCTCCAGCCACTCTTCGGTGAGTGGCCATTGTTAATAGCATCATTATCACTGCATTTCATTCTGCATCTCACTGAATTTTGCATTCATTCGCCTCAGGCCGGACTGTTTAAACTGCTCTCACATGCTTGTGTATATACTTGTAACTCAGCACAGCAAGCATCTGATGAAGTAGATGTACATCCATGAAAGCTTAACCAGGATAAAGTTGTTAGTCTTTAGGGTGCCACAAGTCTCTTTGTTGATTTTGCTGCAGCATAATAACAGGACTACCCCTCTGGAAATGCATAAGTGGGTTTCACAACTGATATATTTACAGAAAGGCTGTATCTTTGTATGTTTGTCTTTATCTCAGATCAGTTGTTTAATTTATTCCCCATCAGAATGATTTCAGTCCTAGCCTGCACAGAGACATTCTTTTCAGCAAATGGTTTGTATTTTGCAGCCCATTTTTCAACGTTTTCCAACAAAAAGAAAGATGCTGCCAGCTGAAGCCTCTTTTGATATAAATGGGGATTTCCACTTAAAAACCGATCTGTCTTTGGACAACCCAACAGTTGGAAAGCATTCTAATAGAGTTGCAAAGAGCTTTTATGATCTTAGATTTGTCACACTTGCACGTCTGGTGAACACACCTAGTCTGTGCCAAAAAAAAGAACTCCTTGGCACTCCATTCTGAATAGATTTTGGAAAGAACTGCTGGTCTTCTTTGGCTATTCCAGCAATAATCAAGTACAAAGAAATAGAATACTGAATAAATCCATCAGCTTCCTTTATGAATAGATGACAAAATGATGATACATATTTTAATACCGTAATAAATATCACTCTCCCTGCAGTTTTAAGCAAGCCAATGTAATTCATACTTCTCAAACTTACATGCAGATCAGAACAGACATATCCTTTTGTTGGGGCAGTCCTCAGATTTTTATTGCAAAAATCTCAAAAATGTGCAGAGATTGGACACAACATGCCAAAAGTTAAGGGAAAACTAATTGTGAGACTGAATATCTATTGTGCAACTGTTCCTTTAAAATGTGAAGAACATAGAACAATTATGACTGAAGGCTTGCAAAACAGACGTGGATTCGAAATAATCTGATTCTCCCATGCCTAAACCATGTCAAGGCCCTGTGATTTCTTCTAATGTGTCTCTGGGGCAGTGCATTATTTTTCCTCTAAAAATGCACCATGATTTTCACAATAGGACACCAGTTTTGCTGGTGCTGATTGTGATAAAATGATATTTTTTTTACAAGTGAGATGCATATTTGCTTTAATTTGCAGAAAAATAAAAAAAAAAGAACTTCACCAAGACTCTCAGTGAGTTTGAAGTTGTTTCTGAAAAATGAACTTTTGGAATCAATACTTTTGGCTGTAATCAAATGCATATTTTCACGAGACTAAACAGCATTAAACAGAGTGGGACTAATTTCAGAATAAGTTACTTCAGAATAAGGATGGTGTTTTCAGTGTAAAATCTCTGCTTATCTTAGTGCCACCAAGGAAATTCCAATCAACAGTAAAAATCGCAGGACAAATCTTATCCTATGCTGTCGAATGCCTTGTAGCACAGGGAAGCCTTAACATGTTGCTGCAAGGATGACAGTGTTGGTACAAGGGGAATCTCAGTGGGGAGAACTTTTCATAGCTGAACATTTCGTTGTGCCACCACCAAAAAGGCCTTCTCTCTTCTTGCCATTTTCCAAATGTCCCTTAGAAGAGGGCCTTTTCAGTGGTGGCCCCCGCAGACAGCATTAGACCCAATATGCCCTAGTAAGGTCCACTTGATGCCTTCATTGCCATCCTTTCAGATTTTCCTCTACACCTCAGCTCTTGGCAGCATATAATGCAGTTTCCACCAGTCCTAGGATTTTAATTAATCTTAAATCAATTGCATATTTAAATTGTTTTTATATTATGTTTTGCATATTTTAGCAATTCGACCTTTTGCAAACTGCTCAGAGAGCTTTGGCTATGGAATGATACAAAAAATATAGTAAAGAAAAACCAATGATCTTGCCTACACTGAGACAAGGTTGATGTAGCCCAGGACCGTCTGCCGTGATTGGCAGGATCTTTCTGCGGTCTTGGGCACAGCTCTTCCTCTGCCTTGCTAGCCCAAGACCTTGAACAAGAGATGCCAAGAAACTGGCGACCTTCTGCTGTCAAAGAGCTATGGAAAAGATAGACCTTCTTGCCTGCCCAAAGGACCAGAAGATGCAACCATGTCAGAGTATTGCCATTCCTGGGAGGAGGCAGGCTGAGAGAGACAGCAAGGACTGTTGGAGCTATCCATTTCCGTTTCATCCCCATTCATTAAAAAACACACCTCCATCCTCTCCCCCATATGAAGAATATTGTGAATGTTGATAAACTCTGAACAAAAACCAGCCCAAATTCACCCACCTGCACCATCCGCAGTCTATAGATCTAGCTGTCCCCAACCTGGAGAAGAGCCATCCAGAGGGAAGAAGTGTTCCCCGTCCCCCCAATGCACTGCCATCACTGAATGGATGAATACACCAGGAATCCAGATTTTAAAATAATAATTAAACACTTAAAGACATGAGCCTGGATGGATGACTCTGCTCTCAGCGTTACTTTCTCCCACTTTGGTATCTTCTAAATGTCAAGTCTCTTTGTCCTGACTATGGAGAACTTTGCACAGTTTGGCAAAGTTCTTATTAAGACAGAACTGAAATATTTTCTCACCTGCCTCTAGGTGAGAGATGGGTAGATATTACTTTAAAAACTCATTTGCAAGGATAAATTTGATGTTCCTGGATTTCAGCAGGTGAGACATGGTTAGCAAGGCTGTTAGCAAAGAGGAAAGGCTAAGCACTCGTGGTAATTTTGTACCAATCCCATCTTAAATATTGAACCATTTCACTAGTCATAAAATGATTATCCTGAAATTCTCTACTTATCCAGGGTGATGCTGTGTGACTGATGAACTTCCAAAATTTGGAGGTTCTCTTACCATCCATTTGAACTGCAAACTGAATAGGAAATCTATAGCTTATTGCAAGGTAAAACCCAACACGTCCATTGACCTACATGCATTTTCAAGGGGTGGGGGAAGCCCACATAAAAGCTATCAAGAAACATTTCTCAGCAGGCAAATTAATTGGTTTTTACTGTATTTGAATGGAGTGATAGTCAAATAAAACATGCCTTGACAGTTAATAGTGTCATTTAGAGGCATGAAATTATTGGCTTATTTGTTATTAGATAAAAAACAAAAGCAAACACTTTGTATTAGGAAGTTTTAATGTGTTTAAAATCCTCATTAGGGATTTATGGACATTTTTGCTTAGCAGAATGCCTCATTAATTTGAGGCTAAACAGTTACTTCTGTGTTCCAATTCTAGCAGCTTGTTTTGTGTCTGTGTGAGCATATATGTAGATTGGAGGGGGGACTTTTTCTTTAAAAAAGCTCTCCTCATTCTTTAATTAGATCTTGCATTAGAAGTTGGACTGTATGCTGTTGGAAATGTAGAATTTAATTAATTTGATTTATAAATCAAATGTGAGCTACTTTAGAATCTCCAGTTCGCTTCTTTACATTTTAGGGAGCAGTTAAGAAGTGGGATGTGTTGTGTAAGCACCGAAAAATCTAAGAGATTTCCAAATTTTAGTGAAGGCCTGGGATCTTAGCAGTGCATTTAGCCATGACTTTTGGCATTGACAGATCAAAGTGGTTTAACTGGAAATGTAACTTGGGGGGTGGGGGATAAAAATCCAGTTGAAACCCAGACTTCTTCAGCATTTTAAGTTATGCATTGCAGGAAAAAGGACTTTGACTCATTTTGCAGCCTCAACCTTTGACAATTATTATTATCTTATTGTTGTCCCCATCCCATGGTGGTCACAGTAATTTGATTTCTCTCACACAGGTTCCTTTTATAAAACTAGATTTGGGAATGGGAAATAAGTTTGTTCAAGACACCACTTCAACTTATGTATCTTAAAACAAAATTTATATGAGTTTTGCCATGAAGTATTTCAAAATCTCAGCTCAGTGGGCATATGTAAATATGCAAATAGGCTATTACAAGACAGTTATATACATGATGTATTGGGGAATGCTTTCTCTTCATTGATGAACTGTGCTTGATTTTGATTGGAAACTATTGATTATTTATTTATTACACTTGTAAACTGTCCAGTGAGCCAGGTTCTCAGGGTGTTGTACCCTACATAAACATAAGATGCAACATATAATAAAACCAAGTTTAAAACCAAGCAGCAAAGAGTAAATATGGCACAGCGCATAAAAACAAAATAGAAGCAGCAGCAATGAAAATGCAGTTTCCTAAAGCACTAAGGACAGTCCTTAAAATGTATAATGTCAGATCACCAACTTGCTGCTTAAATGAAGTTGTTCATGAATATACCAGAAAATTTGTTTCCTCCCATGACTTGACAATCCTGTAGGTCCAGGGACTGAATCTCAGCTCTCCAAGCTGAATATGGGGTCCCAAACCGGCCCTCCAAAATTCCACAAATGGCCACAACATTCCCTCAACCCCTCCCCCTTGGCTCTTGTTCCTGACCTTTCCATGGTCACCCAGCTTTCATGAATGTTTCTCCTTTTACAAAGACTGAAATGCTTTTCTTAAGTCTTGCTTACTGGCTGTAAGAGCTTTAAGCTAAAATAGTGCAGTATTGTTAGCATTTTGGCAACACCCCTTTACCTTTGACCCCATGCACAACTGGTCTGTGCCCCCCACACTGCCTCCTTCATAATTGCATTCTGCCCCCCACCCCCACTGCATGCCTTCTCGTTTTACCGCTATCTTTCAAGTCTGTTTACTTTTAGATTGACCGCATTTTTCATTTCCCCCCTCCACCCCTTCTAGGTTAGCCTTCCCAATGATTCCAGCTGTGTGGAGGAAATATTACGGGTAAGTTGAACCTTTCCTCCCTCATGATACCGAGAGCCTTAAATGGTGCAGTAGATAGAGAATTAGACCTAGACCCAGAATATGGGTTCAGATCTCCCTTCATCCATGAAGTTTGCTAGGTGATTTCAAGTCAATGGATTTCCCACAGCCTAACATGACTTCCGGGATGCAGGTGGCACAGTGGTTTAAACTGCTGTGCTGCTGGGCTGGTTGATCAAAAGGTTGCCCATTCGAATCTGCACAACGGGGTTGCTCCACAATTGCTCCATCCCAGCTCCTGCCAATCTTGCAGTTCGAAAGCATGCAAATGCAAGTAGATAAAAAGGTACCACTTCGGTGGGCAGGTAACAGTGTTCCGTGCACTTTTGTGTTTAATCATGCCAGCCACATGACCATGGAAACTGTCTGTGGACAAACGCTGGCTCCCTCGGCTAGGAAACGGAGATGAGCACCGCCCGCTAGAGTCAGGCATGCCTGGACTTTAACGCCAAGGGGAAACATTTACCGTTAACATGACTTCAGGAGAGATGGAAATGCATTGCAGCCGGAGCTCTATGGAGGAACGGTGGCATTACAATGTAATAAATTCTACATACCGATAGCAAACGCATGATCAGTGTTTAGAGCCTTATGTGGCCAAACATACTCAAAAGCGAACCCAAAGGTTTGCAAAAGAACAAAATATATTTAGGGAGAAACTCTGGTGGAGAGGGGCAGAAACAGCCCAACTGAGCAAAATCAGTGACTTTCAAACTTTGGCTCACTATTGTAGAGTCAGGTGGCAAAGGAAGGAGAATGGAACAGCTTATCTTTGAGGGAGGGAATGGTGGAAGGATTCGGACCCCAAACAGGGACCTTTCATGCTGCAATCTCTTTTTGCAGGTCCTGTGAGTAGGATATATGCTTTTTCATGACAGTAAGAGAACGCTTGTTTCAAAAAATAGCTGCATGATGTCACCCTTACCTAGAAACACCAATGAAGTTCTCCTGATTCACACTTGGAAACTGAAGTTAGGGGGCACCTTAAAGCCCATCTCAAAAGAAAGGAGTGCTTTAAAAGCCCCTGAATTATTGTCTGTCTGGATTACAATCAGACCTAGCCAAGTTTCCCAGCTTGCGATGCTATGCCTTGCTGTGCCAAGCAAAGCCTTGGGCAGCCAGCCATTGTCCAGCCCAGCGATGGGTAAATCTAGGAGTCCAGCTGCTATGCTGTGTTTGCCCTCAAGGGCCATGCCCCACATGGCGCTGGGAAAGGGAAAACAAGGACTATATCCGGAGTGCCAACAGAGTGACTAAAGACTTGATATCAACTTATCCTGAAAGGGTTGGGAGGGCTTCTAAATGCTGCTCTGGACACTATTTTTAATACTTGGGGGATTCCAGTAGGGGTGCAGGGGAGCAGACTTAGCTCTCAGCTGCATGTCATCCATCCCTGGTCCAGCCCATGCCTGCACACTGCAGTGGCCTGAGCCTGGGCCAGGCTGTTCTTTTAGCCAGAGATGACGCAAGGTTGCAAGGTGTTGTCTGGTCTTGGGGTGCAGAGGGGAAAGGTGAGGGTGAAGCCTCTGTGGATGGCCCACCAAGGATGGGCTTCTCCCCACACTCTATGGCTTTGCCCCATGGAATGCAAGGCTGTCACCAAGGGAGAGGTAAGAGACTGAAAAGACAGCTGGTTCCAGCAGGCTAAATGTTTCCCTGCCCCTTTGAGGAGGAGGGACTGAGGCAGTGCTGAAAGATGGCAGAAGCTGGCTGGGCTCACTTCGCCCTTCCCCACCCCGGAGAACACCTCCTGGTTCCCATCCCAAAGGTGACCTCCCACCTGTCCCCCCATAACCTCAGACACCTTTTTTTTGGGGGGGGGACTTTCCTGGGTCTGTGCCCTTTGACTACCAACTTCCAGGTATGTTGATAGGATCTGCTGGATGCTCTGGTCTCTGTTTGCTCTTTAATATAGTTGTGATTTGTAGACACCACTAAGTAGAAGTGGCTGATGAATACTCTAAATCCATGCATGCATGCAGAAAAGAACAATAGCAAGTGTCACAGGTCACTTGTGCTTGCTGAATATCACAGGGAAAGGCTCTTGGTGCTTCGAGCTCTTGTGCTGTAATGCAGCTAATCCATGTGTCGGCACACGGCCGTACAGAAGTCACCTCAAGTTGGTGGTGATGGGGATGGCTATCCTTTGCAAGCCAACTTTAGTAGTCCCCACAGAGATCCATGCCAGGAACAGTAGTATTCTACTTTGGAACATATATTCCATCCTTCCGAACAAATAGCTGGACAGGTGTGATATTAATTAAAAGCTTCGTAGTCTCAAGCAAAACAAAACCTGCCTATAATTAGAAGAAAATGACTTGAGTTAAATGAGCAAAAGTCTGTAATTTATTCTGTCCTCTCTCCTTCTGATGACTAGCTTCAATCTAATGACATTGGAGAATGTGTAAATTGATCAGCAGGTGAAAATGCCCTTGACCGCGTAAATTATATGCAGTATTACCTTTCTCATAGCATTTGGGAGGGGAAAAAAAGCTCCACCAACAGCACTAATCGACTTAATACAAAGCAGCCATAGCTGATGCGAGTTGTTCACAAAGCAATATTAGCCTACTAATAGGTTTATCCTGGCAGGCCCACCCCTCAACACCACCCAGTCAATGGCTGCTGCTTCTGATCTGTCAAATGATGCTGGAAAAGAGTGTGGAACCTCAGGTGAAGAATTGCTTTTTGAAAAATACTGGCACGGTGTCTTGTGTGCGTGCAAATGTGTCTGAAAGCCTGCAAGCAGCTTCAGTATTTTCATGTGGTGTCTTGAGGCTTTGCTGGGAGGAGGCCAGGGAAGGCTGAGAGGGGAAGACGATACAATCTGAATTTCAAATGATTTTACGAACGTCACTGGACAAGCAAACAGCAAGCTGCCCGTTCCAGTAAATCACAAGAATCTGTCAAATGTGGGAACACCTTGGGAAGGATATGATGTCAAATATGAGTATCTTAGCAACCTAGCCCTTTGCTGTCTGAAGAATAAGTAACAGGCACTTTTCGAGAGCAAAATAAATAAATCAAAGCTTCTATCAGCAATGGCCAAGGCCAGGGCTAGGAAGTTGAACTTTTGGATCTTTACCCCAGCGGGGACAAAGCAGAGAGTTCCCTCGGATGCCACGTCCCCTTAGCTCCACCAGACCAAAGAAAGGACTGTCGCAACTGGAAGGTCAGGCTGGGGTTTGGCCAGACAAGTGCAGTCTTCCATCTCCAGGTCTCTCTCCCAGTGATTATCCACAGCTCAGAACTGACACAAGGACAACTCTTCAGCAAATGGGATCTGATGTAGCTCAGAGTGAGCGTCAGCACCCAGTATGCTTAGGCAGTGACCAGGGCCCCGTTTCTGAAGGCTGCCCTGCTCCATGGTACCTTGGGGCTCCCATTTCAATTCTCCATGGTGCCCTGGTCCAAAGTCCTATGGCTACCCCTTCCATCTACCCTCAGGGGATGGTGCAGATGAACCCCTCCCTCAGGGGCCTGTAGGGGTGTGCCATTACTGGGGCCCACCAGGCATGGCCCTGCCCAGACAAGACAAGCACAGAGATCCAGTCCTGGCTGCTGCGTAAGTCTGCCGAAAGGCTTGGCTGCGTTAAACTAAGGACTCTTCCAGCCCATGTGAAGCTAAGTCCCTTGCTAGTGAGAGAGAAAGAAAAAAGCTTCAGGGTGGATCTATCCAGCCTGAGCTACAGTTCACTGGCCACATGTGGATTTGCTTCACTTCCTGGCTTCATTTTGCTCAGGCTTTTTTTTTGGGGGGGGGGGTGTTTGTTTGTTAACTTGGGTTATTCTTTGGCATCTTAGGGAATGAGAGGTTCAGGATGGCAATATTTCAATGAATCAGTACATGCAGGCCTGCCCCCCCTCATTTGTTTGGGGACCCACGGAGGGTCTGAGTCCCGAAGCTTGTGCCAAGGCTGTTTGGCAGAAATTATTTTCTGGGTTGTGCTGGAAAGGGTGGGATGTAATGGAAGGCAGGGATCCATTTTTGTTTGGTTTGCTTATAACTTCTTCACACCCCTTTTATCACCTGTCCAACTACTGGTGTCTTGGGACAGTTTCAGAATAAAAGCAAAAAATAAAATGAAGCACAGCATTCAACACCTTAGTATAATAAAACCCAGATTAAAACCTATTAGACATTAAAATAATGGGAAGATAAAAAGGGGGCTGCCTGGCAACGAAAGGAATAAAGTATCAGCGCCAGGTGAACCTCCCTGGGAAGCGTATTCCATAGTCGAGGCGCCACTGCAGAGAAGGCCCTCCTCTGGGTAGCCACCCTGCTGATCCCCTTCAAGGAGGGCTCCTGGAGCAGGGCCCCCGCCTCAGATCTTAAGGGAAGGAGGTGATCCTTCAGGTATACTAGCGCACTGGCACCCTCCTGCCCATGTTTTCCAGCAACAGACATACTGCCCCCAATGCTGGAGAGAGCATGCTGCCACCAGGACCAGCACTACAGATAACCAACAGCTCCCTGAATTAGTCCGACCCTCTTGTGAAGCTGACCATGTGGATGCCCATCACTGCAACTCCTGTGACTTGTTTGATTGGACACCGTGTGCAGAAGTTCTTCTTTTTGTCTGCCCAGATTCTCCTGTGAATCAGCTTCATTCTTGTATTTCCAGAAAGGGAAAAAGTCACCTTCCCATCCTCTTTCTCCATGCCAGTTGTGATTTTGCCCACCTCTGTCCTATCACCCCTTACCATTTTTCTAAGCCAAATGGACTCAGCTGTTGTAAGCTTTCCACCTTTGAGGAGTTGCTCTGGTGCAATAGAAATACTCCCAGGGAAATGCATATGGAACTGCACCCTAGGAAGGGTTCTCTGTGGATTTATTTACACCATCTTCCCTGATGGAGTTTGTGAAGTTTGGGCTGGAGCAGAGATGAGGTTTCTGGCTTTGTTGGAGAATTCCCTGACTCAGGAAAATTACCCTTTGACCATATCTCCCCTTCTTGCTTTATATATACTGTGTATGCTACCGGCTGTGTACAAATTAGGCATCCAGGAGGGATGGAATCTGTCCCAGGAAATTTATATTCTGCACGGAAGCCTAATCATTTGTACAGGTGTGGAAATGATGATGATGCAGAGCTTAAGACAACGCAGCATCAGGGTCGCATAAGTAGATCTCAGTGAGTGGTCATAAATCTGGCCCAACTTCATTTGTTTGGCAATATTTTTGATATCCACAATATGTTAGACAAATCAGCATGGGAAATTGAGATATATAGGCTGCCAGAGTGCAAAGCAAAAATGGTTTCAGCTTATATGTCTGGTAAGGAAAGAGGGAGGGAGGGAGGGAGGGAGGGAGGGAGGGAGGGAGGATGGATGGATGGATGGATGGATGGAAATTATTCAGTGCCATTTCCTTACCACTAGGAACCATCAGATACCAATTAGCTTGTCATGGTGTAAGAGCAAGACTTGTGACTTGTTGCACGTCAGATGCTGTTGGAGTGGAAGGGGATAGCAGTTGCAGCCCAACTGGAAGTTGAGGTTCCCTGACTTACGCATGGTTGCTGCCCAAAGCAGTGGTCCTTCCTCTCCCTCTGCGCTTCTCCCACAACCCCCTGTAGTACTGCAGGCACATCGCATGATGCCATTGTGGCCTGAAGCTTCTCCACACCTTTTAATTTGCTGGTGCTTGTGGAGTGGGGGCTTCAGTGATGCCATGCCCTGTATTTGCTGGCATTGCAGGAGTAAAATGGAGGAGGAAACAGGGGAGTACCTTGTAGTGGGCCATCCTTTGTTTTTACTTACCTAGATCAGAAAACTGGCACAGATGGCAGCTGTTCTTCAGGGTCTTGGCCCAAAGTCTCTCCCATCACCCACCACCCCATGTAGCTGATCGATGGAAGGTTTGGGGCAGTTAAAGGAAGGCCTTCTCCACACAGCGCAGAGTTAACCTATGAAATTTGCTGCCACGGGGTGCTGATGGCCACCAATTTGGATGGTTCTGAAAGCGATTGGACAGATTCATGTGAAAGAGGCTGTCAGTGGCTACTAGTCTTACTGGCTATGTGCTACATCCTTCACCAGAGGGTCGTGCCTGCTTGCACCCGTTGCTGAGGAGCTCAGCCAGGTGGGGGTCTTGCACCAACACTGCCTGAGTGATGCTTTGGACAGCAGGTCTGGTACCATGTGTGCCGCATGCTGGACTAGATAGACGCTTGGTCTGATGCAGCATGGTTTTTCTTACATTCTTATTATTTTAACTGGAGAGTCCAGGAATTTAAGCTAGGACTTTTAGTATATGAAGCAGGTTGTCTCCCATGGAACTTGGAACTCCAGCAATAGTTATGTACCTTCCACTTCCTATACGTCCAGTACTGAAGAGGGGAGCAATTCTGTTCAACTGGAACATTTGAGTTTTGTTGAGAGCCCCTCAGTGAGATGAAGTATAAATCAATGAGCCCCTCTGCGTTCTGTTCTTTATATTTGCTTTGCCAAAGCCAGCTTTAGGCCAATGCTTCTTATATAAAGTCTAAGCCCAGGAGCAACAGATATTTTACAAGGAGTGAAACATTTTAAAAAAGGCTCTTGAATGCAGAGACATGTGTGGTCTCCACATCACACAGAGCAGATGTTTAAAGTTACATGAAATTATGATTTTGTGTCTCTCATTAATGTAAGAGAAAAGGCTCTAATTCTCAGAAAAATAGGTATCAGCCAGAGATGCTTGGTTTTGAATAACAGCGGTGTGGTACACATTTCTTCTACACTTTCTACTGCTGGCAACCCTTGCCAGTTTTACTTTTAATAAGAAACATAATTTGTTTATTGCAGACTGCATTCCAATCCTACATTGGTTATTAACAGGACACACCCTGCAAAAAGTGTTAGCACACCCCAAGGCAATATCACTATTGGTTTCAACAGCTTAAGACCTGACCTGGAGCAAATGCTGCCTCTGATGGCATTTCTCCTAAAGGCATGCGTGCAGGCAATGACTGCACCAGGCCAAATGGTCCCAGATCTTGTGTTGTGAAAAACAACAGGTGTGAACCTGGAGGATCTGGTTTTTGATGTTGTTAATTCATTTATTTTAAAATAGTTACATATTGCTTTTTCAGGTCACAAATAAGTGGACAAAAGAAACAACAGCTAAGCAATTCTATAATCAGGTTAAACCTCAACAAAAATACCCTTAAAACAAAAGATTTGGAGATCTTAAGAAAAGAAAAAAAAGGGGGGGGCTCTTCTAACCTCTGCTAGGAGGGGGATTCTGGAGATTTAGAGCTGCCCAGGGGGTTTATTCTTGATTAAAAGTGGCATGGAACAAAGCTTGTCCAGTATATATCCCCAGGCAAGTGTGCTAAAGTGGGGTGAGTCTTCAGGCCATAAGGATCCCAGGCTGCTTGTGGCATTTAAGGCTAAACACATGCAGCCTTGAAAGGGGAGAGGATAGTTCTGGAGATGCTGTGTAGGACCATTCCCAGACATTTCAAAAGCTCAGCATGTCTGTCCTTATATTGTCAAAACAAGGACTGTTCTGAAGATGATGCAAGGTATCTTCAGCCTTGCCATATAAAGGGGTCACTCCTAAGGGGCCATTTGCAAAAGGAGGATGTTTGCCATGCCATTCTGTAGGATCGTAGTCCCCAGTGCCCACCTTCTCCTTGGCTCCAAAGCCTTGTCGCAGCTCACACCCTTGAGAGCAGGTGAAGAAGCAGAGAAAACAAGAAGCAGGATCCCAGCCAGGAAGCTTGGGGGCTTGGCCCAGGCCTTCTGCTTGGACATGGCTGTGTTCCCTGGCACTTCCCATATAATTCCCCTTCCACAAACGCACATTTATTTCACTTCAGGCACACCCTTGAAGCTTCTTGGGTGTGCACCTTAAAGGCTCTGTGCAAAACGGCCCTAAGAGGTGAGCAATACGATAGCAAAAGGAGCCCTGAGGGCAGAACCATGTAGAGTGCCTGAAACCCAGGTGTGCCGCTCAGATTTCATCATGGAGCTGTCTGCTACTTTTCTTTTCTCCCGCTTTCAAAGAATGAGAGAGCAGCGCGGCCGACTTGAGTTGCCCACCGGAGGCCTCTCTGCAAGAAAAGTAGTGATCGTTCTTTCTTATTTCTTTGCCTGAGCAATTCTGCCTTTGTTGCCTTCAGAAAGAAAAAGTTGTCATGATCCCCTCATTACCATTCTCCTTAATGTGATAAGTGAAAACTACAAGAAAGATCTCGTGTTTGAAAAGCGCACGCACCGTCCTCAGAAGTGGTGCTATGGACTGCCACAGCATTCCTCTTTGAAAAGACTCCGGCTGGGGGGATTTAGCTAAATGCATCGTTCTGTCTCCTTTTGCAAGTGGAGTTGTCATTTTGGGACATTGCTCACTTAGAACACAAGTTATCCTTGTAAAGAATGAGAGAGGCAGGGAGAAAGGGGAGAGAATGCCGTGTTACAGAGTCTTGCCTTTGTATCTCTTCAGCAAAGCGAGATCAACAACTCCCTTTGGTAATTGCTGGAACATGATAATAAATTGCATGTTGTACTGGGGGGAAAAAGTATTCTTTGGCAGGTTTACGCCAGTTCCGCTTTATGTGATAACTGGTAATTGTCACCGCTTGACACTTGCTGGAGTTATGAATAACATTTGCTGCTTGGGGCTAACTAGCACAGTAATCATGCTTGTCCTGGGTGGTCTTTACATGGGCGTCTATCCAGCTTTTCTGTGTGACCCCCTGATAAACTGTTGCTAATGAACAGCCTGTAGCATTTGATGACCAGCTGGAGGCAAGTAAGACAATGCCAGAATAATAATTAACTTCATTTTTTAAAAAACAGGGTCCTCCAAAGCTTCTTGGGTTAACATGCAAAACTACTTTGCACCCTCTTGGCTTGTCCTATCTGAAAAACACTTAAGAGGCGACAGTGAAAGAGCTGCACTTGCGTGATTCATTGCCTTAAAGGCTGTTAGCTTTAAGAAGTGTGCATAGTAATAATAAAAGGAGAACCTTCAAAATTGTTCTCCTTCATTGGCTATGCATTTTCATAGCACTGCAGAGAAGCAGTGTGGTAGTTTCTGAAAGTCCTGTGCAATTGTCTTCTGCCTGTAAATGCATAAGGTAGAACTATATAATGGTTAACTCCCACACAGCCATGTATGTTGCTACTTCGCAGTTGGTAATATAATAATTGTGGGGCATGACCGGGTACTTCAGATTTCAAATTTCCTATCTTCTAGTGGAAGGGAGAGAACTAAGGAGAAGCAAGCCTGCAAAAGGTTGCTCAGAAATAAAGTCTATTACCAAATAATAGACTTAGAGGCTACATTCACATAAGACAACAAACAGCCCTGCATGGCTACCACAGTTCCCAGATTTTTACCATGAACTACCGACAACCAAACAAGTTGATTCTACTGTATGAGGGTTTCCGTCCTCCCTGATCAGTCTGCCAACTGTTTGCATATATCCCATCAGCCACTGTCCCTGGAATTCAATTCCATGCTTCATCACTCCCTGCCTATGTCACCTGTCTCTTCCTCATTGGTCCATGAATAGAGGCTGGATGGCTGGAGTGGCTCCTGCAGTTGCCACTCTTTCCAGAGGTCTCTGTGGTTGTTGCATACCTGAACCATGGAAACCATGATCCTGCATTCAGACAACACAACAAACCATGGTGCCACAGATAAAGCATAGAACAAACCATTGTTTCTTATCATGATTTCTAAAGAGCAAACTTACCCTGCTGAAATACCATGACTGGATTTGGGGAACATGAGAGACCAGCAATGGTTAAAACCCCTCAAGAATATGTCACCAGAATTTGCTTTGCTTTGCTTTGTTTTGCCTTTTTGGGTGGGGGGATCAGGCAAGTTAGATAAATTTGGCAGGATCTTCTGTAAGGCAAAGATACATTTTGGAAGACCCTGCAAAAGCATCCATCGCCACAACATAATTCTGGGCATCTGCTTACTGGCCTTGTTACAATTCAGTATCCCATTTAATGGAACAGAGTCATGACTTAGATGAAGCAAGTTAGAATTAGACTGAGGAAATTGAGAGTTTCAGCTTTTGAATCCTCCTGTATGCTAAATGAAGTGCTAATGTGCTGCTGGCTGAGGGTAGCGTGCTTAAATCCTTTAGGATTTTTTGGCTAGACTCATCTTGGGCCTTTTGCAAAGATGCAGATTAGTTGACAGGCTACAGTGGCTTGGAGGCTTTAGTGCAGAAAGTAGAACTAAACGGTTTCAGCAGTAATTCCACCAACAGGCACTATTACACAGTCATTTTTGTCCCTCCGTCTAGCTCAAGAAGTTTCTTGCTGGTGCTTCAGAGAAGCACTTCAGAAATAAAGGGCACTCCATGAAAAGTGCACACACCTCGGCCTTGTAGCAGGAAAACCTCGATTGTCCTACTCAGGCATTTCCAGAAGCATGTCACTCAACTTTGCAAAGTTGAGGATGGCTCAAGCTCTGCACACTTCCATTGTCATGTTCAGCATCCTGTACCTGTGCAGGAGCACTTTCCGAATAGGAATGCCTCCTTTTTCCATTGGCATTCTCCACACTAGCCAGCATGCTGGATAATGAGTACTCCAGAGCATCTGGGGGAGAAACACCCTGAATGGAGAAGGCTCTCCTTTTCAGACATTTTCGTCAAGTCCTCTACAACCCATGACTCCCCTATAAATGAAAGCCCTCCAAAATATCTCATCCATGGCAGCTCTGCTGAGCTTTTGTAAATTCCAGGCTGCGGCTTCCTTTATGGGGTCAAGCCATCTCATATTTGGTCTTCCTTTTCTTCCTCTGCCTTCAAGTTTCCCGAATGTGATTGTGTTCTCGAGGGATATGTCTTGGCTTCCCAGGATGTGCCCGACGTGTGACAGCCTCAGCTTTGTTATATTTGCTTCTAGGGAAAGCTCCAGCCTATCTGGGACCCACATGTTTCTCTTTCTGTCGGCCCAGGGTCTTCCCAAAGCTGTCTTCCAGCATCATGTTTCGAAGGCATTTCAATTTTCTTCCTATCGGCTTTCTTCACTGTGCGGCTTTAACACCCATTCATTGTGATTGGGGGTACAATAGTTTGGATGATCTTGACCTTGCTCTCCAGTAATACATCTGCACCCTTGATGATCTTTTCTAGTTCCTTCATTGCTGCCTTTCCAAGACTCGGCCTGCTTTGAATTTCTTGACTGCAGACTCCCTTTGAATTGATGACTGCAAAATCTTTCAGACATGAATGAATGTGCAATCTTTCAGACAGGGTGATGTCTTTCAACAACATCCTTTCGTGAATGCCTCTATAGGGCTATCGAGATTGTCACATTGCTGCTGTTTAAGCCTTAGTTATGAAAAAGAGCTCTGCTGATTCAGAACTTCAGTTCCATCTAATCTTGACTGTTTCTGCAACCTCAGTAAAGACCTCAATGCAGGATTGGGCCACAGCATAGGAACAGCTTTGAGAGATGAATCCTGCTGGCTTCCCAGAAGTTTGCATCTGCATTGCTCCCTCTGGTGTATCGATGAGCTTTGCAACTGCCAGGTGAATTCTGTATATGAAATTGGAATTGATTACATTTGGGAATGGAAGTAGAGCAGGGAAATATCTGAACATACCTGCATGGGAATATAAATACCAACCCCCTTTGGTTATTTACAGCCTCGTCCTATGATTGTAAACTGTAATTACATTCTTGTCTTGGGGCAAACCTAAATGCCGGCAATTCTTTAGGAAAGTCTGTGTGGTAGGGGTTTGCTTTGTTTCCCTGTTTCTGTGTTTGTTTCTTTGTTTGTTTGCATGTCTCTAGATGGATGGAACAAATTATCACATGGCCATAACCATGAGTGCTAAGCAGTTCTTAAAACACACACACAGAGTTTTGTTTACTTGGAGAAACCCTGTCCAAGTTTTAGAAGTGAGAGAGATAAAATCGTTTGTCACATTCTATCAGTAAATCTTAAAAGGATTGCACTCTTCTTTCTCTCTTTTCAGTCTTGGTTGCAGTTTTTGTTTGCTATGATGCTCCATTTCCAGGTAGTAATTATACATTTTGATACCAGGAGGAGCCAGCCGGTAATACAGGCAGTGAGTGCTTGGGATGCCCCTGGTTAGCATTAGGTCCAAAAGGAGGACTGCCCAACAGAGCCATGCAAACTTTGGGGCTCTTGAAGCCCACTTGAAATAAAAGGTGAGCCAGTGAAGCACTTAGCTTGGTTCCTAACTGAGGTCAAAATCTGAGCCATAGAACCACCCTGTGCTTCCCAGGAAGCAGGATTCTTGGAAGGCTCACCTAGCCAACAAAACCATTCTTGCATAAGCACCATCAATGCACTTACTTCCCTCTATTTCTCCCACCCCTAAATGCATAGTTAAGGTGCAATCCCATACCTGTGTAGAGAAGGAAAGGTGAGGGCATGCTGTAGAACATTTTCATGTCTAAAGCTGAATACAACTGCACCCCTAGAAAGCTATCTCTGCCCTTCTGCATCACCTGATATGATTGTGGAAGTCCTAACCATGGGATGAAGAACAGCATGACTTGGCTTTGTAAACTTCCTTGCATGGTATCCCTTCTGATGCCTCTGTCACATGTGCCTGGGGAGCTGACTGATGCTTCAGTCACACATGCCTCCCACACGCCTGGGGAGATGCCCTTTCAGTGGCTGGCCATCCTTTCTTCTGCCTCCATAGCCTTATATAGCAAAGGACACCATGGTCAGCCCCCATGGGGGAGAGACAAAAGAGGAAGACCCCTAGACCTGCTGATGGAGAGCAGCTCCTTTAATCCTACTGCCAAATGGCACACACACAGATACATGCCCAGAAAAACTGAGAGATGAACCCCTAAATTTGCTGCCCTTCACTGGGCTCCATGATAAGCTTCTTTCCAGGAGCAAATCACTCAAAAATGCCCCGTTCAGAACCCCACATGGAAAAAGGAGCGCCTGTGCTCCAAAAATGTCCAATAATTCCTGCACTTGCTTTCATGCTTTTAGAATATGAACCTTAAAAAAATCTATGTTGTTAAAGATACCTTTCTTCTTTTGAAAAGGTAGAGACAGAAATACTGACCAAGAAAGAAATGAGGATGGGTTCAAACATCTTTCTGTATCCAATAGTTCAGCTCTTTTAGTTCAGCTGTTGCTCTTTTAAACGATTTTCTGTCATCAGTTGCAGTTCAAAGATTTTCTATTTTATTTTTCAAATTTCTTAAAAAGAAAATATATTTATCTGAAACTGTCCCAATCAGTCTTGTCTTTTAAGCTTGTGCTAAAACGCTTATGCTTCTTTTGTTCTGGCTTCTGTTTTGGTTCCATTCATAATTTATCAGATATCGCTTATTAGAAAGTATACTTCACACATTCAGAAGTATTTATCACTTTAAATCTGGGCTTTTTATCAGAGTAAAAATAACATCTGTATTGTTTAAACAGAATCTTCTAAATGTAAATTGCAAAGCCTTCTTACATTTTTTGCTTGTCCACGTCCTTTGGTTGAGTTTGCACAAATGTCACACAATAAAATGGAATCCTAAAAGATGCCACATCAGTGGAGACAGTGGCTGGGTTCACACATCACAGTAAGCAGCCTACATTGTTTCCACACTGTGCAGTTTTATTGCTTGACTGTGCCCAACAGACAATCACCTGGTTTCCATGCTAGCATGGTTTCCACCTACCTCGTTCAGTCCTCCTGCCATTGGCACATATCCCATCAGGCACTTCAGCTGAAATTCAACCCCACAGAAGATGACTGGAGCACCTCTTGCAACAGCTGCCACTCTTTCCAGGGGGTTTTGTGATAGCTCTGTGGAAACCATGATCCAGGGTTCACATGATCAGAGAGATCATGGTGAAGCATGGAAATGATAGAACAGACTGTTGTTTCTTATTGTGTTTTCTAAAAACCAAATGTACCATCCATGACAGGGTCTGAATGACACAACAGACCACCAGACTGTTCAAGAAATCACCATGGCCTTTCATGTCATGTAAACCCACTCAGTGTCTTGCTGAAATTCCATCTATCAATAATCCATAAAGCAAATGGATAAATGTATAATTTAACATATGCTCCTGTATGTGTTTGTTTTTTCTTTCCTTGCTAGGAGATGACCCATTCCTGGCCTCCACCTCTCACTGCTATTCATACACCTGGGAAGGCTGAACAGAATAAGTTTTCCATTCCAAGCAAAGTGCAAGTAAGCTCAGAGCAGACTTACCAATGTATACCTCACTCACAGATTTGGGCAGGGAAATGACACCGTTCAGCCCCAAACATGCACATTTGGTCCTGCACATCAGCTCACAGTTCAAAAAGGACATGCGCACCCCCATCAAAGTAAAACCCCACATCCAATCAGTTGTGTGCTGAACATTATATCCACCTTGATATGTGTCGGAGCCTGTTTCTGGACACGGGTGAATCCCTTGGTGGATGGAAATAGCTTCCTTGAAGCCCAGTCACACAAGGACTTCCACAAAACAGCAGGGAGGAATCATAAAAAGGGACCATTCGATCCACTCAAAGCATGAGAGCCCTTTTAAAGCTCTGTATATATTAGTGGGAAGTGTTTTGCTCCGTCTTCCCTGGAAATTAATAGGGATTTAAAATTGATTGACTTTGATGGGATTGGGCGGCGTGCTTGTCATGCCCCCGCTCCCTTTCCCCAACTTAAGGAAGCTATCTGAAAATGGTAGCAAATTCTCTACAGCATGTCTCCTGAAAACACTGATGAAAAGCATACATTGTTATAGTCCCCTTTAAATTGAATATTCCCAGAAGAAGTGTAATAATGCATTAGGAATGGAGAGCATTCATTCTCGCAATTCATTTTCCTCTCCAACACTCAAACATAAAGTGCCATGTTTACCATTACAGCATGATTTGCTTCACAAGGGATCGTCTGGGAGTGTGGCAGAATATTAGGAACTAATCATGCCCCAAGAGAAAGGGTAGGAAAGTCTTTAATGGTGTCTGCATCCTATAGATCTGATATTGTTAACAAAACATTACAGGGATGATAGAATGGGTTCTTCTTTTTCTGCTTCTAAAAACTACCACTGAATTCATTATAATCAGACAGGTAGGAGTGGATAGACAGGCAGGTCCAGCAGAAACGTCTAACGTATGCCAGAAATGCCCTGTGCCATGAGGCCAAGGTCTGGGTCCTGTCATATTGCCTCTTGAGCCCTAAATTAGCCTGTGAATTCCCAGGGCCACAGACAACACAATTAATTGAATGTTCATCGGCCTAAAATATTTATACTTTGACTTCCCATCCCATCCCTTGAATGTTTAATGCAGTTAGTCATCACCAATATGCCAAATCAAAAGAGGTGGAAAAAGGAAAGAAACAGCACAGCTTTGGAAAGACAGAGCAAGATCTGCTTGTGTAAGAGGCCACCTCTGCCTGTACAGGCTGCCTGGTGCCAAGGAGATGGCAATATTGGCTCCAAGCAAGTCTCAGTGGGCAGGTCATTCCACTGTTATGGGGCCTCCATAGGATGACCTTATTCCTTGTGGACATCTTCCTTCCTTCCGTCCTTCCACAGAGAACCCTTTGTGACTGCCAGAGAAAGGCTTCAGATGTCAATCCAAATGTTTGGGTAGATGCAAATTAGGAGAGGTGTTCTGTTGGGTATTAGGATCCCAAGACATGTAGGTGAGAACAAGCTCACTGAATTGGGGTCAGAAGTATGCAGTCAGAGTGGGCCGGCATTGGGCATATATGTTCAGACTCTCTGGCCCCATTTACTAATCTGGCTGACACACTTTGCACAAACTGCAGCTTTTGAACAAGCTTCAGGGCAGCCCTAAGCAGAGTGCATTGCAGTAGTCTAACTTGAAGGCTATCAAAGCGTAATTACTGAAGCCAAGTTATTCCTGTCCACATTGGAACAAAGCTGGTAGAAGGCACTTCATGCTGCTGAAGTCACCTGAGTCTAAAGTGACAATTATGGCTCCAGGATGAACTTGAGCCAAGCTATGAATGAGTTCCTCCAGGGGGAGTGCAACCCCATCTGGAAAAGGTTGAATGCCCCACAGCCAGTTAGACGGATCACCTACTAGCAGCATCTCAGTCTTCTCTGGACCAGGCTTCAATGCACTAGCCCTTACCCAGTCTGTTGTCAAAGCCAGGCATGGATGAGCAAATCCACTGCCCCATCTGATGGAGATGAAATGGGGACATAGAGCTGTGTGTACTCAGGATGACCTACTCAGTAGTTTCATACATTTTAAATTGCATGAAGATAAGACTGCCTCTGGAGAAAGCCCTGCAGGAGAATCTACGGTAATTCCCAAGCACCATCTTCTGGAGTTGGCCATCCAAGCAGGGACAGAACCAGCGTATGCAGTACCCCGCTCTTCCATCTCAGATTCCATCCATGGCCCAGGGCCTTTAGAAAGAGGTGGCAGTGAGACCATTCCTGAAGGAATTACTTAATATTACCTCTAGAGCTACTATTGTTGTAAGAGGGGCATACTTCATTGTTAAAGTAGCCAGTGTGCCACTAGTCTAACACATTAATGGTGACCTTCCTTCCTGAGCACCTAACTAATGTGGACATTTTGTTTGCTTCTGTTATAGGATTCTCAGCATCTGACCTCAGGATACAATGTGCAAAGTAGGTCTTCATTACCCTTCCTCCGTTTTGCTCCCTCTTTGTCATTAAGACAAAGGATGGGAAACTATGTTCTCGTGTTGCTTAGCTTGATCATTGTGGGGTGGTTGTTACCTTGCTGCAGTGCTCTGTTGTGTTGTGTATCAAGTCACCTTCTGTCACTGAGAAATGCAGTGTCATGGAAGGCCACCACTAAACCCAGGACAATTATATTGATATGGCTCCTCTCTTTTCAGAATGGAATGAGCCCACCGGCAAAGTTGCAACCAAATCAGTGCCACAGAAATCGTAAGTACTTCTTAAACCCCGGCTTGATACATTTCAAACAGGATTCATGTCTGCCATGGTGCAGTGCGACTACACCTGACTGTTTCTTGACGTGTGCCAGACTGCAAATCTTGACATTCCTGTCTGGCATTGGTAATATGTAATCTACGCAGGGATGCTTGAGAAATATGCTTTTGCTCACAAATCACGCCAGCCTGACACATCCAAAGCCCCAGGGGTGAGCACCAGTACATAGCCAACAACACCGTTCAGACTGTGAAATGTGTACTCACATTGTTGTCATGCCCGTCTTTAGTTCAATTTGTGCAAAGTTTGTGATTTGCTCAAATTCTCTCCAGATTGAATCAGTCCTCCTTTGATCTGTGGAGGAAATCAGTGCCAACTAGGTGATTTGTCCATATTTTCCAGTGAGCAGTGATTAAAAATGGGAGCAGGAAGCAGGCAGAGGATGAGCTGTGACACAGTGTCGAGCAAATTTTGGCAATCTCAAACATTTTTCATTTACTGTTCCTGGTTATAACAGTGACGTCTGTGCACAGCATGTTGTTAGAAGCTAGGATAAAAGTTCTACATTCATGTTAGAGTGTATGTCTAATTTTAATTCACCCCCCAAAGTAATGTTTTAACTATCAGATGTTTGCGAAACACTGTTCTAACATTTGTTTATGATTTGGCAATGGTTACTCCTGGAACTAACTATGGCATGGTGAACAGTGGGTTGGATTGGGACTCAAGAGATATGAGTTCTTGTCTCCACTTGGCTGTGAAGTTAACTTTGGGCCAGTCATGGATTTTCAGCTTCATCTACCACATAGTGTTGCTGTTGGGAGGATAAAGTGGTAGAGAGGAGAACCTTATAAGCCACTTTGGTTCCTTGCAAGAGGAATAGAGTGGAGTATAAATGCAGGGTGGTGGTGGTGGTGGTGGTGGTGGTGGTGGTGGTGATGATGATGATGATGATGATGGAGAGCCAGTGTGGTATGGTGATTAGACTGCTGGACTTGGGAACTGGACGATCTGGGTCCTAGTCCCCACTCATCCATGAAGTCCCTCACTGGGGGACTTTGGGCCAGTCACTCCCTCTCAGCCCAACCAACGCACAGGGTTGTTCTTGTGAAGATACAATGGAGCAATACAAGTCACCTTGGATTCCTCCAGGAAGAAGAAAAGTGGGATATAAATGTAATATAACAACAATAATAATAGATCTGAGAACCAGACCTGATGATCCCTTTGCAGATGCTCTGAGCACACTCCACAGTTTGTGCAAAACATCAGCAGTGTATACAGGTGTTAACCTCTTTCACCCATTCCTTCAGAGTATTGGTTTCTTCATCCAGCTGTGTGTGTGTGTGAAAGCTATAATACAGCCCCCAGGAACACAGTAAATGGAAGCACCATCTACTTGCCTCAGTTTCTCTGCCTCAAGTGCCTTTCACTCAAAAAAAGTGGTCACTTCCCACCCTACCTGCTGAGATACAAGGGCTGAACGGTGGCTAAGGAAGTTTTCACCTGCAGGAACTGCTGCCTGGCTGCTCTTATAAAGGAACCAAAGGGAGGGGGAAGATTTCTGTCCCACCAAGGAAGCTGATGGATGGTGAAGGTGTGGGAGAAGGAGTCCCTGTAGGCACATGGGGTGGCCAGTTAAATATCTCCAACATGCATCATCAAAAAGTGGAGGGGGGCAAAAGTGGACCCATGATTTGCATAGGCTAAGTTACATGTTCAGCTGCAAAGCTCTTAGTCCTAGTTCCAAGAGACCCATCGAACTGAATGTGGAAAGTCAATCATGACTAACTTGATTTCAGTGCATTTCCTCTGCATAGGATAAGATTAACATTCCATGGAACCTTTGGAAATAATAGAAAGAGACTGTGAGTGTTGACCTGTGTGCCATGCTCCACCTGCCGTCCAGGTGCTCTGCACAGACGGGCAGCCTCAAGGTGGGTAGCTCCTGTTGCTCTCCCCACTGAGGGTCCTCCTCATCAGATTTGGAACAGACTGAGTGGAGCTCTCCGCTTGGCAGCAAAGAGACGCACGTTCTGCATTGCAGGAGGCTGCCTGCGGAGCTAGTTTAATCTGCAAACCAGTGGCTGCAGATCACAGTTTGGTGCCACCATTTCTAGAAACCATACCTGAGATTTCGATTATTTATGCTTAGCTAATTAACTTAAATACTACTGGAGAAAGAGGCATGAGTGAGAAGCAGATTGATTAACAGATGCAGATATGCTGTGACTCATTCAGATTGTGCTGAATAAATCACATTGTTTTCCTGTAAAACTGAGGTGGGCAGAGAAGGGAGTCCCTGGAGGCTTAAAAGTGGCTGACTGGCTGGGCTGAACAACCTGGTTTTTCTAGAGCAGCTGCTAGAAGGAGGAGGTCGTCCACGGTTTGGAGACTTAAAACATGTTTGATTGGTTGAGCTGAATGGAGCAGCTGCTGGGATAAGATGGTGGAATGTGACCTGGAGACTTTTCAGTGGCCATTAATGGACACGTGCAAGCTAATTCACGCAGCTAGGAGTGTGTGTGGTTTGCTGGCCACAGGACTGATGGCATCCCTCTGGCAAAGCCCTGAAGCAAGAGGCAACTCAAGAATACTTTCCCAGGGCAGGCAAACTGCAGACATAGCTCCTTGTCTCATTTTCTGAGGTTGTTGAGGCATTTTGCCTGCTGGGACAGCCTGGGGTCAGCATCCTTCCTCCCTCCCTCTCACACTCATCTGCTAGCCTTTATTTAGCAAGAAAACCTTAAACTGCATTGTACCTGATGATTTTCCAGCTTGTTGGCAGGGAAAAACAGAAACATCGCCTTACAGTTTAAGTCAGTTCTAGCTTCTAGCAGTGAGATATTTAGGGATTTGAGATCTGCTGAGCCTACCTCTGTTACTGTAGCGATGTGCTCTTGCCATTTCATTTTTGGCTAGTTTGTGGAATGGTGATGACTATCCGGTAGAGTTTCTTGTTTGTTTTCTCTTTGGAATGAAGTTGTGCTCGAGGATGTTCTAAGGATATTCAGCCAGTGTCAAACCCCGTGCTGCTTTCTAATTCCTACTTTTGTAGGATGTTGTTAACACATAGAAAGCACACAACATTTGCTGTGCATGCAAAGTCCACAATATTTAAAGGTTACACTAGTACGTAGAACCTCTACAATCAAGTAATTGGCATTTTAGCTTTAAAAAAAGCAATTTTTGCCCCTTTAACCAGAGGTGTCAGGACTCCAATCTGAAAAAAAATTAGATGGGTTTATCACAAAAGGCAGCATTCCAGTAGTTTGTAACAAAGAGTAATAGACATGTCAATCATGGTGTATAGTTATACACCAGCTTCCTGAATGGGGAAAGGGGATGCTTTTGAGCTCAGTGGTATATAGTGCATTTAATGGGACCAAAGCTCTCTCTAGGAAGCCCAATATAAAACCCAGAGACATGGAGTGTACATTTTATGAACCAGCCTCTCTCTGTTCCGCTGCTTGATCTAAGGTTCCAGTGCTATCAATCAGAAACCTGTGAGGAATGAACCTTATAGAAGGTGATGGATTTTACACATGACAGATCAAAGCCGCAATATAAAGTTACTTTTATTTTTAGTTTCCAAATGAAGATCGCTAAGCCTTTGCTATGGCTTTCCCCTTGCCCTGCTGGTAAATGGCTGTTTCCAAGAACTTCCATGGAGGGCTTGCTGTGTTTTGTTTGCAATCTCTCAGAGCAGGGATAGCCAACCAGTGACCTCCAGACTTTTGGACTACAGGTCCCATAATTGATGGCCACTGGCCCTGCTTGCTTCCATAATCCCTGGCCATTGCTGACTGGGGATGATGGGAGTACACAATGTACAGATAGTATAGAATGTCTGGAGGGCAGAAGGTCTGAGAATCCTTCTGCTTATCTAGTATTTAGATTCTTTCTTTCTGTTCTTTGTAAACTGTTTGCTTGGGGAAATTGTCGGGGTCCAGTTTCTGGATGGGACCTTCACTTTTCAAAATCTTTCCCTTCAGACTGGTGATGCTTTCTCCTTCTTGGTATACAGTGTTGTGATCCCACATGAATAAACCTGTCCCAGTTATTTCTCTGCTATGTGATTGCCCCACTCTTCTGCTTTTTCTGGAAAGTTCAGAGCTTCCTAAATGAGGCTTTTGGTGGTTTCCTCTTTGTGGATCAAGTCATGTCCTCATTGCATGAGTGAGGGAGAAACACTGCACCATCACCTGTTCCCACATCATCCTCTGGGTAGGCCCATTTAAAACAATAAATTTTCACAAGGTTCAACCTAAACACGTCTTGAACTCCATTCAAGGTGAATACAGTATGAACACCGTGTTGGTTGATCACTGCAGAGCTTTGTGGTGTCTGTAATTTGGGGATTGTTGCCTTTACCTATAAGCACTGGGAGGCAGATGTGGAGGCAGAAGACCTCTCAGTCACATGGAGTTGCTGGCTGGACAGGCTTCCTTGTTGATATCAGCAGTCCATGCTGTGCTGGGTAGATCAAAGTTGTGTAGAAAGGAGATTTCCAGATGTTTCCAATTGCAGATTCCATCTAGAACAGCACATTTAGAGTGCTTTTGCCAAATTAAAAACAAAACACAAGGACCTTATCTATGGAAAACTAGCATATCAGCCTTCTCCCTGATATGCTAGCTTTCTGTGTTCAGAGTTTTGCAAATGCAAAAAATGCAGGCATGCTCATGCCCGCAACATATAGAAAGAAGGGAGGAGAGAGAGGAGAGATTGCTTTATCCACAATCCAAAATACTGCAGTGGGGCAACATCTATAGCAACATTTGTTGGTCTTGTAGTTCAGCTGTAAGTGGCAGGGGCGCCAAGCCTTAAACAAGGAATTTCATCACATTGAATGTTGACTTCCAGGTTGGAATGCAGTGTGTGCTTCAGGTAGGAATGTACAATGCAGGTATCCCTTGCTTAACATGGTTTTGATTAATGTGGGTTTTGATTAACATGGTAAATTTAATTGTGACAATCCCTTGATATATGTGGCAGAGTTTTAATTAACACACCTTTTTAAGTTTGCGATGAACAGTCATGGGCATGATGATGGCATTCCTCCCACCCAATCGTAATTTCAGGACTCCTGCGAGGCCAACATTGGCAGTGCTTGTATTACAAACTCCAATTAGTCATCCAAGTTTAGAACCCATTGACCTTGTCGAAGAATCAGAGCACCAGGCCATCAAGCAAAAACAAAACAAAACAAAGGAAAAGCAAAGCAATATCCTTAGATACAAAACTTGATATAATTAAAACAATTGTAATTTGTACCTTTGGTTATTAGATTTGATTAATGTGTTTTTGATATTTATGGCAATATTATATAATCAATTATCAGCATTAATTGAGAGGTATCTGTATTGGAAACTTCATTCCATTTGAGCGCGATGGACTTTTGACGTATTTTTGACCCAGCAGCTCAAAGTGGGATGGCTCAGGTTTTGTTTTTGGCTTTGTGAAATTGCTTAAAATGTTTACACAAATTTGGAGGTGAGAACTGCATATATTTACTGCAGCTTAAATACATTTGCACAAAGCGGGGTTGACTCTTTAGATATGAGTAGTTCTTGTAATGTTCACCACGAGCAGTATGGAAACAGGCTCCTCTCACTGCATATACACAAAATCCACCTTAAAGATTTCTAGCTTTTGAATTTTCTGACAGTTTATTTCAGATTCATGCACAATTCCACTTAAAATGTATTTAGTTTCCTAGAAGACAGGAAAAATGTTTCAGGATGATATTTAGCTCCAACTATTCATAACATTTCCAGGGAAAGTTGCATTAGATATACTGAAAGGAAGTGGTCCATGGCACTCCTTTCTTTAGAAGATGGCTGATACAGCATCATCCCTGATCCTGATGCCTTACAAAGAATAAACAACAACCTTATACCTTGGTCTGCTTCCAATCTAGAAAACAACACAAAGGAGATAACAGACATAGGGGAAAGAATGCAATATTTTGGCAGTTGCATCTAACTTAGAATTAGTTGGAGCCAAGAATGAGAACTAGAGGGTTGTGCTAACAGCATCACAGAGAAGGTAAACTTTGAGAAAGAACTGAAGAAAGAGAAGCATCAGACTGAGAAACCCTGGGAGCTCTCCTAGGCTGAAGGAGCAGAGAGAGCAAGGGTGGAATAATCAGAGAAAGCAGGAAGCCTGCGTTCAGTCTGACTCTCCCAACATGGCTGTTCCACAAACTCAGTAGTTTCCAGTAGCTTCCTCAGCCCATGAGCATAATCTTTTAATACAGCATAGTTCATAGGGTATAGAAAGAAAAGGATCCCAAGAGGATTTCTAGCAACCTTCTTTTATTTCAGCTGGGCTTTTAAGAGAAGTCTTCAAGAGCACTCAGCAGAGTGACAAACACACAGGATGTGTTTAGTTTAAAAGAGGCCCTGGATGGTTTCCAAGTGGATCCAGGCCAAAGGGGTGCAACCAAACAGAACAAAACAAAACAAAACAAGATGAAAATTTGCAGTAACAACTGCAAAATGCAAATGCCATCAGCCCAATCTCAATGAGTGGACATGTGTCCTTACAATTTGAGACAGGTTTGAAGAGAAACTCATCTGTTCAACTGAAAGTAGATGCTGCACCTCAAGGTTACCTGCTCCTATTCACACGTTGCAGATTAAGGCAAAAACTTCAGCCTATGGTTCAACGCAATGCCCATCTATGAGTGAAATGGGTTATAGGAAATGTATATTGTGAGACAGGCACTTCACACACATTTGGCAAAAGAGAACTGCCACATAAAGTAAGAGAAGGTTCTAATGTTTTAAGATAATATAAACACAAATCTAGACAGCATACTAAAAAGCAAAGACTAAAAAGCAGACAGAAGTTCATATAGTCAAGGCTATGGTTTTTCCAGTTGTAATGCATGACTGTAAGAGTTGGACCATAAGGAAAACTGAACACTGAATAATTGATGCCTTTGAACTGTGGTGCTGGAGGAGACTCCCTTAGACTGCAAAGAAATCAGATCAATCAGTCCTAGAGGAGATCAACCCTGACTGCTCTTTAGAAGTCCAGGTACTGAAGATAAAGCTCAAATACTTTGGCCATCTAATGAGAAGGAAGGACTCACTGGAGAAGAGCCTGATGCTGGGAACGATTGATGGCAAAAGGAGAAGGGGACAGCAGAGGTTGAGGTGGCTGGATGGAGTCACTGGGGCAGTGGGTGTGGGTTTGGGTTTGGGTGAATTCCAAGGGGTGGTGGTGGACAAGAAGGCCTGGAGGAATGTTGGCCATGGGGTTATGAAGGGTCGAACACAGCTTTGCAACTGAACAAGAACAAAAAGGCAAAGATGGAGGCAAAGTTCCTTTTCACTGCTAGATCTCAGCAAGCAGCACATAGTGAAGCAGGCAAGATCATGGGGTGGGAGGAGAAGATTGCCTATCCTCTGATGGTAGCAATTGACATAGACACCCCCAAGCCCCCTCTTCCCCCTTGCAGAGCCCAACCAGCTCCTTGGTATACCCCAGAGCTGAGGGCAATGAAGCAAGAGGAGACAGCTGGAGCACAAGTGGAGGAGAATGCAAAATGAATCCAAACACCGCTTAGTGCTCATTATCAAGCCTATTCATGGCAAAAGAGAATTGTGTGCAAATGTATATGAAGTATTATCAAGATTTTTTTATTAAATTGAAAGAAGATGCAGAAATTGGATAAAACAAAATAGGGTTGGAAAAGTTAGAAACTGAGCAAAATCAAAATGGGTAGGTTGTTCTATTTTGATACAAATGGGAAAAAAAGGAGTTTGGGTTGTGTCCATTCTTAGACTAACTTAAGTCTCTGTAAATTTAGTAGGTCAACTTTAGGCAGGACTGACATTGGTTACAGAGATTTGGAAACAACTTTCCAGTACCTGTGCATAGACTCTTCAGGCCTGTATATGCAAAGATTTTAAAAACTACTTGTAGTATGATAGACAGACTGCATTTGCTGAAAAGCACAAAGCCCATGTACATATTATGCCTGAGTAGCCTCTTGGTCTCATATCAAGAATCTTGAACAAAACTCAGCTGTGTCAACACTTTAACGCATTCCAATTAGTAGGACATCTTAAAAGAGCTCAAACCTAAAAAAAAAAAATAAGCAAAGAGCCATTATTGAGCTTCCTTAGTGCCACAGGTTCTTTCATTATAAATTGAATTTTCAGTGATCATTTACACCAGATACCTAACCTGAAATACTTCGAGTGTACTTGTTGAAAGTCATTTTGAAAATGGAAACAAGCTTCATGGTATCTCGCTGCTCTTGAAGAGTGTTTCATCTTATCTTTTTGGAGCTTCTCCACCATGTCAAAAGGAGCCACCTGGGAGCAGAGAAAACAAAAACAAACCCAAAGGCCACATGGCAACATCTTCATGCTTTGAATTAAAGGTAATTCATTCTTTGAAATTAATCAGCGGGAGCCCCTTACGAAGAGCAATCATGCATCAAGAGGGCTTTCACTGCGAGCTTTTCATATTGGATAATGTGACAACAATCAATATTGCCGTTCAGAACATTCAAATCAAAATGCAGTCATGTTATCTAAAAGACGACAAGGAACATTAAGCAATGCAATTTAGTCAATTGTGGTATTTGAATTCCCTTTCAGCTACCCAAAGCGCTAAACTTCTTCCAAACTCCTTATATTTGCATAGTGAAAAACAAAGAGAAACGTGCCCGTTGCTTAGTTTAAATTATGGGATGGGAAGACATCCTACTTCTAATATGTCTAATATTAGGAATTTTGTGGGAGGGGCTAAAGTTGTGCGGTGGAGCAGAAGCTTTACATGGAAAAGGTTGTGGATTCAGTCATGGCACCTCTCTTCAAGGGAGGAGTGAAGGAAATGCCCCTCTCTGCTAAAGATTCTGCAGCAGCCTTCCTCACCCTGGTGCCTTCCAGGCATTTTGGACTTCAGCTCCCATTGTCCCCAGTGAGAGTGGCTGGTAGGGAAGAATGCAGTTTGTTGTAGTCCAAGGCTGTCTGGAGGATATGAGATTGTGAGGCTGGGGAAGACTACTTTGGAGAGTGAATGCTCATTGGAATATCTGGCACTGAGCTCGAAAGAGAAGTAGTACTCCTCTTTCCATTTGACCAGCTAACTCAAAGCTAAGGTGGCATACACAACGTGCCGCACTGTGTGCCTGATATTACCATGAACACAGATTTGAGGAGTGTTTCAGATGTACATGACTGGGGCTCCTGACGCAGTGATGGGGAGTTGATTGTCTGCTGGGCTGGACTCATGAGAAGTATTCTGTTGGTGGTAGCATCTGTGGGCCAAAGGACACAATATGTGATCATCATATCATAGAGTTGGAAAGGGTCTAGAAGGCCACTGGGTCCAACTCCCTGCTCAGGGTGGGACTTAAGTCTCCCATCCAGATTCTAACCAGGCCTGACCCTGCTTAACTTCCAAGATTAGCCAAGATCAGGCACTTCAGGCTATACCAAAGCATAATTATGGGTTTAAAACACTTACATGCAGGAGGCATTGGAGGCTGCATGAGGCACAGAAAAGTAGTGAGAAGGAGTTTTTATCCTATTCATTTCCTTTTTTATTTCTCTCCTTCTTTCTCAGCTTCGTTTCCCTACCCAACCCACTTTTCCACTGGTGGAAATATGGAGGGAGAGAAATTTTATTAAGAGTAGAAAAGCAAGTTGGGGAGGGAAATTTTAATACCCAAAAGTCTGGCAGAAACAGGGTAAGCAACCCCTCCTCCCTCCTGTCTCACCAGTGAAAATGACAACATCTTGCAGACACACTGGCAGGCAAAGAAACGGATGGAGTTGTTTTGAGAGCAAGGAAAGGAAAGTTATTTTGTTCTGGTTCTCTACAGCCTTTCCAACCCACCAACTGCAAATTGCTACCAAATATTTATATGGCTTTCCATCATGGACCTACAGGAGACATTTCACATGGCTCAGGGCTGAACATTGGCAAGAGAAGCAAGAATACATTTCCTAAGCATGCTGAACATTGGCAAAAAAGCATACGCACATCCCGATCTGATTATTTCTTTTTTCAGAGTGGAAGGTGTTGAAAGCCCTCACTCATGCAGCCCCTCTAGAGAAAGGTCACTTGGCTGGCACCTCCTGTTAACCAGGATGCATGGCTAATTTCCTAGATTTTTTCCCCCATGGAAATAGTCATCTGCATCACTGTGGTGTCATCCTATTCATGCTGTGATCCCTGATTGGTTGGGAACTTCTAGTGAATGCAAAAGAGATTTAATAAGGAGGGAGATGATGCTGAAGCAGAAGATTGTACAAGAGAAACAAGACTGTACAAGAGAAAAAAAGATGACCATTCAGAGAGGTGGAGGGAACTGGCAAAGTTTGGCTCTCCTAGTGCATCCTTTTCCACTGAAGACATCTGCAGACATCCATCCAAGTGCCACGATGATAATAATAATGTAATAATATGCAATCCAGATGATATTTAATGCAGACAAATAAGTAAGATCAGCATGTCCCTGAAGATGAGCTGTTCTTCAAAATAATTTCCAAATGAGTCTTTTAATTTGTTTTCATTATTCAAATGGCTCACATGCATTTTAACCTCCCCATCAAACTAAAATATTTGCTAGCCTGGTGTAATAAATGGTATGCTCTCGACATGTTTATAAATTACTTTAAAAGATTCTATGACAAGAGGAATTTAATTTGGTTATATTTTAATGACCCAGTGCTGAATTATTTATGTGCCTATCTCAGGCCTAAGTGGTGCTTCAGATGGGGCAAGAACAGGGCAGCCTAGCAGTGAGAACAGAAATGCAGGCAGGGGGCCTGCCAGGTTCCATACAGGTGGCCACTCGCTTGCTTCCCATGTTGCATGCTAGTGCTTTAAGGAGCAAGTGGGGATTTTGGCACCTGCCTGGGCTTGGTGCCCAGGAAATGAGGCCACCCCCCCCCCCACTCTCCAGCGCTTTCACGTCATGTAGAAAGTGCTCAGGAGCACAGGGCAAGGAGAGCGGGTCCCACAGGAGGCCATCAGCACCTTGGACAGCGTGCCACTAGGGACCATTGCTGGAGTCCCCCCCCCACCCCGCCAAGGGCTGTCCCCCAGCAAGAGGCCACCTCAAAAGGATTCATGGCCAGTAGCCCTTAAACGGCCCACTGCTATTTCCAGAGCCATGTGCTCTGGCACGGAAGGTATTCAAGGGGGCACCAAGAATTCTCCATGAAGCGAGTTGGCCAGCGACTTACTGAACTCTGACTCCTCGCTGGTGTTCTGCTGAGCCCCAGAACCTGGGCACAGGATGCCCAGTGGACACACAGTATCAGGAGTGAACCATGAAGAACATTCTGGGGAGCCTCCAACAGAGGCACCCTGGCTGTGTGGCAATTAGGCTGAAGCAGCAGTTTGGCACTTGAGCTGACCTTAGCTGGCTCGGGGGTAGCGGAGGTGTGCACAGGTGCCAGTCAAGGGCTGGGAGAGGAGGGGAGGGGAGGGGAGATGTGTATTCCTCTGCTATTGCCATCTCTGACCAGTGGGTGGAAGGGCTGTCCTTCAAACCTGGAGGTTGCCTTCAGTGTTGCTGAACATGTGACAAAGAAGCTGCATCTCCACCTCCAGGTTTCCAGTTTGCAACTGTGGGTGGGTGGACCAAGGGTGCTTGAGTGCACCTGACTTGTCCACCTGAACTTCAGAGCTTGGTCCAGGGCACTTGCACCCTCATCTGCAACCATTTGGAGGTGGAGCTATTCAAATAGGAGAACTGCGAGTTTTTAAAGAGCACGTTTTTAAAGTGCATGATTTTTTAAGGTAAAGTTTTGGGAGGTATAAGCTCAACAAAAATATCCTCATGCTCACATTTGGGGTTGCAAAAGGGGATTTTCAAGTGAAGCATGAACTGAAAATAAGTTCTCATTCATCCGTTCATATTAGGGATGTGTCACTTTAAGTGCCCCGGCTGCCACATAGAGCGTTTTGATGATGTATCTCCAGGAAATCTTCTGATGAAACATGATGTAGCAAATGTGCTGACACTAAGCAGGTTCAGGCCTGTACAGAAAAGTACCAGCAACACCATACATGTCATCTTGCATGGCATGGAAGAAGCTTGGGGCATAAACAGCAGAAATGGGGCCTAGCCAAAATGCTGCCATGTGGAATGTTCTTATTCAGCATTCCAGCCATTCCCTTCTCCAGGACACTCCGTTCCACAATTCTGCAGCAACATTCAGTCAGCATTCTGTCCCCAGTGAATGTCTTTACATGCTTTTAGATCTCTCTCTCTCTCTCTCTCTCTCTCTCTCTCTCTCTCTCTCTCTCTCTCTTTCAAATGCATTTATGCAAACACTGGGGTTTCCTCCAGCCTTCTAATAGCTTCCATCTGTGTGGACAGTTTCCTTTGGCTACGCAAAGATCCACATTCACCTCTAAACTTCAGAAATAGAAGTTGAATTGCCCAAGTGACCAGTGAAAATCAAGCCATCAGTTGGGATTGTCCTCCAGATGCGTTATTCTACAATTGCCAAAATTCCTGACCAATGGCTACTCTTGTCACAAGCCATAATGAAGCAGCTGCAGCATTGCAAACACAATCCAGGCTGCTGTAAGCCAAGAACAGGCATCCCCAGGAGAGCGGCCGGCAGGGGGGAGCTGTTGCTCATGCCATGCATGTTGCAGTTACCAAGTTCTGGCGGGACCAGAACATTTAGCTTGCTCCAAAGCAACAATACCAGTGGAACACTCACTATTCACAACCCCAGGTCACAAGTCCTAGGTAAGCTGAGGCTTACACCAGCCTTCCCAAATGGGGTGTCCTCCAGAGGTGTGTTGAGCTACACTTCCCAGAACCCCTCAGCCAGCATGGTGAACACAGGTGTGGGGACAACAGGCTTACCTGATAAAGGGCAACACTCTAGGTCTTCCTGCCATCCCAACTGCTTACACACTGGCAACTCACCAGGGAGAACATGTTGATCTTGAGAAGTCAATCAGGCCAGAAGATAATACTAAAGCTTCATTTACATTGCTAAACCAATAAAATGCAAATCTGAAGTTGCCCTTGGATTTCAAGGCATTGGTTCTTCAGTGAACATACTAAGTTTGGTGTACACGCTAGCTTATGTGTATAATTTGAGGTAAACATGGGTTTTTGACTTTTGTGGTGCTTCCAGAAAGCTTCTCCAAGCACACTCCATTGAAAAGAAATGTTTCTGCAAGGAGCAAGCAATGGAGAGACAGAGACGATGCAGCTGTATTCACGGCATTTGATTTAGCATCAATTGCCATAGCATCTGACCAATCTGAAAGCATATACAGATGCAATATTTGAGAATCTTGCGGAGTCTTTTACAGATTCTTTTAAGGTTCTCTTGGTTAGTGTGTGTGTGTGTGTGTCTTTATTTTAATATTGAAGAGGAACTGAAACTGGTGACCTATTTTGACCTTTAGTGCTAGATTAAAATTCCAAGAGGCTACCATGGCAACAGTGCCTTGAAAATTAGATCCTGACAGAAATACCTAAAAGAAACTTAAAACTGCAAGTACTACTCTGAACTCCACAAAAAGGGTGCTTACAATTTTCATAAGACAGGTCCTTAATTGAAATGATCTGCTTTCCCTCCTATTGAAGAAAGAAAGAGAAAGAGAGAGAAAGAGAGAGAGAGAAGAACAAAAGATTAAATCTATGAAAGGTTTATTTTTAAGTGAAAAAAGCTGCTGTGATTCAAGAAAAGAGCTCTCTGCAGCATGAAATTCAAATCATCCTCAGTCCAATTTATGGGATATGAAGAGGACTAGATGAAGTGGCAACCAGCCAAGCTTAAGCAGTAAAGATAGATTCAGGCTTAACATATGCAAAGGTCTAATGCACTGATCTCCAACCAATGGCTTGTGACCTACATTGCATCTGGACCTACGGCAGAATCCATAGGCGGTGCTGCAGATTATCTTTTTGGAAGGGAAGAGAGGGGAAGGTTAAAGAAAAAACAAGAAGAGAAGATCTAGATAGAAAGTAGTGATAGGGGAAAGGGTGTGGCTCACTAGCAGAAGCCATGGTGGGCATGTGGGAGATGTCTGATTCCTGGAAGATCCAGTCGGGTCAGAAAAGACCCATGACTCCCTGACCCCTAGAGAGTTGCTGAGGGGCAGTGAATGCTGAGGATGCGGAAGAGGCTGGTGCTGAGCATTCTTTGGGCCAGTGGTCAGATCTGATGTGCAACAGCTTCTTGCACTGCAGATCAGGACTGGCCCCAGCATCATGAAGCAGACTGTGGTGGCCACCTTAGTCAGGTGATTTTAAGCATCATGATAATTCAGCGAAGGCTGGTGGCTCCACCTCTCCAGAGATCAGCCTGAACTTTTAAGGAACTCTCCAAAGTGCTGAACCACAGCCCCAAAGAAGGTTCAGCACTGCACATAGTTCCTATGCTGGTGTCTAGCATGGATACACCACCATGTGGACTTTGGAGCCAGCAGCCGCTGCTGATGGAAGGGCAGCAAGTTGCTAGATATTTTTCAGGTAGGGAAAGAAGCGCTTGTGGATCTCCTGCTTCATGTACTAAAATAGCTTTAGTGTTGGTGTTTACCTTTAAAGCCCCAAATGGCTTGGGAGCAGGGCATCGAGAGGAACAGCTCCTCCCACATAGGCCTGTTTGAACTCAAGATCATCTTCAGAGGCTTTCCTCTGGGTGGCCCTGCCACAGGAAGTATCATGGTTGGCCTTCCCAACAGCATCTTTTTCTGTTTTTTAATTGGGACATTTGAATCAATGTGGCAATCCACTTATGGAATGCTCTCTTCAAAGAGGTTTTTCTGGATTCTGCAGTGTTCTTTTTCCAGCACCAGGTAGAAACCTTTCTTTTGTCTGGGTCATGTTTAGGGACATCGTTCTAGATGCTTATGGTGGTTTTATCTATTTCTATGCTTTTTATTGTATTGCATTCTAGATATGTATTAGATTTTATCTTTATCTTTTAACCTTCATTTTTTATGTCTGCATGGCAATTGATTCGTTTGGCTTATTTGCTATCCACCTAGAGAATCCTATTTATTGGGAGGATTTAAATCTAGAGGAACAATCCTCATGCCCCTATAGAGTGTCTAAGGCGGCATGGTATATTTCAGAATCCCAGCTGCCAAGTCAGAGGTGATGTTCTGACCTTGGAACTGGGAAATGGGTTCCAAGGTCCAAGGATAAACTTCACAGTTTTTAATGTCCCCAGCGAGGCACACACCCTCACAGCTAGTGTGGAAAGAACCACACTGGCTGCTCTCCTAGGTCAGGAAAGTAACCGCAGAGAAAGCAGGCTGTTCCAGTGAACAGGGAGCAGGGAGATCGAAAAGGCCAGGCTATGGCTTGCTCCTTTCCCTCACTTCTGAAACAGTGTCTGAAATGTGGGATGAGAGAACAGGAATGCAAAGTTGGTGTCCACCAGACGAATCTCCCTTGACCATCAAAGACCCTGTCCATTTTGCCTGTAATGCCAAAGGCACAACCAGGGTGTGTCCCTCAATACTGAACTGAAGGAGCTCAGCCCTTGGACTGAAGGAGCTTCCAGCACCCATCTGCTTTTGCTTCAGGAATTATTCCTCCATGGGCAGCTATGCAGGTTTTCTGAGCAGCAGCCACAAGAGGAGAGTGATTTGGGGGACCATGACAAGTAGGTGGGGTTACATTCCCTTTCCATACTTCCCATGGTTTCCATGTAGCCACTCCTTCCATGTTTTAAGCCACCACAGCATCTAGTTCAACCCTTATACTCTTCGTACGCATTTCATGGTACTTACAGAGTGGTCCTGCCCGTCTGTAGGGGTGGGAACATTAAAAGCTGTGCTGTCTCTACAGCCCTCCCTGAGCCACCTGCAAATCCAGAGGTAGGCAAACTTCAATAAAACACCTACTGTTGACAGGATTATGAGGTCAGCAGCTGGAGGAGGAGGAGCTGACTCTGTAATTTAAAGAGGCAGTCTGTAAAATGCCCAGGAGAGAAGACATCGCAAGAGTAAGTAATTCTACATAAAAATGTCTTATTCAACTGTGACCAAGTATGTAATGTGTAGGGTGGATGGGTGTTTGTGCGGGCACACATACATAGATGTCCCTTACTGATATCTGATTAGATTGTGCTTGATTTCCATTCTAGTCTTCAGTTCTTTGATTAACCATTGTAGTCTTCAGGCCCATATTGAAGGCAAAGATCACTATTATAGCCCCTTTTTTGTGGGGGAGGGCGCTGTATTAGGTACCTCCAGGTTCATGGCCAGAAGGTTTCTTTGAGATGTACCAATATCCACACCAAAGTTCAAAATGCAACAATTGGAGAAAGGGAGCTTTGCAAACTCTGGATGTGAGAAGTGACTATATTAGCCATCAGCAAACAATACAGGGGTTGCCTCACACATTTCGGTTCCATAAGAGACAAAGATTTGCTCAGTGATTTCCACTATCACAATGACATTCTGTGATGAGGTGGGCAATCCTGGTGCTCCTTCAGAAATTAAGTCCAAGCAAGTCCTGCTTGCCTCTTGTTGAGCCCAAGTAGGCATGGGGGCTCAACAAGAGGCAAGCAGGATGGACAAGCGGGAATGGGACTTCCCTCAGGCAGGGAGAACAGTGGAGGAACCTGAAAGCCTCCCACAAGGTGCAGACCAAGAGAAGCTATCAAGCACCACAGAGTGCATGGATTGGCCTTTGGAAGTCACATGACCCCCCAAGCTAGGAGAATTCTGGGTAGCTTGTCTGTTTCAACCGAGACTGCATTTCCCTTTCCTCATGGCATCCCCAGTGCTGATCTGCATGCCTAATGGATAATGAAATAGCCCTCCTTTCCAGCCTCCAAACCCGCATCTCACATTTATCTGGTACAAGCTAGTGCATGGCCGTGTCACACAGTCAGGGTTGCTTTTCCTCTGTGCAGTCAAGCCATTTTGAATGAATAGAAATTAAAAACAGGAAATGCTGAGTGTTGGAGCAACCTCTGGAGCATTGGTTTGGAGGCCATCTGTAGGGTTTTGTTTGTAAAGAGGTGATATGGAATTCTTTCAAAGGAAAGGAGCACAGAAGGACACGTTTTGGTGAAGTGTTAGCCCACAAGTGTCTCAAGGGTTTTGTACACAATTGCCTTTTACTCAGTCCTCTATATCTGATTATTCATGTTCATGATCCGTACAGTAGAGCCTGATCGGTGCTGTTTAGATTCTGCTCTTGTCTCTCTGGGGGGTGTACAACCCTCAGTCTTCCTACTCACCTTATAAACTTCCCTCCCCCTCAGCACCTCTGCTTTCGATTCAGAGACTGTGCCGGAATATTATGTGGTTTTAAATTACTGTATATTATTGTTAGGAATTACCTTGAGACTTGTTAGTGGAAAGCAGCATATTAATCCCATACATTCAGTGCATACCGTAAATTGAACCACAAATGTATGGCTTTTTCCGTGTCATTCGAATACTACAACTTCATTTTACAGCTCTTTATGTATTCATTTGTGCAAGTACTGTTAGGTCAGGATCTACAGCATCATCCAAGGGTGTCACACCTCTTTCAGTGGAAGGGTGAATTCAGCTTTAGAGAAAGTCCTGGGGGCACATTCCAGTGGCAGGTGGTACCAAAGACATGAGGGGGTACAGAAAAAAAAGGGGGAGCAAGATACCAAAAAGGGCAGCATATTTTAGCTTACAGATCTTGCACTTGGTAACTAAGCCTTAGGAGGAGCATTTCAGGCTTTTTGAATTGGGGGGAACTGCAGGAATGCTGGAAAAACACCAAATATCAGCATTTGAGGGGAGGAGAGCAGCCAGAGTAAGGGCACACTGCTGTCTGTGGAAAAATGGGGGGCCAGGCTGGGAATTCAAGTGGGCCAGTCTTGCCTATTGAGGTTGAAGTTCCACAGCCCTGCTTTAGCTCTTAACATGGTCTAGGGAGCTTTTGTCTCCCTTCTAAAAGCTGAGAGTTGTTCCTGCATTTCTACTCTGGCCTGGGGAAGCATGGTAGTCTCTTGTCTTGGAAAGGATAAGCTTGATTGAATGTTGCAGGCAGCCCAGGAGGAGATGCTAATATGGAGGATGTGAAAGTACCCATGATAACCTTCAGACTTTCTGTTTCTCCACCCTCATGTTGGGGTCAAAGAGAGAACCAGAACCTACAAAGAAGAAGGAAGATGATGTGACTTCTCACTTTGGCTCCTGCCCCAACTTAGCATAGGGCAACTAGGGTGTGTGTGGGGGTGGGTGTTACATTGCACTGATATCCTGCAAATCCTAGAGAGAAATTCCACAAAGAAGCACAGCAAAGTTGAATGGACAGGAAAGCCAATCAGTTGGGCCATCCATTTGGGAATATGATCATAAAATTCGGTTACTGATTCTTGCATAGCCATGTGGCAACATGTTCTTTTTAAGGTGGCACTATCTCCAGGCCTCCTTCATGGATCACTGCCTTGTCATGGTGAAGGGGCTTGCATAGCTCGATGAAGCTATGAGCTCTGCCGTGCAGGGCCACCCAAGACGGACAGGTCATAACAGAGAGCTCTGACAAACCATGACCCACTGGAGAAGGAAATGGCAACCCACTCCAGTATCTTTGCCATGAAAACCCCATGGACAGTACCAAAAGGCAAAAAGATATGACACCAGAAGATGAGCCTCTCAGGTCGGAAGGTGTCCAATATGCTACTGGGGAAGAGCAGAGGGCTAGTATTAGTAGCGCCAGAAAGAATAAAGTGACTGGGTCAAAGCCGAAAGGACACTCAGTTGCTGATGTATCTGGTGGTGAAAGGAGAGTCCGATGCTGCAAAGATCTATATTCCATAGGAACGTGGAATGTAAGATCCATGAATCAAGGCAAGCTGGATGTGGTCAAACAAGAGATGACAAGACTGAACATCGACATCTTAGGAATCAGTGAACTAAAATGGACAGGAATGGGTGAATTTAATTCAGATGACCATCAGGTATACTACTGCGGGCAAGAATTCTTCAGAAGAATGGAGTAGCCTTCATAGTCAATAAAACAGTAGGAAAAGCAGTACTGGGATACAATCTCCAAAATGACAGAATGATGTCAGTTCAAATCCAAGACAAACCATTCAACATCACCATAGTCCAAGTCTATGCCCCAACCACTGGTGCTGAAGAGGCTGAAGTTGACCAGTTCTTTGAAGGCCTACAGCACCTTCTAGAATTAACTCCAAAAAATGATGTCCTTATCATCATGGGGGATTGGAATGCTTAAGTAGGAAGCCAAAAGATAACCAGAATAACAGGCAAGTTTGGCCTTGGAGTACAAAATGAAGCAGGGCACAGGCTGGTAGAATTTTGTCAAGAGAATACAATGGTCATAGCAAACACTTTTCCAACAACCCAAGAGACGACTCTACACATGGACATCACCAGACGGTCAACACAGAAATCAGATTGACTATGTGCTCTGCTGCCAAAGATGGAGAAGCTCTATACAGTCAGTAAAAACTAGACCAGGAGCTGACTGTGGCTCAGATTATGAGCTTCTGGTTACAAAATTTAGGCTGAAGTTGAAGTAAGTAGGGAAAAGCACTAGGCCACTCAGGTATGACCTAAATCATATCCCTGATGAATATACAGTAGAGGTGACAAATAGATTTAAGGAATTAGATCTGATAGACAGAGTGCTTGAAGAACTAAGGATGGAGGTTTGCAACACTGTACAAGAGGCAGCAACTAAAACCATCCCAAAGAAAAAGAAATGCAAGAAAGCAAAATGGCTGTCTGAGGAAGCTTTACAAATAGCTGAGGAAAGAAGGGAAGCGAAAGGCAAGGCAGAAAGAAAAAGTTACAAACAATTGAATGCAGAATTCCAGAGAACAGCTAGAAGAGATAAGTATGCCTTCTTAAATGAACAGTGCAAAGAAATAGAAGAAAACAATAGAATAGGGAGGACCAGGGATCTCTTCAAGAAAATTGGAGATATGAAGGGAACATTTCATGCAAAGATGGGCATGATAAAGGACCAAAATGGCAGGGACCTAACAGAGGCAGAAGAGATTAAGAAGAGGTGGCAAGATTACACAGAAGAACTATACAAGAAAGAGCTTAACATCCCTGATAACCACAATGGGGTGGTCACTGTCCTCAAGCCAGACATCCTGGAATGTGAAGTCAAATGGGCTTTAGGATGTCTGAGCAACAACAAAGCTAGTGGAGGCGACAGTATTCCAGTTGAGCTATTCAAAATCCTAAAAGACGATGCAGTAGAAGTGCTACACTCAATATGCCAGCAAATTTGGAAAACTCCGCAGTAGCCACAGGATTACATTCCCATCCCAAAGAAGGGCAATGCCAAGGAATGTTCAAACTACCGCACCATTGCACTCATTTCACATGCTAGCAAAGTGATGCTCAAAATCCTACAAGCTAGGCTCCAGCAGTATGTGGACCGAGAACTACCAGAAGTACAGGCAGGATTTTGAAGAGGGAGAGGAACTAGAGATCAAATTGCCAACATATGCTGGATCATGGAGAAAGCTAGGGAGTTCCAGAAAAACATCTGCTTCATCGACTATGCTAAAGCCTTTGATTGTGTGGATCACAACCAATTGTGGCAAGTTCTTAAAGAGATGGGAGTACCAGACCATCTTATTTGTCTCTTGAGAAACCTATATGCGGGTCAAGAAGCAACAGTGAGAACTGGACATGGGACCACTGATTGGTTCAAAATTGAGAAAGGAGTTTGGCAAGGCTGTATACTGTCGCCCTGCCTATTTAACTTATATGCAGAGCACATCATGAGAAAGGTGGGGCTAGATGAACCACCAGTTGGAATTAAGATTGCTGGGAGAAATATCAACAACCTCGGATATGCAGATGATACCACTCTCATGGCAGAAAGTGAAGAGGAACTAAAGAGCTTCTTGATGTGGGTGAAGGAGGAGAGCGCAAAAGTTGGCTTGAAACTCAACATTAAGAAAACCAAGATCATGGCATCCGGTCCTCTTAGTTCCTGGCCAATAGATGGGGAAGAAATGGAGGTAGTGACAGATTTTATTTTCCTGGGCTCCAAGATCACTGCAGACGGGGACTGCAGCCAAGAAATTAAAAGATGCTTTCTCCTAGGGAGGAAAACTATGGCAAATCTAGACAGCATACTAAAAAGCAGAGACATCACCCTGCCAACAAAAGTGTGTATAGTCAAGGCGATGTTTTTCCCAGTTGCAATGCATGGCTGTGAAAGCTGGACCATAAGGAAGGCTGAATGCAAAAGGATTGAGGCCTTTGAGTTGTGGTGCTGGAGGAGACTCCTGTGAGTCCCTTGGACCACAAGGCAATCAAACCGGTCAGTCCTAGAGGAGATCAACTCTGACTGCTCTTTAGAAGGCCAGATACTGAAGATGAAAGTCAAATACTTTGACCACCTAATGAGAGGGAAGGATTCCCTGGAGAAGAGCCTGATGCTGGGAACAATAGATAGCAGAAGAAGACGGGGATGGCAGAGGATGAGGTGTCTGGATGGAGTCACGGAAGCAGTTGGTGTGAGCTTGGGTGGACTCTGGGGGATGGTGGAGGACAGGAGGGCCTGGAGGAATGTTGTCCATGGGGTCACGATGGGTCGGACACGACTTCACGACTAACAACAACAATCTCCAGGCAGCTTCTGTAAACAGTGTGATAAGAACTGAAAACACACATGAGGATGTAATAAGACATAAAATTAGCTGCATATGGAACTTCAGACATGACCATTTCCCTCACCTCATGTTGCACTCTGTACCTGTTGCCTACAAGCCACAACAGTAGATGCTTCTGAGGGGGTTCCGTGCTTGGAAGGAAGCGAAATAGCTATTCAAATTGGGCTTAAAAAAGGCAAGAAGGAAAAGAATGAACTCTCCAAAGGAACACTTCAGTGGCATGTGCTGTTTATCAAAAAATATAAGCATACAGTCATAACAGTGACTTTGTAAACACATTATAGCAGGAACTATGAAAAATAAACCACGGAGGTGCCATTTCCCTAACTCCATAAGCACTGAGTTAAGAAACTAGAATCATAAAGGAGATCTGTGTCATTAAAGATATTTGTTTTTGTCAGAGCTTATTGTGCTTTATGCCCAGAGGACTAATCTTGGTTTTTTATCCTTGGAAAATGGTGCCATTTAACGAAGAATTCACAGCTCACTAAAACAGGCATGGCAAAACTCATGCAAAACTCCAAGCCTGTGCAAAAGAGCAAAAAAAAACCCCTGACAAGTTATTTCAGTGTTGTTTATTGTTGTTGAGGTAGTTGTGAATATTGACATTGTAAAAAACAACCTCTCTTTATGAGCTCCATAGCAGAGGTGGGCAACTTGTGGCCCTCCAGATACTTTGGATTGCAGTTGCCATCATTTCTCCCTACTGGCTTGGCAGGTTAAGGCTGATGGGTAGTGGTAGGCCAAAACATCTGGAGAGCAAGGAGTCTCCACCCTTGGTTCTAGGTTGATGAGGATTGGTTCTTGGTCTTGGGGTTCATCTTGTAGGATGGTTGGCATCCTTGCAGATCTCAGGCCAGAATCCTTGTTGTAGGACCATCTCACTGGAGGCACAGGACCAGATAATCTCCCAATTTGAGCAAGGCCTTCAAGAAAGAGAGGCCTCCATCATTGTTGGTTAAACCTAGCAGGCAGTGGCAACTGCAGGACTCTAAACAGTGCTGAGCACCTGGACTTCACTACCAGATAAATTTCTCATGATGCTCTGTGTGTAAAGGAAAATGTAAGCACTTGCCAGGCTCCGTCAGTGCATGATACTCATCAGTGCTGAGCCCGGGATCTTTTTTCAAAGGAGGGGAGATTAGGTCTAATAAAGGGGCTTACATGGCCTGAGGATGTGAAGTGCTGAAGCCAGCCTTGGTGCAAGAAGTAAGCCACTGGCATTCTGACTGCTGAGGTTCCCAAACATGACCACCCAAATTTCTTCCATGCTGGCAGTGTCTTAGGTCAAGGTGCAAAGAAAGACCTCCTTGGTTTATCACCTTGGCTCTCCTGGAAAGCATTGATACCACTGTTAACCCAACCAGCCAAGGGTCTTCTTGGCTGAAGGGGCTTATGGCACTGCATGTACACTAGAGGGGTGGAGGACTCCCAAGGAGATGCTGGGCATGGTCAGCAACATGATCTACTCAGCTGGTGGCAATGGCACTCCGACAGGAGTTAATTCACTGCCAGCATCAACACACACACCGTATTTCACTTTAACTAGCATTCCTAGTTTGCTTGTTTGTTTCTCAGTCTCTGGTTAAGCACACGTTCCATCTACCTCTAAAGTTATTCACATAAATTAGATTTAGCTCAACACCTTCCCCAAATAGGTTGTAATTACTTACATCGTGCCTTAATAATATGGAATTGCGTGCTTGCTTGTTTGAAAAAGAGAATTGTAACACACCTGAGACTGAGTTGTTTGTTTACCAACAATATTGCTGCCCTACTCTTGAATTTTTACATGAGTGAAAATGACTGAACATGCCATGAGCAAAGCTGAATTCATGCATCATATTAAAAAAGAACCACAAAACAAATGCAATAAATCCATTACAGCATAATGGCTTTCAAATGTGACAAATTTGCAGGTTAAAGCTCATTGAATATGCTTTTGAATGACGGATGGGGATGGCTCAGAAAGATATTACAGTCTGTTGGATCAATAATCCCACCTCCTTTTCCTGCGTGCAACTGTGATGTGGAGACAATTTGGGTGATTTTTTTTAAAAAGTGAGACAATCAACAACAAAGGCATTTAAAACAATTAACAAGTGTACATGAAAATAGATGAATGTTTATAATGGCTACCCAACAGATTTTTTCCCCAGCCCTTTCAAAATGAATGCTATCTCTTGTTGAATTTTCATCTGGTCTCACTCTGAAATCCTTAGGAAAGTTCACAGTTGAGCCTGAAATCACATGTGCTGATTGGACCCAAACTGATCCAGGTCTAGGATTTTGTAGCTGCTCCACACACACGTCCCCAATTGAAAGATGAGGAATAGGGATTACAAGAAGTTTATGGACAGTTTGAAAAGTTTTATAAATGCTAGCTGTGTAGTAGAACAAAGATTTGCCTACTCTAACTTGCTTCTACCTGGTTATGAAGATCAAGATTTCAACCAGTGCTCACCATGGAAAAACAGCAGCATGATGAGTTTTATGGGAGGTCATCATATTAAGTAAATATATATAGATACACAGGGAAATATAAACTGGTTGATTTGAATGTAGAAGGAGGTTGATATACTATTTGGCTGCTGTGATAGAACTTCCCTTCCCTTCTTTCCTGAGATGGGACTGGCAAGGGTGGTTCTGTAAACATTTGGGCAGTGAAAGTAAATACAGGATTTGCTGTTGGAGCAGTTGGAAGGAGAGGACCAGGAAAGGGAGAAGTCTTTATCTATCCTGGTTTGATAGTTTAGCAGGCTGTTTAGGAGCAATTGAAGGTCATTACTGCTAGTCAATTTTCAAGACCAGAGTTAAGGTTATCTCTTGATATTTCAAGTCCCACAGTGCCAGGAAACAGAAGCTAGGGCTGATAAGACCAGCAGTGGGGCAGATGATCAGCAGTGGGGCAAAGGGGGTAAGACCAGGGGAAGGGGATGTGCTCATTTAAGGAACTCTAGAGGGTTGGGTGGGGTCTATAGGTATGCCAAATTTGGCCCCTGGACCTGAGGGTCAATAATGTGTTTGCTTCGTGGCCTTTAAAGACAGCATCACAAGACTGAGCTGTTGGTTCTGTGTTGAGAGATGAACAATGCTCTGATATTCTACTAACCTGGAAACATTCAGGTTTCCCACAATAGAAATGTAGCTGTGCTTTGTTAGTTCTCTTCCCACTGTAAGCTATGTTTAATTGCACAGGCCATTAGAATTGTTCTTTTTCCCCACTGTCGTCAGGCTATGAGAGATTCAGAATTCTAATATTGGATCCATATTCTGGGCAGATAAGAACACACTGTACTTACTTTGCATAATGCGGATGGAAGCATAAAGTGTTTCTTTTATTAGACCCCACTGTAATTGTTAATAGCAAACTGCAATTCCCTTTTGTGAGATGCTGTGGGGGGTTGGGGCATGGGAGAGGAAATTGCTAAGTAGGATGAATTTGAAAGTCAGGCTGTGCAGTCTTTTTCCACAGAAAATGACTCAGTCTGGAAATCAAAAACCAATTTGTTAATCTTATGTACTGGTTCCGTCATCTTTCCAAGAATTAGCCTCTAAAACTGGGACTCAGTATACCTTGGAGAATATTCTGACTATTCCTATCACAACTTTTGAGTAGCCCAGTTCGAACTACGTTTTCTTGGTAACAGTATTTCTAGCAAGAAGAAGGGAAGATGTAACTCATGGCATCATGTTAAATCTTGAAACTGTTGTTCTAAATTGTGTTTCCACTATTCTTTGTAAATTTCCTAACCAGTGGTCCAAATCGGACCATTAAACCATGCCAGTTTACAACTGAATAGGTTTAATAGTACTCTGTAAGAAAAAACATTGTACATTTTTAGAAGATATTTCAGTTTCAAGTCAAGTAAATGAGTAGATAGGTTTGGATGCTTCAGAGGGATTGGGGAAGCAGCAAAGCTTTTACCTTTGTCCTAGGTGGGATCCACTGACCTTTGGCTCTTTGTTCATGCAGGATCCATGATGTTCAGATGAGCTAAGTTTCAATTTACTTCCCTGCCCCTTTTCTCTTTACTTTCATGTCCTCCATCATGAGCCACTTCTCTATGCTGCAAGCTGCTCTGAATACATTGGCAGAAACTAAATAATTATGCCAATCAACTGCAACTAATTAGATTCTTCAAGAAAGGCCAGGCATCTTACCTGTTTTTTTTTTAATTATTGTTTGTTAACAATGCCCTTCTTTCCTTTTAACCAGTTACACCAAATAAGGAATGGCTACTAGGAATTTTTACACCCTTGGTAACCAGTTGATTAATTGAGTGTTCTCTGACCCTTGGTGACCTGAGGTTGAAATATCACCTAGAAAATAAGGACAGAGACCTCTTTTTAAATGCAACAGCCCTATAAGAAAATGCCAGTGAGCCAGCATAGACAGATCCACTTCCCTCCTTCTCCCTCCCACCCCAACAGTGGAATCCAAGGCAGGTAGCGGAAGCTTTACAAGTCCTTGCCTGTCATCACAGGTAAGGACATGTATGGACATTTCTCAAAGCAGGCCAACCCTGCTCCCACTATCAGTGTATCTTTTATACGTCCTCTGTGGGGAGAAAACTTGGAAGGCACACAAGAAAAAGCCATCTGTGCTGGTCATAAGCGCTAGACAGTCATTTGCCAGGGAGGAAGAATAGTAAGATTTTTTTCACATATGCAAATAGGTTTTATCCTTGTATCCTGGTTTGGGAAGTCCCAAAAGTAGACACTCCTTGATCCGATCCAGCAGGGCTCGTCTTGCAATCATCCTTCCACAGCAATCACAAGTTTAAATTCTGGGGCTGGAGGCATAAAAAGAATGTCATCTCTGGCAGACAGATGTGGCAGAAGAAGCTTCTTTAGAAGTGGGTGAACCAAACCAATTAGGGTTCTATGGACAGGTGCGTCTACATATGTACATCTATAGGATGGGATATCCTAAAGCTGTGGGAAGAAACTGCCTTGCTTATTTCACCATTTATTATTAACATTTGCCTTATCTGCTAAAACCCATCAAGATGGTGCCCAACAATTGAAAGCAATAAAACTTTGCAACAGTAAAAAGATTAAGGAAATCAGAAGACCTTGAAGCTTTCAGGATGCGATCCGCTGGACTTAGGAGTATCCATTGCCATGCAGGCAGAGTGGCAGAGGGATGGTTTCCTGATCTTCTCAGTCTGCAGTTCAGCAAGACAGTGTATTTTAGCCATTGACTGTGGACCTTGGGTGGGGGGAGGCTGGAATGCTGCCAGGATGTATCCTCCCCCTCTCCCCCTGCACACCCTTTCTAAGGTCAGTTTTTCAGCCTCTGAACAACCGGAACTGTCCTTTGCAAAGGGGGAGAGGAATTGGAGCATGGGTCCCCAGCTCCAAGTTCAGAGGTCAGTTTTTGGCCTCTGCTCTGAGAATCCAAAGTATCCCAGGGCCTTTAGATACCATCCTATGGCCCTAGGGTGAATTGAAAGTTTCCATCTTTCTATGGGACAAGAGTGGGGGCCAATCATAGTCTTGATGGATCGCCTGTCTCCATTTGTGGGTTACGCAGGAGAAAGCTCTTTTGGGGCCAAGCCCTCCAAAGATCTTAATAAATATATCAAGTCATGGCAGGAGAAGCAATGATGGCATTGGTCCTATGTAAGGCAGTTTTGGCGCATTCGGACATGAAGAGAAAAACTAAACATGCTTTAACTAATTAATGAAGTGCATAAATAAATGTATTAGGTAGATTTGCATGGTTTATTCCAGTAATAGAAATGGGATTATCTGGTTACAAAATCTGAGCAAAGTTTTGGCACTGTTTTCCATAGGAACCAGTAAAATAAACCAAAAAAGAATAATTCTTGAAAATGAAGCTTCAGCTTCGACAGCTGGTCTCCTTCAGCTTTTCAAAGTGGATTTAAGTTTTTCCCTCTTTTTCCCATTTTGTTGGCCAATACAAGAGACTTAAGCTTTTGTAAGGGGCACTGTTTCTAAATTATGTATTCTGTTCCAAATGATTTCCCGTTCCAAGTCTCTAACTTGAAAATCAATCATTCAGAGGAAATACTAGTCGTAATATGCAATTTCTTGTTCTGAAATTGAAAACATAAAACCATGTTAATGATGATGCAGTTAATTTAAACATAACATTTTTTTAAGCTGAGAACATTTGTATTCCTGCCAATGGCTAAGGAAAAACCTTGACTTTCCTAGAAAACCCACAAGCAAAATTACTGTCATCTCTCTCCCTCTCTTTCCCTCTTTTCTGAGCTGTTGAGGTTAGCCTGAAACAGGACCTGCAAACAGGTATAGATTTATGTAGATTAATGTGCTGTAGTATGCTGAATTGCTGATATGATGTATATTTTAGAATGACTTCCTAGCACAGGCTAATGGCTGGAATCAAATAAAACATAAAAGCAGATTTATATAGATTGCTGTATAAATCAGATAAAGCTTTGTGTTAGCTACTTTGAGAATGGAAGGCTTCTCCCTGTCCCATCAACAATATAGAAGCTTTTCATGTAATATCATCATTTCTAATATAAACCATTATAAGAAAAAGATGGGAGGGACAAGAAAGGATGATCCGAGAGAGAGAGAGAGAGAGAGAGAGGGAGGGAGGGAGGGAGGGAGTCTGTTGGGTTTAGCCAGCATTAACTATTACAGTCTGACAAGTTTCTTTCCCATTTAATGGTGGATATGATGAAACTGATTTCTGGAATTAACAGACAGGAGTATCTATTCAAGCAGTCAAGGCAATTTCTGAATCAGATATCACATAGATTTGTTAGTTTTGAAGTCGTGTCCGACCCATCATGACCCCATGGAGAACATTCCTCCAGGCCCTCCTGTCTTCCACCATCCCCCGGAATCCACCTAAGCTCACACCGACGGCTTCAGTGACTCCATCCAGCCACTTCATTTCCTGCCACCCCCTTCCTCTTTTTCCGTCAATTGTTCCCAGCATTACGGTCTACTCCAGCGAGTCCTTCCTTCTCGTTAGGTGGCCAAAGTATTTGAGTTTCATCTTCAGTATCTGGCCTTCTAAAGAGCAGTCAGGATTGATGTCCTCTGAGACTGACTGGTTTGATCTCCTTGTGGTCCGAGGGACTACAGGAGTCTCCTCCAGCACCACTGTTCAAAGGCCTCAATCCTTTTGCGTTCAGCCTTCCTTATGGGCCAGCTTTCACAGCCATACATTGCAACTGGGAAAACCATAGCCTTGACTGTACGCACTTTTGTCTGCAGGGTGATGTCTCTGCTTTTTAGCATGCTGTCTAGATTTGCCATAGCTTCAATTGTCTGGCTTGGTTTTGGATGTACTCCTGTGCACATCCTCTGTTCTTTGCAGAGCTCTGAATGTGGTCAACTTGGGGAAGCACAAGTACCACATTTATTTATTTAAGATTTATACTGCAACTTATTTGCAAAAAAGCCATCAAGATGGTATGTAAGAAGTTAAAACACAACACCATGGATGAAAATAGATGAAATGACAAAAACACTAAATTAATACAGATACTGGTGGTTACTTAAGGAAGGCCTGCTTAGAACGGTGGTGGGGAAGTAATGTTGGCACCTGTCTGATCTCCAGTGGCAGGGAGGTCCAAAGAAACAGAGCCACCCTAGTGAAGGCTCTTTTCTGGGTGGACCCCAGTCTAGCCATAGGTTCAGGGAGAACCACACCATTCCATGCTAAGAAGGTGCTCCGATTGTGTAGGCCTTTGTACATTAATCTAAGCAAAGTCCTGGCACTGCCAAAACCTTAAACTTGGCCCGGTGATAAATAGGCATCCACATCTGATCCATGGCATACGAAGCTGCTGTAGAGGCCAGACTCTAGTTCCTTCAGGACAGCACAGGCTCCTTGGGCTGGCAGCAGCTGTCCAATAGATGAGGCGAAGGTCTCCCCCATTACCAGGGATTGATTTTGAGACCCTGAGCATGCAAAACTTGTGTTCTCCTACTAAAGGCAGTCACTCCCCAAAGGGTCTTGATTTACTCATGCTGAGAACAATCTCTGGATATATCGTTAATCTTTATTTCATTTCCATGCCAGTGGCCTCAGATGATGGTCATAGTGTCTGGGTAGATTCAAGCTGGGAAAGTTGCTCGGTCAAGTATTGCAGTCCCAATCCATGTAAGGCTTTCATAGAATCTTGAATTGGGCTCAGAAGAATACAGGGAACTGGTGCACATGGGCCAGAACTGGTGCTATGTCTGAGTACCATCTGGGCCCAGTTATTAGCCTGGCTGCTGCATTTTTATAGGCAGATTTTTATTTTATTTTATTTTATTTTTATTTTCTGTGTAGGGACTGTGTCTGCTTCTCTCAAAATGCAGCATCCCAAGCTGGAGAGCATAGACTCTGAATGTGAGGAAGAAACAGTGGAGGTCTTGGGATACATTACTTGAACCATTACAGGGTTAGCAAGCTGCTAGAGTGGGGAAATGGCTTGTGAGAACCAGACCACGTCTTGTTTTCAAGACCCTGGAGAACAAGGAGGGTTGCAAGTTGTAAGGAGTTGTAAGGTCATTGACAGGTCTGCTGGGGGTGACTAGTTATAATGGCAATGTGTCACATCCAGTATCAGAGGAGGTATGTACACCAGTTGCTGGGGAAGATGAGTCGCGGGAGTCTTTGCCCTCGTATTTTGCTTGTAGACTTGCCAGGGGCATATGATTGGTTACCATGGGAACAGGGGGCTGAACTGAATAGGCCTTCAATAGCAGCATGGCTTTCCTTATTTTATTATATTTGTATTACACCTTTTGGAGGGGCAGGGGAGCTCTGAAAGCCTGCTGTGGGGCATAGAAGAAGCAATGTGTAGAAGCAATTTTAGGTTGACGCTGCTTCCATTGACTGCCACAGAAATGACCCCATAGGTCAGAATCAAGTGTACAGTTTCTGCCTAGCTAAGTATAGCAACACCGGCAGCTGGCTTACCCGCTGAGGCAGACTACTGGTCCCCCTAGCCCAGTATTGTCAACACTGAACAGCAAAGCTCTCCAGCGTTTCCTAAATCTACCTAGAGAAGTTGCAGAAGAGGCCTTCTACATGCAAAGCACACGCTCTGCCACAGAGGTATGGTTCCTCTTATCTTCAGGTCAGAACGTGGCTGAAATCAAAATATTCTGGGAGTGACATTATCGAAGAGCGTCCACTATCTAGATTTCATGTGAGTGTTCACATGAGAAAAGGTTTCCCTAGAGCACTCAGGGAGATTTGTAGCACGATTTTATGCCTCATCAAATGTGATTTGGAAGCTTTTAATTGTCCACAAGGGAGGATATACAGATCTTAATTTATCAATATATTTTCATGGCAACACATATAGAAAATGAGGAAAAAGTATCACACCAAAAGGTTTAATTTACTTGTGACTTATGGCTTCCACTTAGAGTTGTCATAGGTCAATTGTGAAACTATTAGAGGGTGAATAACTAAGAGGAATAAAAGCCAGTGCTTTGCTTTGGAACAATGCACTTTTTTTAAAGTGGACTTTAAAAAACCCATCCATCTCATTTTCCCGTTGCCACATCCAAAAGTATTTCCTGATAGGAAAAGCCTGTGTTTTTCTTTACATGCATCTTATCAGCTCACCTTCCTTGATTCTCCTGATCTCTGCAGCCGTGTGTGTGTTAACAGCCATCTTGTTTTCATGTCATATTTCATCCTTGTGGCTTTGTGAAGGAACTGGATGCCCGAGAACTCACAGGAGACTGAGTGATGGATCAGACTATTGTCACGCATTCCCATTTCTGCTAAATCACAGTTTTCTATGGATGGAAGCCGGCCACTGTGAGCCTGTCAACCAGAGGGAAGTTAAATGGGCTGCAGGGAAGACTCGTGTTCACAATAGCGGTGATCTTCATCAAATGAATGCTTGGGTGACACTTACAAGGCAATTCAGCCCTGATGGGTGGTCGATTAGAAACAACAAAAAGCAAGAGAAATCAAAGAGTGTGTTGGGGTGAGAGTGGGGGGCTATTTCCTTTGCAATAGCCACACATTGTGGGGGCCAGATTCTTCCTTCAAAACCAGTGTGGTTTGAGCCTGCTTGCCAAAAGAGCAACCAGATACGCCCCAATCAATATGGCATGATTTATTTACTTCTGGAAGTGGGACTGAGGTTTATTTGTTTTGTTTTGTTTTTTTCCCATGGTGGGGAAACAATATAATGTAATGAAGTGCATGCAACCCTCAAGGCACACGGGGTTTGTTTTTTAAAAACTCTGGTAAGAGAGAAAACCAAAATGCAGCCAATGGGACTGCTTAATCTCTTGGTTTGCTTTTATTTTGGGTCTTTGACCGCTTGCATTCCACATTGCATCTAAGACTGTGAAGGTTATGCTTGGAGATGGGTATAAGGAGGTAACTGCAGGCAACCAAGTACGAAGTTTAACAGCTTGAGACCAATGGATTCTATGAATGGAGTGAAGATCCAAAGATTGTCTACACTGTTTGGAAAGGATCCTCAGTGGAGTGATTGTGTGAACTGGCCCAGGAAGGCAACCTGAATGGATTTTAGGGGCTGGAGTAGGAGCTTGGTCATTGCTAACCTCAGAGCAGGCAGGATTCATGGTGAGACATACCTGAACTACTTCTGCCCACAGTAGCTGCAGTCCATTCCGTTTGGAGCCACATAGGTGTCTGCAGAAAGTTCTGTCATGAGGGCAAAGAGAATCAAAGAGTGTCTAGGTTCAGGGAAGCTCCCAAAGAGACAGGAGCATTACAGAGTCATCTCCATAGCCTTTAGCCTTCTTAGTGGAGTTTCCATGATCCCAAGGAAAGATCTCCTGCATTTATGTGCAGGAGCATCTGAGGCCTTCTGGAAGTCTACCACCCAGCTGGCCTGGGTGGATCACTCTGCCACCTCTGGGCCTCCAGTAAATACTACAGTGAGAAATGTGATGGAGAAGGTCCCATACCTCTTACGGTCGCTATTTATGAATCCCCCCCACACACACCCCAAGAAGTTGAAAGGACAACACATATTTGCATTTAGTTCACAGGTTGCCATAGTTATGTAAATTTTGAAATAAGTTGGATCCTTTAAATAGAAATAGTGCAGCTCTTGCCCTAGTGTGGAAGACGTCAGCCATGTCAGCCATGTCCCTGCGTGTTGGATCCGTTATCCAGGTGCTGGGTGTCAATGGACAACATGTCTTCTGCATACCTGTCTTTCACAGAGATGTGGCCAGGACAGCCCTTCGAGCACAAGGCAGCTTCAAGCAGACCTTAAAACGAGGGCTGACCTCTGATGACAGAGACCCAGGATGTGTGCGTAGAGGAGTGGGAGCTTCAGGAAAGATTTCTTTTTTTTAATTGCCACATTTATGTATTATCACTTACCGAAAAATTTTCTGTCTGATCCTGGCTGATGTCATCAGCACCTACAGGCTTCATTGAATCATAATGGATCTCTTCCAAAGATGGGATAACTTGGCATCTCCAGAGGGCGCTCTTTAATTAATCCATTTTAATTAAGAATTGCATACCTGGAGAAAGGACCTACCCATTATTTCCCTGAAGCTGGGAACAAGGGCACAACAAGCTCTGAGGCATCTCTGGGTGAGCCACTCTTTCAGAAGCCCCCATGGCCTACTTTTTTAAAAAATATGTATTTTTAGCAGGTGCTGTAGCAGCTCCACCTTCTTGCCTGGTGTGCCTTTCCAAAAGTTAGCCTGCTATTTGTTTAAGTGTTGGAGTGGCATCACTCTGAACCAATCTGAATCTCCCTTGGCAGGGGATATACAATCAATGAGAACATGAGAGTGGGGAAGGGTGTTGTTCATTTCCTCTCTTGGCTCATCCCACCAAGGCAATGTCTACTTGCTTTTGAACCACTTATATCTATATCTTTGAGGGATGCGGTGGCACAGTGGGTTAAACCGCTGAGCTGGTTGATCGAAAGGTCGACAGTTCGAATCCACAGACAGGGTGAACTCCTGTACTCTGTCCCAGCTCCTGCCAACCTTGCAGTTCGAAAGCATACAAATGCAAGTAGATAAAAAGGTACCACTTCAGCGGGAAGGTAACAGCGTTCCGTGCACCTCAGTGTTCAGTCATGCCGGCCACATGGCCACGAAGACTATCTGCAGACAAACGCTGGCTCCCTCGGCCAGGAAACAGAGACAAGCACCGCCCTCTAGAGTCAGACATAACTGGACTTTAATGTCAAGGGGTAACCTTTACCTTACCTTTGTTCCAAGCCTGGGTTAAATCATCTTGGTCATCTTTATAAATGGTGCACAGCAAGGCTTTCATCCTCATCCAGATACCTTCACGGTTCTTTCAACTGAGCAGGTGAAGCTGGAAGGCGCTGCTGCTGCCACTTTGGGGGTCATTTGAAGACCCTACAGACCCTGAGTCCCTTCACCTGCAAACCTCAGTCAAGCTCTCTTTTCAGTTAGGAGATGAGCTGCCATTCTATGGGAAGAGGTCCACAAACAATCATTCAAGAAGAGCTGCAGCTTCAAACTGGAAAAAATATCATATTTGATAGAATACTTCTATGCATTTTTTATTTTCATGGTAGGAAAGAGTGAACATAACCAATACTGGCATGCACAAAAATTAGCTGACAACAACATAACAAATAGTGGGTCACCTGATCCATCAAAATTAGTAAGGACCATGTGGCCAGTTGTCTGTGTTTTGTCTCCTCTGATCAGCATATGATTTCTTCCTTGACAATTATATGTTTCCATTTAAAGAAAAGATACAGTATCTGTTCGGTTTTGCTTTACACAGAAGTGCTTTCTTTCATTAGAATTCTTCTCTAATTAGCTATTGCTGCTTCCCCTTCATCGGCATACTTCAGGTAACCAAGTATTTAGCCAGACAACTAAATAGACTTCAGAGGTCTATGAAAACAGTCTTTGAAAAGACATGGGAAATAATTTGCTATTCTGAACCACAAGCCAAGATGTGGTGGCATTTCATTCTTTCTTTTTAAAAAAAGAGCTCATGTGCTATAATTTTGCAGAGTAAACAAACTTTCTGCAAGAGCTAAATATATCATGAAACATGGTTAAGTTACACAGAAGGAACTGTGAATTTATTTCAGAACCATAATTCAACATGCTGAGGGAAATTCTCCTGGATTCCAGGCAATGCAAGCTTGGGGTTGCAGCCAAATACATCAACAGCTAAAAAGAAAACGGGAAAAAGGGAAGTTTGAACTGCCTGGGGAAATACAAGCCCTGTACTGTTACTTAGGGGTAAAATGCTCACAGACAGACTGGAGCCCCTTATAAAACAATAGGATCAAATTTTTCAATCAGGTTATCAAGCAATAATACATTTATGGAGACTGCCAAGGAAAACGAGCATCACAATCAAGCACAAAAACCTAGAAGTGAAACAAATGTGTTTTTAGTTAGCATTTTGCTCTCTCTTCCTCTCTCTCTCTCTACACACACACATAAAACATGGGGAGAGATGTGGTCATACTTTATGTGCAGTTATCCCTTATTATAGTTGCTATATGAACTCTACTTAGGTCATATTATGCTATAAAATCTATTTAAGTCCTCCTCCTTTAGCCTCAGCCATGTTGTTCTCTTTCCAGTCTGGCATTATTAGTTATACATAGAATGGCCAGCTAAGTAGCACCAAAAAGACAATATGCATCACAATAAAATGGGCGTGCAAATGGGCACAACTTTGCACAAGATGTGTATGTGTGAATTCATATGACTAGATGCAAATTTGAATTGTATCCAATGTTAGCCCTATTGAGATTAGATCTATTGAAATGAAAGGGACTTAAGTTAGCCATGACTAACTGTAGTGCTGTTCATTGTTACTATAGCCCCATCGGTGAGGGTGTTCAAGGATAGGCTGGACATGCACGTGGTAGGCATGTCATGAGCGGAGCCGGCTGGAGCCAGGGGTCAGACTAGATGGCCCAGGAGGCCCCTTCTGACTCACTCTGTTTCTATGTTTTATTTCAGTGAGTTTCCTCTAGGTAAGATGAGCATTGGCTACCACCCTCAGTAATAAAGATGACCATTTAATGAAATACGAGAGATCTCACCCCAGTGAAGGGGGAACACTGTCCAGGTGTGCTGTGTAAGTGTTGCTCATTCAGCTACAAAGGTAATAGTGGTTCGTGGCCAACTTCCCGGCTTCTGCTCTTCCAGCTTTGAGCGGTTCTTCATCATCCTTAAACCTGACCATCAAAGAAAGGAATGAGCGAGACCCATGGGGACCCTAATTGCATGTGAAACCACATCATATTGAGCCAGCCCATCGGTCCATTTGGCCCAGTGCTTCTAACTGGTCCAACCCTGGTCTCCAGGTTCTACCTCAAGGCCCCTTTCAACTCGGGATGATTGTTACCATCATCCAATATAAGTACCTGTTGTTTCCAATTCAGGTGCAGTAGATCACAAGAACAGAAAACAACTCATTAACACATAAATGTGTTAATATAAATATGTACATAATATAATGCATAAATATATATGAGTAATAGCTATCCATCTAGATATATGAGACTACTCTCAATAATACAGCATGTGTATGCACATTAACAAGCTAACAAAAATACTATTAACATTTCCAGAAACATATAAGAACATTCCTTGCATAAATTAGAGCAACTGTCTGTAAAAATACCCACATTTAGCCAACCAACCTTCCACTAATATCCAAATCATTTTGCTATCAGTTGCAGACAATGCATCCATACTGACTAGTTACAATTTAAATCAATTAAAGTCAAAGCACTGTATATCAGAGCAGTTGCATTGCAACAAGGCAACAGAAATCAGCACTGCCTGAATCCCAGGCAACGTAAGAGCAGTGAGAAGCACCCACATACTCAGCCCAGGCCAAGGAAGTTCAGCCATGTACACAAGGCATCATGAAAACCTTCAGTGACCACTTTCCACTCTTCTCTTCCATGCCGTCATCCCTGTTCAACATCTCAACTCCATCTAAGAAATTTTGCCATTAAAATCTGTGTCCATTCTACACAATCTATGCATTCTGGAGCAAGCAGGAATTAAACTTTGCTCAGGCTGCACTTGTCAGAGACCAGGAAAGTACAAATTTGCTCTGTGTGGTCAACGTATACTTCATGGTCAAGTATTTCTCGTTCTGTTGTCCATTCATGGGCAGAATCAGACCCCCCAAATACACCTTGAAGACTATGCAACAACCTCTTCCACAATTTATATAACTTCTGCCAGTATACACTGTTGTGAATATTTTTCTTAATGCTACACTGCAGAGGCTGAAAGATTGAAGATGTTCAAACATCAGTGCTTTCTTTAAGGCATATCTGTGTCGTGAGTCAGGCGCCTCTTCCCAACGAAAGTAGTTACTCCAGCAAATGCTACAAACGTCTTTATTCCAAACAGCTACAAAAGGATCATGAAACCAAAAGCTACAAAGTATTCTCCACCATGAACATGCACAGGATAGAAAGATGACCTCTCACTCTGACTAACGTCACCCCACACTTTGCTTATGAGCCCGCCAAGGGCACAACCCCAGAGCTGGGGCACTCTGGCTACACGCTTGTTGCCCTTCTTCTAATCGAGACTCCAACTGCCCCAGCCTTTGAGGGCACCTGCGGGAACAAGCATCCTCTGTCAGGCAGCCCCTCAGCCTGCTGCTTATCAGATTTGTTCTCACACTTCATATCAGTATCCAACCCTGTATCTGCCCTCGAAGAGTCTTGCTCCTGCGCCTCAGCCTCCCCCTCTTGCGGCAAAACACCACCTGTTTCTACACTAGTCAAAACATCTGGGGAAGGAGGGTGAGAGCTTTGTACTGTTGGTGGGGCAATGATTAATTCCTCTTCTCCTTCTTCTCTGGAGCTCTGGTTCTCACAAGCACTTTCACACCTTTGTGTGCATGTGAGAGACTCTACTGAGTGCACATGCACAACAATCTGTGTGCAAGTGTTGTGTAACCTCAGAATGTTTTGCTTAGTCACAAAGTCATGCCTGACCCATCACAACCCTGTGGACAACACTCTTCCAGGCCCTCCTGTCCTCCACCATCCCTTGGAGTCCAGCTAAGCCCACACCCAACACCCCAGTGACTCCATCTAGCCCTCTCATCCTCTGCCATCCCCTTCTTCTTTTGTCATCAATTGTTTCCAGCATCAGGGTCTTCTCCAATGAGTTATTTTTTCTCATTAAGTGGCCAAAGTATTTAAGTTTCATCTTCAGTATCTGACTTTCTACAGAACAGTCAGGGTTGATTTCCTTTAAGATTGATTAGTTTGATCTCTTTGCAATCCAAGGAACCCTCAGGAGTCTCCTCCAGCACCACAACTCAAAGGCCTAAATTCTTCAATGCTCAGCCTTCCTTATGGTCCAACTTCCACAGCCATACATTGCAACTGGGAAAACCATAGCCTTGACTATACGCACTTTTGTTGGGTGATGTCTCTGCTTTTTAGTATACTGTCTATATTTGCCATAGCTTCCTCCCAAGGAGCAAGCATCTTTTAATTTCTTGGCTGCAGCCCCCATTTGCGGTGATCTTGGAACCCAAAAACATTAAATCTGTCCCTACCTCAATTTCTTCCCCATCTCTTTGCCAGGAGGTGATAGGACCGGATGCCATGGTCTTAGTTCTCTTAATGTTGAGTTTCAAGCCAACTTTTGCACTCTCCTCCTTCACCTGCATCAAGAGGCTCTTTAGTTCCTCTTCACTTTCTGCCATTAGAGTGGTATCATCTGCTTATCTGAGGTTGTTGATATTTCTCCCAGCAATCTTAATTCTGACTTGTGATTCATCTAGCCCCGCCTTTTGCATGATGAACCTCAGCATATATGTTACTAATTTTATTTCAGTAATATTTTTGAATCAGTCTGCTGCAACATCACTTAAGTTGGATGCCATGATGCCCTAAAAGCCTGATTAGGGCGTTCTGAATAGGACAAAGGCAGGAGCAGAAGGAGCAATGGAGCCCCACCACGGGGGCTTTGCAAATGGGCAGCTGGGCCGATTTGCCATATTCAGGTTCAGGATGCATGCATTGAACTCGAGGCTTATGAACAACTTACCTAGTTAAATACCATGTTAAATGCATTCCCAAGGTATGTGATACCAAGCCCAGAAATCCAGACTGATCTCTCTAGGAGGACTCCTGAGGCCCCAGTCAGCAGATCTAAACAGGTGTGCTCAGATTCAGTCATGTGATTCTTGTGAAATCAGTGGTATTTCTTCTTAGGCTCAATGCTGGCACTTCCAGACCTACAATGCATTGAGTAGTAGGGAATGGAGGAAGGTCTGGGGGCAAGCTGAAGGAGGTGGACACTGGGAGAATCTCCAGGAAATGCAGAAGGGAGGCCCTGAAAGATATTTCTTCAATTGCCAGAAGATAGAGGAAGGCCTGCTTCTAGCTTAGGTGTCTCAGAGCCTGGGGAGACTCCTGGCAAGAGAGTTATAAATCAGATAATGCAGACAGTTCATTAAGGACATTGTACTTGTCGGACTCCATGCACACTTGGGCCTCTTGGTACCTGGGCTTTTAATGCTCAGTTGGGCTGGGTTCAAGATATCTGCTTAATATTTAGGATGCCCAGGGAGGTACCTCTCAGTTCAGCCTAGAATCCTGCTGGGGCAGCATTATTGTGGTATACTCAACAGCATTAAAGGTTAAAACGAAAGCCACTTATGGTTATCTTGCCGATCATGTTCCGGTGCACATTGTTCATCTTAGCTCATTATAGACCCAATTTCATCCTGCCCCCTGGCAAAAACATGGTGTTTTTCCCATTCTGTTTGATGGCCTGCGTCAATAAAATGTCCAATAGTGAGACAGAGAATTAAGAAAGTGCCATCACAGCGTTCCCACATTGATGAGGAGGGTGAGGTAGATGAAAATTTATGGCATTTCTATGCCAACCAGTAGCCAAAGTTTTCTGAGCACTTTACAAAATAGTTCTCTCTCTCCCCCTCCTTCTCCCTGCACCCCTTTAATGTAATAACCTTGGCTATCAGAAACTGTAGGTTTCATCTGTCATAGAAAGCAGTTACAAGCAAGCAAATAGCATTGCTGTAACTTTCATCTCTGTTTAGGAAGGAAAAAGAAGGGTTATTAAGAGTCACCTTAGTCTGGGTTCCAGGCAATTGCACAATTAGGTCCACCCAGCCACAGATCTTTAGGAATGCCTATTTCTTGACCAGTATCTTCCACTCTCCATTCCAGAACATATGGCAAACCATTTGGATACCAAAAAGGCTCCAAAGTGTTCTTATAATATAGCTTGGGTCAGGGAGTATCTCCTGTTTGAAGAAAATGTTGAAATACTTGCCCTAGCCATTTCCTTGTGCTTGAAACAGCCCTCTGTGTCCAAGACCCACTACTATTGCACATGGTAATCCATAGTGTGCTGATTCTACTAGCAATGCACTGGCCAAACTCAGTGAGTTCGATAGGGACCATATCTAGAGTCTTCCAGCATCATTGAAGAGGAGGCAGCTGTGGAAAATAGCTTAAAAATAACTAACATGAGTTCAAACACGACAAAAATAATCACAGAAATATTTCTGCATCCTAGAATTATTGGAAGAGTTATCATATTCAGGATAAAATATTCTCCTGAATTAAATACTTTAATTCACATACATGCACAACACTGTCAGGGGTTTATGATTGGGGAAAAAGCTCACTTTCCATTGGGTTGTTCCATTTGACCAGTTGCTATAAAGGACACAGTTACCCAGCCCCACTTGTCTAGGATAGTGGTGGGAGTATGAGAGGATCACAATGGGTATTCTGAGACATTCCCAATCCTAGGAAACCACAACTATGCTACAGGACCTGTAGCAGGAGCATCTGTAGCAGGAACGTCTATAACAAGAGTGGACAACTTATAGCCTTCCAGATGTTTTGGGCTACATCTGCCATCAGACTTAGCTAGCAGTACCGATAATGAGAGAAAATGGGAGTTGTAGGGCCAAACATGGAGGGCAACAAGTTGTCCACCCTTTATCAAAGGGTTCTAATGCCTGATGAAGCACATGGCCAACCTTGGTGCTATCCAAGGTCCTGCAGCTGTTGGCCAACATGACATATTACCAATGTACAGACCACATGCCTGTTACTGACCCAGCAATTCCGTGTGGCTTTGTTTGATCCCCTAAGAATCCCATCCATGTTCACATGCACAAAGGTACAGCATGTTATGAATGGCATTGCTGCCTTGAGAGACCTTAGAAGAAAACACACTGCAAGAGGAGTGGGGATTTTTAACCAGGAATTCAATTCTGTTTGGAAATGTTTCGGACTGATGGCTCCACATCTTTATTGTTTGTCAGGAGTTCTGGAGGACATAATAAGGCTAGAGAAGTTCTTGGGTTCAATCCCCAGTTTATATCCTGTACAACTGGAAATGACCCTTGCTGAAACAATTGCCAGAGCAACTGGCAATCAGTGCAGACAGTGCTGAGTTTGTTGAACCAATAGTTCCACATGATACACGGAGTGTTCCTGCATGTGTATCCTATGAGGTTAGGCTGTAATGTCATGTGAAAAGCTGGAAGGAGAAACCCAAACCAAACACTGTGAATTCTGTTTTAGAGTTAAGCAGTATGGAAAAATAGTTCCCCCTTGTTGCTTGAGGACAGCTATTACCGACAACATCCGCCTAATACAATGTGTCTTCTGCACAGGTCATTCAAAGAAATTCCCAAAAGATGCATCTTGGGGTGGGGGAGTGCCTTTAAATAATATATATTTAAATGGTAAATGTCCAGAAGTTGGTGGACATTTGCATTTCCAGATGAATTTTGGACATGTCTGAAATTACCTCTGTAGGTGGTGCTCCTTTTTAGATGTTCACCAAGAAGTGCTACCAACTTATTGGGTTCGTGTCAGAATTCACTGTCATATTTCTCAGTTTTCGGACATCCATGAATTTTCTCTGTGATTGGCAGCAATCAGTCTGAGGATGCTGACACTCACCCTATTAACCGGGATTCACTGTAACACCAGCAGCAGGAATGTCATTCCAAAAGCCATCTTGTGGATGGAACACAGATCACTGCAGTGGATCATCCTCTCTCCTTTCTGAATTATTGCAGTGAAGGGAAGAGACAAACACCTGTCCAGGTACAAATGGACTTGTGTGTCTGGTTCACTTTCTGTAACATTCACCCTTTTTCCCAACTGCTCTCCAGCCTTTTCCACATCAGTTTGCCATTTTTTTGAAAAGACTGTATGAAAATGCTTGTGCATTTTTGTATTCCTGAAAGGTCGTGCACAGTCGTGTGCCAAATTTTACCCAAGATGTGCATTTTTGCAAGGACTTTAATTGATGTATTTTTGTATGCTGCTTTCCTTAATGTATCTATTTAGTACAAAAGTCTCCCTGGCATGTACCAAATTCAGAGATGAGTGAAAACGGAGGCATATGTGCACCTCAGCTGATGTAGCTGGTCAGGAGCAACTGATTAGGCTCATTCATACTAAATTCATATTTTAAAAAAAATCCCCATCCCTGATCAGAAGAGCTGTGGTTGCCATTCGTTTAGCAGAAGCATAATGCTTTAGTTGCCTGGAAGAGCATTTTACATGTGGGGATTAATGGCCATCTAGATAAAGACATTCTCCTGCCAAAAGAATTCATTTTGCTTAATCCTTTTGAAATTAGGAGATGATATGGAGAGATGAGTAATGCAGTGGACTCTGATTGTGAGTTACCTAATAGATAACCACAGGGGTTACTTTCCTCTCACCAGCCGTAATTACACTAATTACTGATACGGTGCTAAGGTAGATTGAGTGTGACAACACAAAATGGAGTGTTTCTTAGCAACACAAGATCTTCTCTTCCCACCCCACATCAATTTGCTGAGGAAAGAGTTTAAAGGACAGTGGATGCGTTTCCTGAGGCTAGGATGTGTCAGATCACTGTCCCGGTACAAAATATTCATTTCTTTGCCTTTCTTAAACTTCATTGGAGTTGCTTCACTTAGAATTAATCTTTCAGACTAAGAATTGGCCATGCAATGCACAAGTCAAGTTAATGGCTTGGCTTAATGAGTAAGTCTACTCATGAGAGCAATGTTTAGCTTTAACCACAGGAGGGACCCTAGATCAGTGGTAGACCAGAAGACTCTGATCTGCTCCAGTTAGCTGGTAATGGGGAATAAGATTGTCCATCTTGGTAGACAATACAAGCATTGGTGGAACAAAGTACCTCTGGTTGGTAGAAAGTCTCTAGGCCTGATTTCAAGACCTGAATTTGGTCAATAAAGGCTAGAGGTTCCATTGTTAGTGGGCCTTTAGATCTGCTCCAGATTTTACTCTGAACTTTACTTTGAACTTCAGAGAAGCAGTTCATAATGCTGAACTTCTCTGTGGGATGGCTTCAATACCATGGGTAGCTCCTTTAAAGTTCAGATTAAACTCTGGAGAAGTTACATAGAGCCACTGATACCACTGGTTACCAGCCTTCACTGGTTTTGTCCTCTAAACTCCTTTATCAGCCTCCTACCTCATGCTGATGGCAGTGAAGAAGTCTCATTTCTCCGTGGTCCTTGTGTCAGCAAATGCTACTCAGCAGAGCATTTCCAAATGATGAAGAACCTCCTTCACTCCCCAGAGCAGAGTCCCTCAAAAGCTCACTGCCTTGTTCCATGAAGATTAAATTATTCCCATCTGCACCAACTTGAAGGCCATATTTTAACAGAATCAGAGATGGATGCAGCTAAAACATTTGTACTGACCATCTCCTTGGCTAAGGCCTACCACCTCTTCCTTATATCCTCGACAATTACAGACTTATAGATATTGCTCTGTATACCTTTCCTTCTATTTCTGGCAACGTTCTAAAATAGGTGGGATCCTCTCAAATCTAGGAGTTCTTGGTGGATACTGATTTTTTTAATCAATTCTAATCTAGGTTCTGGCCAAATTTGGAAGAACTTGACTTATATTCATTCATGATCTGACAGATTCATTCATGATTCATGCCAGAGAATGACCTAGGGAGAGCATTGCTATTAATTCTCTTGAACTTTTTAGGGGTTTCCAATATGATTGAGCATAGAATCCTTTTGGATCACCTAGCTAACCATGCCTCTGGATTTGGGGAAGCACAGTTTTACACTGGCTCTGATCCGAGCTGACTGGTCAATTCCAGAAGGTGGCACTGAGGAATTTCTACTCTGTCCTGCAGTCTCTGGCCTGGGAGGTACCACTGAATTCCATCTGGTTCACTCATGGTATTTAATGCCTATAGGAAACTACTGGTGGAATCCTTCCAGCAGTTTTTGCTGCAGGGTCACCAGCGCACACATCATACAACTTTGCTTCTCATCCCAGGGAGGCTGTGGAGCTCCGAAAAAGTTGGAGGAGGTTTTGTAATGGAAGAGGGAACCAAGCAGAAGCAGAACAGTTACCAATGCATTTCTGGGCTTGATTCAAAGCTCTGTCATTTCTTCAAAACACTAAATGCTTCAGGTCCAGGCTTTTGGAAGGACTACCAATGCCTGCATCTACCTGCCATGTTTAAGAGTATCTTTGAAGAATCCATTTATTATCCTACTGCTAAACTTAGTAACATGGGTGGGCAATCAAGACAGGGCCCTCTCTGTGTCAACCTCTGCTTTATGGAAGCCCCTGCAAAAAGACAGAAGGTGGATCTCATCTGTGGTTATTTTTGAGAGGGAACTGAACCAACCAAATGGATGTTCTTGTGGTATTTGTTTCAGATGATTTTCCTTTCCTTTTGTTTCGTTTTACTTGGCTTATTTAAAGCTCTTCCTAATATTTAATGTGATGTATTTTTGAAGTTGAATTTTATTACTTTTTTGCTTCAAGCCACCTTGAGGTCTTGAATGATAGCCAAGGGAGAGTTGAATTAAATGAATAAATAAATAAAGACAAACTTTGTGTGCAATCCAGCATGCCAAACCCTGGAAGTGGAATCACACACACATGACACGCTTTCATGCATGGAACCTGTCTGCATGTGCAGGTTCTCCTTGCTGAATCATAGTGGTCCCAAAATAGAAAGATAATTAAAACCAAGGAGAAATTATAACAAAGTGGGCTGGGAGGAGGAACACTGCCAAAAAAAAAATGGAAGTGGAAGTGGAATCACAGTTGTGTGTGTGTGTGTGTGTGTATGTGACACTAAATAAGAGACTTGAATAGCAAGTTAAATTGATGCTTGTAAATTCCTTCTATTCTCCTGAGATTATTTAAAAAAAAGTATAACTCTTGGAAAATCTCAGAGGAAGCATTTAAAAAATGACTTGCACATTTTGCCCAATGAGTGACTATCAAATTTCATTATGTAGAGAGGGAATGTTTTAAAACAAAGGACCCTCTTTTTCATCCAGATCTTTCTACCATTTGTTTTGAGTTCCCAAAACTGAGGTTTGCCATCCCCCACAACCATATTATCAAATCCCTTAAGGAAATCAGTGGTGGGAGGGTTTCCTACACAGAACATACACACATACAAACGTATCTGACAAATGCTCTAAAAATCTGGCTGTACCATGTCTGACATTTTCATGAAATGCAGCTGCATTCTCTTTGCTACCCTTCTCCAGGTAACTTAAACTGCCACTGAACGTTGTTCCTTAATGCAAGACCAAATGTTGATGGTGGTGGTACTACTCAGAGTTATCGCTCAGTTAATTGAAACTAAGTCGATTAATCATATGCATTTAGTTGTTTTACCAATCCATTAAATCTGCACCAATTTGCATATAGCTAAACGCAATTGTTCTGAAGCAAGAAGCCTTTTGTTTTTCCATTATGGGCATGTGTCTCAGTAGATACCATCTTCAAAGAGACATCTCCCCTTCTCTCTTACACAGACGTCTTTTAAGATGGCACTGGATATCCACAGTTTCTATTAGTAGTAAGGAGCATGCTTAAACAAAGAGCCCCTGCTCCATACCTGGGATCAGAGACTGAGGGAGCTGGGTCTTTTCAGCCTGGAGAAGAGACTCCAGGGGGATCTGTTGGTGACAAGGTACATGAGGAAGTGTAAGGTGAAGGTAGGTGGAGACCTGTTTTCCCCTGCAGAGGAAGGCAGGACACGCTCCAGTGGAGCAAAGCTCAGGAAGCCAAGGTTCCATCTGGATGCCAGGAAGCACTTCCTGACAGTCAGGACCCCGAGGGTGTGGAATGGGCTTCCACGAGGGGTCGTTGAGGCCCCATCGGTGCGGGTGTTCAAGGATAGGCACATGGAGGGCACATGGTGGGCATGTCATGAGCGGAGCTGACTAGAGCTGGGGGTCAGACTAGATGGCCTGGGAGACACCTTCTGACTCTCTCTACTTCTGTGTTTCTATGTTTCTATCATGTTTTGTCAGTGCAAGAGGTTTTTCAGCTACACTCTTGTACCTAGTGACCTGGCAAGCGCCACTGAATTCAACATGTCTTGTTTCTATGTAGACATATATGATGCTGTACTATGTATTAAACAATCCTATGCAGACTTCCCTATCCTGGTATCCTGGCTGTATGCTTTAGATTTCAGCTCTCATCAGCCACACTCAGCATGGTCAATGGTCAGGAATGCTGGAAGTTGCAGTCCAGAACTGCTGGAAGAAAGTAGGTTGGGGAAGGCTGAGTTAACTTTCCAGTAGTGCAGCCATGGAGGGTGGGGTACATTTCTAGTTTTTTCCATCATTTTGGGGGATTTTGAAAATGCATTTTTTAAAAATCCGAAAATACACATTATGTGTTCTGCCCTAAAATATCCATTTGATAGGACTTTTGAGCCAAGAACTGCAAATATATCTAGTTCTGGGCGGAAAACCATGCAACATCCACAAAGTAAAAAGCTGTGCATTCATCCACTAGATTCCGATGGGCTAACGAGGCAGCCTGGCTAGTGAAGAGACAGCTGGGCTTGGCTCCAGGAAACTCGTATTTATCCCCACTTCCTCTGTTGACTTGTCATTGGCTGTGGCATATTCTCTTGTCCGCTTTGTAACATGGGGGAAGCAGTGACTCTCTGTACAACGTTGTTCTTCAGTGCCGTCAAGGCTGCTTTGACGTACGAGGCCCCTATGAATGGATGCCCTCCAAAATGCCTTCTTGGGAATTCAAGGGGGGCACTCTTTCATAACAGGGTGTAAAGAAAGGTCTGCCCGGAGGACCCAGCCATCCCTTGCCATTCCTTCCCTTTGGCATGTTCTGAATGAGCAAGTGCACAAGGATATTTAGGAACTACCTTGCGGGGCACCAGGCTGCCCTCACTGGAAAGGTGTGGGATAGGCCAATGAGATCAAAGATCCTCCTTGTGCTCCATTTTTCCCTAAAGTGATCAGGTGTATCAGCAATGGATGAAAAGACGTACAAGTACATGTATTTTCAATAATAATGTCAACTACGTAGGTCAGAGAAGAATAGAAAATGAAGTGAATTCCTAACATCTTTGCAGACTGCTTTCTGCTGCTGCCTGTTTTTCTTCTTGATTTAGCTTTACTGCCTGCTTTCACTTTTGCTTTAATACAGCCATGGGTTTCATTTATGAACGGGTGGGCTGATGCTAGGATGAGATCTTGAGTTGGAAGTTCGCTGAGGACAGAGGTGGGTGACTTGCAGCCACAGTGCCCCATGCCAGTCCTCAACCGGAGGTCAGCTCAGACCTCCGGCAGGAACACACTGTCCCTTCCAAAGCAGTCCAGGCAGGGAGGAGAGACAGGAGGGCTGAAAGAGAGATCACAGGCTTGGCGTATTGGAGCATGGCAATGCTGGTAGCAGACAAAGAAAAAGTGGCAGAAAGAGAAAAGGGGTGGTCTGCTCATCTGGGGATCTGTCCACTCTGTCAGCATGCAGTTACTGACACAACCCCCTGAAAGGGGAGGACGGTGGAGACCATGATCTCCATGCAGAGGGTTCCAGGTATCTCCAGGTAGGGCTGGAGAAAGGTGGGGAAATACCCTTTCTGAAATGCTAGGGAGCTGCTGCCAGTCCATGGTGACCCCACTGGCCTAGATAGACTGAGAGTCTGTTTTGTTTACCAGGGACTTTCCTATGTCCTGGTGAAGGTAGGCTTCTTGAAAAAATAGTTCTGCCTCCCCTTTGGTTTAGACAATGTTATCCAAACCTTAATGATGCAGTGGCCTATCCCTCACTAGAGAGGGGTCATCCACTTAGTCAAAGCTGTACAGATAGTTTTCACAAGGATTATCAATACCAAGTTCTTGAGCACCATGTGTTGAAATTGAAACTTATTGTGAGCTGACTGGCTGAAGAGAAAACAAGGAGCAATTTTGAAATGAGGCAGACCACATGTCCATCTAGATAGTCATTATCGACTCTCACCAGGAGATCTTAGCCAGTTTTGTTGCTATGGGTCCTTGAACCAGAAATACCAAAATAAGACATCTGGACTAAGTGTGTACATTCTTCTCTAAATGTTTGAAAAATGGAATACATGTAGCCCCATTCATATTGCATGGGGGCAACTATGTTGCATATGCAAAACTAATACAGTCCATTTTCCATTTCTCTTTTCCATATTGTTTTCTTCTCTTTCACGTTCATTTTGACCAGTGTGCCCGATCATGGGCAGAAGGGTAAGTCAGGTGCCCCAGGGGAGTAACGGAAGGCCTGCAGATCTGGTGCCACTGGGATAGAAAACACCAAAGTTGCTGACAGAGAAAGAGAGGGGAAGTCTCTGATGGAAAGGTTGGGAGACCCATTTGTCCAGCATCCCCATTCAGTCCACAGAACGCTCCACAGGATGGGTACTAGCAGTGCCTTTGAACCCACTTGATCCGATGCCCTATGAAACCCTCAGGGGCTCCGTCCTTAGTCTTCTGCTGTATAGCAATGAACCTGAGAGCCTGTGTGGTACAGTGGTTAAGAGCGAGGGGTGGCAGATCAGACAACTTGGGTTCTAGTCCCCACTCAGCCATGGAGCCCACTTTGGGCCAGTCACTCACACAGGGCAAGAGCAGCAGGGGATGAGCGATGTAAGCCACTTTACGCTCTTTAAAAAAGAAAAAGGTGGGCTATAAATCTAATAAATAAATAAAGGAATAGCAACAAAGCACACACTGATCCACTTTCTGCCTTGGACCAGCCACTGACATGCCCTTCATATCCTTGAAACGCATGAAATCCTAATAAACCTCTTGCAGCAAAACTAGAGCACCTGCCTATTTCGTTTGTTGGAAATGTGGTCCCAATAGTTGTCCTTCTTTTTAACTGTACTTTATTTACCTGTGATCTCTTTCATGGTCAGTAAACATGCATTTTGCTTACTGGAGCCATCGGAGTTGTGTCTCAGGGCTTTACTCTAAGCGCCCCTCTTCATCAGCTACTTTAGGTGACGCTGCTTAGGTTAGTCACTGTACACAGTTTTATCATCCTTTACTCTTCTCCTTTGTTCTTTCCATTTGTTTGATCTCCAATTTCCTTTACCTCTCTGTTTATTTCTACCCAAGTGTGTCAAGTGAGGATGTTTAACATGTAAGAGAATAAAAATAAAATGTGTGCCAAATGAAGAAAGAAAATCCTTTAGGCTCGAGTTTTTTTAAGAAATCATTTTCCTCCTTAGATCTTTATGTTTTTAATAACACAGGACAGATTGCTTAAAGGTTTCCTTTTAAAAACCAGAGGTTTTACATATTGAAAAGGTGCAGGTTCTAAAGGAAGGATTCAGGATTAAGCTAATGTTGATCATCACTCTGATGCAGCCTGATAGAGGACTGCTGTTTTTGTAACTGAATCTTAAAGGCCCTTGGAGGAGAGTGTAATGTACCATGCTGATAAAAATCAAGGGTAAACAGAGGTTCCATCATCCTTTGTCATGAACATCCCAGGCAACTAATGCCACTGTGAAAGCAAAGATGGTGGAGAGGAAGCACCCGTTCCTTACCTGGACTCCAAATGGTTAAAGATTAATGCTTCCTGACGGTTTCTTCTTTTAGGAGAAAAATATCTCCAATCTCGGTCACATGTTTATGGGTTTACACTTGACAGAGGCATCTGTCATTGATTAAGAGGTTAATGATCAGTAGTTTCAGGTCTAGATATTTTGTAACAGCTGAACCACCCTGCAACAGAGGTCAGGGAAAGACAGATGATTTACAAACCCATTAATGTGTTTTCTTGCACTTTTTAAAAGTAAGCAGAGTCATCTAAAGTAGGGGAGCTAGAATATTCATTGAGGTAGTAGCAGTAACTATTACCTTAAATGCCAACCTTCGAAAGCAAATGAAGAATGTTTCAGACTGTCCTTAGACTGATTGTATGGCTGGCCTTAGTTACCCTACTTAACAAGCCTTCTTCTGGACATCTGAGCTGAATGTTAAGTGCCTTTTTCTCAATGCAGAAAAGCAAGTGTTGACCATGTTGTGTTACAGCAATGGAGCCAGTGGCCCTGGGAGGCCATGGGCTCTCCTGCACAGGAGGCCTTCAACAGGCAGTTGGACAACTCTCGGTCAGGGATGCTTTCACTTGGAGCCATGCACCAAGTGGGTGGTGGGACTTGATGGCCTTGTAGGCCCCGTCCAATGCTGCAGTTCCGTAATTCTATGAAAACTTCTTGTTTCAATCTTGTGTGTTTGATGTGGGTGTGCATAGGAAGCAAGGCCATCCAAAGCTATCCCCCACAAAGAACTAATAGATATCAAAAAAAAAAAAGTTATACTATGAGAAACTTCAATAGGACATGGTAGAATGTGGTCACTAAAATTGCCTTCTTAGGAATCCTAACCCATGTTTGGTTTTGGACTCGGGGGAGCTCAGCCATAGTCCTGAGGGCCTCACAAGGAGTACATATTACATAATTTTGCCCTCTCTCTCTCTCTCTTTTTTATTTCAAGAATGCTTGAAGATGATCTGAAACTCAGCAGTGATGAAGAAGATAATGAACAGGTAACACTTTTTGACATTCAGTCGTTGTTTTCTCAGCTGCCAATTACAGCTTTTATTGTATTTGCAATGCATTATCAGTGTCAGTCTAGTACCTTGGATATCATTTCCACCATGACAGTTAACAAGCTGCAGCCTAATAAACTTTGCAATTCCTTTGCATCATGCTTCAGTCCAGGGGCTCCAGAGCCTTTGTTATCCTGATTCAAGTATTTAAGATAGGGATGAATAAGACTTTATTTATGTTCACAGATCATGCAAACATGTCACATTTGCAACCCCAATGTAAATGCAGAAAGGACTGGATTTTGGGGAATTCTCTTGCAATTTTACAAGCTTACCTTGACATTTGAAAATGTGTGCTTTCTGCCAATGTGCACTCTGAAAATACATATTTGCACACTTGCACAAATCTTCCTAAAGTGTGTATTTTCACACTTTAGCCTATGGAAAAATACACATTTAAAAAAATATGGGAAGGGTTACACACTTCTGAAAATGTGCATCTTTCCCATCAGCATACACACATTTTTCCTGACTAGGAAGAAAAGATGGTTATATGTAAGAATGCCAATCAGGCAGACCAAACTTCAAGGAAGTGTTCAGAAAATCTCAGTGAACTAGACCATGGCCTCTTTGCCCATCCCTAGTTCTTCCTATCTTGTTCTCATCCCAAACATCTCCAGCCTTTGGTAAGATACTAAGACCTTCCTGCCCTTGCATGATACCAAAGGAACCAGGTTAGCTGCTATTTCCGAGGCTCTTCCATTTGCAATTCCCAAAGGTTGGCCATACTCTGTTCAGTTTCTTGTTTGAGAATTCTTTGGGAAAGATGGGGGCCTGGAGCCTTAGTCACAAAAGACATATATCGCATGGCTGGTGCGTGCTTTCTATTTGTTGTCAGCTCTTTGGCTCTTTCTTTGGTAGCAAAGGAAGATGGAAAATGAGGAGTTAGATCTGGAATCAATTTTCATTTACAGCTGTGGAGCTGTTATTGATGTGGCACTCTTAGTTCACTAGAAAGATCTAAAGATACAGACCTTGTGTTTCTCTCACTAGGGGTGAACAATCCGTATCAAATGATTTTTAAAAAAAAAGGTAAAGAAAACTCTGTTGATGGCTTTATAAAAGTTTTGTCAAATTGTTTGAAGTTCTCCACCAGATTCTATGTTAAATATTTTTTTTAAAATATGCATGCTGGCCAGCCTACAAGGCACAAATTCTTAACAGCAGGTAAACATCTGTTTAATGTTTTATTAAGTAGTATCATTAAACTGAGCTTAAGTAATGTCTGCATTTTAAAATGTTACAGTTCTCTGGCAGTGTGGAATCTGGGATAATGTATCACTGAACCTTTTGTGGCATAGAGAAAGCATTTGCAGGGCCAAAACACAAAGATGGCTTTCCTGTGTTTCAGAAGACTAGCTCAGCCTCCATCCCCACTGAGTTGGGATGCAATATGTGGGGATATTGGGTGCAATGCAACTCCAGGGCTGCACAACTGCTTCAGACAACAGCTCAGGACTCTCCGCAGCCATGTGTATCTTTCACCACCTGCATCCAGTAGATCAGAGGCCCGGATCAGTCTGGTGCATCAGCTCCTTAGAAAAAAAAACCTCTGTCAGCCAGGGAATGTGTGCTGCTGCTCGCATGATGTGAGCCGGGATGGAGTGCAAGCTAACCACCACTTTGAGATCTCAGGAAAACCAGCCTTCTTGAATGATGAGCTGGTCATAACTTCATATCAGATTTCAGGGCCAGCCCATCCAGTACACAGAGAGACTGCCTCCAATGACAGACTCGGGGAGGGGGAGCTTCAGGAGCCTCCCAGCTGTCCCTTGCAAACTTCCCAGCTGCCCTCACCCATCAGGAGATGGAGCCCTGCATCCCACACACCTTGTCCTGAAGGAAGTGTCAACTGCCAATCCAGCAGCAGCTGCCAACCCAAGCAGCAAAGTCTCTTGGGCTGGCCCTGTAACACTGGCAGGCAATCGGGCAATGCTATGCTTGTTTAAACAGAAGCAGCTCCTCCAATCCCCAGCCAGTTGTAAGACTGTTATAAAGTTGGGGTGATTGAATTAAGCATGTACATCTCCCTAATTCAGTGCTCCAAGGAAGGCAAAGATCTGCCTCTTGCTCACCAACCGGGCTGGCGTGAGCTGGACCCCACTAAGGGAATTGGTTGTACTCCCTGCCTGGCTGAACTGAGGAACATCCACGTGGGATGCTGTATCAGGTCAGCTTCTCCCATGTCATGAGAATCTCACACGGTGATGGGGAGCTCCATCCCAGAACATGCCAGATGCTTACTAGGATCACATGCCCTCCAAGTAAGGAAAGGGAAGCTTTTTCTCCTTCTGGTCTTCATCCTTTTCCCTCTTTTCAGGAACGGGTCAGGAGTCCAGCCGCGTTGGCTTTCTTGTATACTTCCTTTAATAACAAACAAGTAGGAATCCATTAGAAAGTCTCAAAGTGCAGATAAAGGAAACTCTGCATTTGGGTTCTCTCCAACTGTCTTGCCTCATCCCAATCCACTTTAAGTTCAAATGCACCAAAGTAAGTTGTCGCAAGATTCAGTAGATGGCATTCACTCGTTTCTTCAGCCTTGTCTTCTTGGTTCTGCATTCTCCTTATAGAAACATAGAAAACAGAGTGAGTCAGAAGGGTCCTCCCGGGCCATCTAGTCTGACCTCTGGCACCAGCTGGCTCCGTTCATGACATGCCCACCATGTGGACGTCCAGCCTATCCTTGAACACCCACACCGATGGGGCCTCAACGACCTCGGGGTCCTGACTGTCAGGAAGTGCTTCCTGGCATCCAAACGAAACCTTGGCTCCCTGAGCTTTGCTCCGTTGGAGTGCATTCTGCCTTCCTCTGCAGGGGAGAACGGGTCTCTACCCATATCCATGTGACATCTCCTCACATACCTGTATGTCGCCAACATATCCCCTCTGAGTCTCCTCTTCTCCAGTCTGAAGAGACCCAGTTCCCTCAGTTTCGCCTCATACAACATCCCCTGCAAACTGGCCACCAACCTTGTGGCCCTACGCTGCACTGACTCCAACCTGGCTATATCCTTTCTGTAATGAGGGGCCCAAAACTGAACACAATACTCCAGTTAGAGGTACACCAGAGTCGTACAGAGTGGCAGTAACACCTCTCTTGATCTAGAAGCCACACTTCTGGCTATGCAACCAAGATTGGTGTTCGCCCTCTTGACCACCGCATCACACTGCTGACTCATGTTTAGCCTGCAGTTAACCAGTACCCTTTCACAAGTGCTGCTCTCCAGCCACTTGTCACCTAACCTGTACTTATGACAGCTATTCCTATGCCCCAAGTGCAAGACCTTGCACTTATCCACATTGAACGCCATCCTGTTGTCTCCTGCCCACTTCCATAGTCTGTCCAGACCCTTTTGGATCTGGAGTACATGCTCCTCAGTTGTGGCCACTGCTCCAGTTTTAGTGTTGCCTGCGAATTTGATCAGCAGACTGTTCACCCCTTCTTCCATGTCGTTAATGAAAAGATTAAACAGGATTGGCCCCAGGACAGAGCCCTGGGGGACCCCGCTTGTCACTGGCCGCCTTCCCGATGATTCCCCGTTAATGGTTACCTTCTGCTTTCAGTCAGTCAGCCATGCCCTATGAAGCATTCCTGTTTAAGCTTTGGACCATGTGTCAGTAAATTAAGCACAGGGCCAGTACACTGGCTGTTCCAGACCAAAGTAATTCTGATATCCCTTACCTGACTTGCTTTGACACAATCCTGTGCATGTTTCGACCAGAAAAGATCCTTCAACTCACAGCACTCAACTTGCAGTGGATTGCTTCATCTCGCTTCCCTGCATTACTAAATGAATGATTTTTACCCCTGTGGATCTCAAAAAGATCTCATAGTTGCCTTCTAGTTAATCCCCCTTCCTGATCTAGTTGTAATCTTTTGTTTCTTTCTTTGCTGTGTTTGGCTTAGATAATTGCACACAAAATGTATTCCTTGATCGCTTAGTGGCTTTTGAAGCCTCACACTGATTTTCCTTTTCCCTCTACAGATGATGAAAGCATGGAGTATTTATAACCAGTAGTCTCTTTGTTTTTTAACCCTTTTTAAAAGTTTGCTAATTTGGAAGACAGAACCAGTGTTATTTCAAAGAGATGCAACAGCTGTTTCCTTCACTATCCCGCACACTCCCTCCCCATGTTTAGCTGGGGCCTGGCAAAGTTGTTTACCTCCCAGAGAAAACCCTGACATTTCTCTTTATTTTGTTATCAGCAGAAAAGCTGAGGAACCATTTCTCAGCAAATGACACAATACCTTGTCCAAGGTATGGGGCGGCGGGTGGAATCCAATGGATTAGGATGAAACAAGCTGCAAAGCATTTTGGCAGAGTATTTTAATGTAAGCAGTTCACCTGCAAAGGTGTTTCATTGAAGTAGCAGGCAAAATGATTCTGTTACAGCAAATAGAAGTAATGTAGAGATCATTCTTCTAAAGACAAATATGGATGGCTTCCCACCACCTTTGATAAAAGGGCTTTAACTGCATGCACCAATGCAGAGGATCCATAGAAATATCCCGAGACATTTTACTGGCTGGTATCCCTGCTTCCCTCAATTTTCTTCACATGCTTCCAAAGTTGTTGTTGTTAGTTGTGAAGTTGCATCCAACCCATCACAACCTCATGGACAACATGGTACTGTCCATGGGGTTTTCATGGCAAGGATACTGAAGTGGGTTGCCACTTCCTTCTCCAGTGGATCACGTTTTGTCAGAGCGCTCTGCTACGACCTGTCCGTCTTGGGTGGCCCTGCACGGCATAGCTCATCGCTTCATTGTGCTACGCAAACCCCTTCACCATGACAAGGCAGTGATCCATGAAGGGGCTTTCAAAGTAGAGGCAACCAAATTCTCCTGGAAATTTGGGTTAAGGCCATATGTGACCATACTTCTGGCAATTATTGAAAATAAAGATTAATTTAAAGCAAATCTCAGTTCCTGGGGTCTGGATTTAAATAGGTAATAGTCAGAACAGGGCAAGTAGAAGGGCCATCATTAGATAGTTCTTTAAAAAAAAAATGCTTGCAATGGCAAAGGGCTAGAAGGAAGATTGCTGATATAAGCAAATGTGAATTCTCAGAAGTGGCTTGTGGGTGAAGCAAGAAGCCCATTGTAGCCCTTATGGTTGATAAGCTGGCATCAAACTATCGTATGTGTATTTACTCAGAAGAACCCTTCATTGAGTTTCTTATGTGTAAGCACTGGTGCTTAAAGTACTAAGCCCATGCAAAATGGCTATTTCACTTTCTGCTGTGGAGAATGTGATACAAAATCTGCTCTAATACACCAGGGAGAAATATGGGCATCCAACATAGTATGCCACATCTCCAGGTAGTTCCTTCGAATAGACTGTAAATATGCAATTGCTTTTACACTCCACAACCTGGTATTTGAGCTCTGTAGCTGAACCTTGCTTGACAATGGCAGAAAGACCTCACATCTCCCTCTCCCAGCAAAGTCACTTCTGTTATCCTTCGCTTCTGCCCTTTCCTCACTGGAGAGTTATTCATTGATTGAGAGAAGGGAAGAGACGAGGGGCTGCCACGAATCCCCCGAGGACCACGATAAAGAAGACCTTCATCTTAAAGGAGAATCTAAGGGCAACCGCTGCATGTGAAGGGAGGCCAGGAGCAGGTCTTTTCTGATACGTCTCTCACTGAAGCAGAAGGGATTTTAACCCATACTGGGCTCTCCTTCACATAGTCGTAATGGCAATTCACACCAGAGCCAGTGCAGCAAGCAAGTGTATGAAGATCCCCTCTGGGACAGCGCTTTGCACTTGAAGAGACCTGTGGAAGGCTCCACAGCTTATCTGCCACTTATCTGGAAGGTTTCAGCGGCAAACGCCACAAATGATTTCTAACATGGAGGCTGCTGCCTCCTGGGAAGTCCCGTCCCCCCCCCGAAACTAAAAGCTCTACCAGAGAAAAGGCCTGTCACTGTCCATCTTTGAAAGCTGGAACAGAGAGCAAAACGGGGACTAGAGACAGCTGAAAGCACTATGGCTAATTACCATACACGTCCTCGAAGCTTTGCCAGAGAATGAAACAGCAAGTGCAAGAACAGGAGGTGCCGTTTCATCCTCAAGCGATCTCCTCCGCACCTTAAACCTGACTCCTGTCCTCAGAAGAGCCATGCAGGGGGAGGCCCCGATTCACACCCACAGGGAGGGGTGAACGAGAGGTGTCTGAGTCACCAGGAGTCCTCAAGGATCATCTTGCTGCTTCTTGTACGGCCCATTCCTGCTTGCGTATGTGATGACTGCTGGATTGGTGCAGATGGGGAAATTGCAGGAGTCGGGGAGCACTCGGCTATGGAATTTGCCCAACAGTCCTCGAGAGACTGAAGTGGAGGTGATTCGGGCAAATTGAACCTGAGCATAGGGTTGCCCACTTGCAGACATTCAACAGACACAGGCGGATGCTCCTGCTTTCCACTGAGGCACGCTTGCATGTTTTGGGAGAAAAAAGGAAATCGGCATGCTTCCCTAGGCATGGGTGCTGCTTTCCATGAAGTCCCGCATTCAGCCTTTGCTGTCTTTAGTTAAAGGATCCTGCACAGCAGAAGAAAGGAACACCAGGAGAACTGTTGCCAGACAGTCCTGGGTTAGCGGGAATTAGCAGGAAAGCTAATTTAGTATAAAGTCATCTTTGAATCATGTAAGGCACCCCATCACTAGCCCCCATCCACCCACCCAGTAGCATCTCAGGTCAAAATATCAACATACCAGCCTGCCAACCCAAAGGTAAATTTCACAAGCAAGTGGTGAGTGGTATCCTGCCATGTTTTCCATTACCAGTAGTGGGGAGAATCGTGGTAGGAGACATGTCACATGGGCCTTTTTAGGGTGGATTTATGCAAATTACTTAGCCAGTACCAAATCTACAGGGGAGTGGTTAGCTACACACTGCTAAGGGCCTTTAAATGTGTTGAAAAGTAACACAGGTACAAATGAGGCCTTCAACAAGATGTAGGATGGAATATTCCTTTTGAGAGTCCAAACCATCATGCTTATTTCCAGGACACTTGACCTGGCCACTCACATTTTCCATTCGCACCCTCTCCCAAGAGCAGCCAACATTTGGAGCTGTCAGCTCTGAGAATGGAGCACCAGGGTAATGAAGGTGGATGGAGGACTTGTCAAGATTCGGGAGAAACAGAAGTAAAGGTTAAGCCAGGTTCAAGCAAGCGTCAGTACTACCGAAGCATCAGACCAGAAGCAAAGGTAGAGTCAGGAACAGCGAAGATCAGAGAGCAGCGAGATGTGACAGAACTATAGGCAAAGGCAATGTCGGGAACAGACAAGGATCGGGTACCGGGCAAAAGTGCACCAGGACCACAGGCAAGGTAGAGTCAGGAACAGGCAGGTATGGCATTGGTGCAGAGACATCGAAGCTCATTCTTGTTATGCCCTGCTTTTCTCCCTATGTTTTTGGGAGACTGATGTTGGGGCCTGCTTGAGGTTTTTTTCTGTGTTGAAATATGTAAGTCCTTGCCAGCTTATGGTATGCCATGCTGCACATCTCCTTCCCCTGTATGTTTCAGTTTAAAGCCCTCCTGATTAATTTTTTTGTGTTGTAGTGTAGAAACGCATGCTTTCCATTCTTTGTGAGGTGCAGCATGGCATTTCCCAATAGTCCACCTCCCAGGAACCTTAGCTTGTGCTCCCAGAATCCAAATCTCTCTTCACAGCACCACCATTTTAGCCAGCCATTCAATTGAAGGATTTTTCTTTCCTTATCCATTCCTCTTCCTCACACCGGTAGGACTGGAGAGAAGACTGTCTGGGCCCCATTTTTTAAGATTTTCCTCCCTGGAGCTTTGCAGTCTGGTAATATTTCACTGAAGCTTCTCATGGCAGTGTTGTTAGTTCCCACATGGAAGAGAAGGAAGGGGTATTTGTCAGTGGGTTGTATGAGTTGTGTGAAGTTGTTTATATCTTTAATCTTGGTGCTAGGGAGACAGAATACTTGGTGATTCTCTGGGTCATCACGACATACATATTTTTCCATCTTGTGCAACATGGAATCTCCCACAGCTATCACTCTTCTCCTTTTGATGCTTCAAACTTTGGTATCTTTTTCCGTACTTGATTGACATTTTGTCTCTTTTTTCAGAGTTACTCAGTGTGTCATGTAGTTCTTTCATGGTGGGTTTCTCACTTAAAGTGGTGCAAGATTTCCACTGTTCCCACTGGTGCAGAGTGCCTAACGGTCACCCTGTTCCAAGGAGTTTCCTCATTTCCCCTTCCCTCGAGGGTCCCTTCTTCTGCCTCAGCTTCTTGATGCAATGTTACCGTTCCACCACTCTTCCTAAAAACTCTTCTATTGTCTTGAAGGTGGACACTGACTGCTCTAGCGCTCTACTAGCTTGCAACTATTGCAAGTGTAGCCCATGTTGCTCTCAGGCAGGAAAACAAACACTGCACGGTTTATGCAGGCCACCACCGCTGTGGAGTCTTGTCGGTTCATGCTTTTGTGGATCTGTCTTGGGAGTCTGTTGTGACAACTGGTGCTTTCCCCTGCCTTCAGCAGAGGTTAACAACACAGTCCTCGTAAATGGGAGTGTGTTACAAGGAGGAAAACAAGAATGGGGGGGGGGTGGTGAAGTGGGAGGAAAGAAGAGAAAAGAAGGGGAAACAGTGCTAGGAACCGTCCCTCTCTCTAGTTTGCTCGCTGTGGTCACTCACTCCCTGGGAGCTTGCCTGCTTGTATCCCGGAGGCCCTAGACCAGCTGGGACAGCTTGCTCTGATCGGCTCTGCTCTGCTGGGACTCAGGAAGCAGAAAGGCGGACTTGCAAGGTGAGCCAGGTTGCCTGCTCTAACGAGGCACCAGGGGGAGCCATGCTGCTGTGCACTAAGCAGGTTTGGTCCATACTGGGCTATCCTGTGCCCCATCTTAGGGGTACTACTGTTAGTAGTAGTAGAAGTGTTACTAACATTATTATGCCAACCTTGGGGTACTGATGAGGCTGCTGATACCTCTCTTTTGTGTGTGGATGATGCCCTTTTGTCTAAATAAGCATCAAGTCTCAGAGGATGGATTGCCTGTTAGTATATAAAACATTAGACGTTATAGCTAAAAGTGATCCTCATGCACATAGTAACGTATGAGTAGTGTTTAGCTTTTTTTTTTTTTTTTTTGAGAAACCAGGTCTTATCTGCATTTCTTGGACCCAAGCATGAGCCCAAACACAATCTGCCATTGAGGTCCATACATTTCCATACATTCCTTAGTTTGCAACATAATTCATGGAGAGAGAGAGAAAGAGAGAGAGAGAGAGAGAGAGAGAGAGAGAGAGAGCACATTCAGAAATGCAAACTTTTGAGAATGTGCATGAAACAATGCATATGCTTGAAAAATGGATAACGGCACTCTTTAATCAATGGGAGAAAATGTGTACAGTTGGTGCATGCATCTGGAACAATATGCACACACATGCTCTGTGCAGAAAGGAAAAACAAAGCCCACAGGCCAGTGTGGACATGTGTGAGAATGAGTTTTGAGGTGGAATTCAGAGAACATTAATGAGCCCCAGTTTTGCTGAATTGCACTTTGCTGCATTGTTCAGAGACACCTACACTGCGCGGAGGACAAATGACAGGCCATCGTACCCTTTTTAGAAGAACAGAGCGAGTCCTTATTGAAGTGCCTGCTGGAATACATAGTCCTTGGCCAAAGCCAGAATGGCATTTCTTACTTTCTAATGATGACGGGCAAAAGAAGTGTTGAATAATTCCGTGGGTAGCTACTTAACTGTAGTTTCAACACTCACCACCCTAATTAAAGCTTCTGGAGGAAAAATATGGCTTTGCATGAATGCAGAATATATGAAACATTGTGTCATCAGAAAAGGAGAGCCATCATTACAGATGTGGCCTTTTGACAAACAGCCTTTGCACTGCCCGCCGGATAAGCCTGACCTAAACAGTGACACAGAGACTCCGGAATGCAAAGTTGCTGCTTTGTGTCACAGGAGATTAGGGGGAAGCCTAAGATTCTCCTGGCAGAGCTCCTCAGGAGAAAGCACAAAGAGCTGGAGGGACCCATCTTGCAGGAACAACTTGCATTCATACCATTCGACGAGTTTCCCTGTATTTCAAAGGGCATGAGGGTTGCCTTATCCTTTTTTCAATTGCAAAGAGCCTTCCAGAGTTCCTGCAAAGGTCAGTGAAGTCACTGATGCTGGAATGGCACAATGGAAAGAATGCTGGACCAGATCCAGGAGGAGCCAGGTTCAGGTCGTGCTCATCTGTGGCACTTCCTGAGGGGCTTTTGTCCACGTATGCCAAGGAAGGGGAGGAGGGTGCCAATGTGGTCGTCATCATGGTTGAGATCTGAACCATGGTTGGCAAGTATTTTTTCATGAAATACAAAAAAGATGGGTTGGTTGAACTGGTGCAGCCGAGAACCGTGGAGAGAATCCCCACGCACAGCAGTCATGGCAGAGGGAAATAGCTATGGATGTCAACTCCTGGAACCGGAATATAGAGGCACCAGATGCCCTCAGGAAGATGCAACAATGGAAGACGGGCCCAGAATGAGCCGAGGAGCAAGCAGGAGTGGACATGCTAGGAAGAAGGGAACTAGGAAAGGGCGATGCAGCCGAGAAGAGGCGGAAGAGGTGATGGTGGAAATGCTGCAGGGTAAAAGAGCAAGGAGAAGAATGAGGGGGAAGAACAGAGGAAAAGGGGACCAGGAAAGCCAGAACAGAGTGGATCAGAAAAGGCAAAAGTATCTTGTTGCTGCTTTGCTGAGCTCTTTGTAGGAAAGGCAGGAATTAAAAAACAGACTTTTTAAAAGATCTGTATGTGTTCCAAGAATCACATTCCACATGGCAAAAAGGTCCCACGATCGCAGCAAGGTCTGTGTAGTGTGCTAATCCTTGTGACATTTCAATCACACAGAGTATTCTAGGGATATAACCATAAAGATAAAATCATAAGGAAATTGGAAAGTGGAGTGGTGAAATTGTCTGCTTCAATCTGCTCTCCATTTTCCAATTACCTTTAATTATCTTAATGTACATTTTCAGACTCAAAACTAGCTGCAACCACATGATGTAACCCTCTTAATGCCCCATGGGACCACTTGAGGCGCTTTCCATTCCGTTTCTGTCCTTCAAAGGATGATCTCCTGTTCAGCCTTTCTGATTCCAAGGGAGTTACGCTGAGGCCGAGTTGCACCTCCATCCAGAGGGTGAGCTGGCCATGGCTGCCTCAGGTCCATTCCCATCATGCAGGAAAACAGATGCCTCAGAGAACCCTTCTCTAGCCTTCTCCTTGACAAGCCAGTTTTCCACGTACTCACGCACATACATTCAGTTATTGCATTACATAGAGATTAAGAGTGGAGGGCTGCATCCTGAGGTTGCAGTTCTGCTCCCCACTCAGCCATGAAGTGTGCTTAGGTGGCTTAGGGCTAGTCACTGCCTCTCAGGCTAACCTGCCTCACAGGGTTGTTGTTGTGAAGATAAATGGAGAGGAAAAGAACCCGGTAATCCTCCAGGAGTTCCTCCCAAGAGGATAAAGGCAGGATACCGGTACAATGAAATAACAATAATAACTTTAGCAATAGTTGTACACTACACAGGCAATGTCAGCTGTTGGGTGGTATAGAAATAAAATCAATAATAATACACAATAATAAATAACCGTGCCATTCCCCAACTCCAGTGTGGAGTTGTACAGCACCAACACAGCTTTCCCAACATGGTGGAGCTGGGCCATTCAGCTGGAAGAAGCAGACGCTCATCCAGCTTGCACTTAAATGCAAATTCAAGAGAAGGCTTACTTTGAAATATGCAAATATGTAAATGCAAATTCAAACTTGGATCATGTGCGAATTTTGCAATGGAGATCTCCAAGTCAAAAAATTCTGTGCAGAAATGCATACGTTGTGGAAAATTCTTCACAAAAGTTCATATAAGTGAAAATGATGTTTAAAAATGCATTGTGGCCATGTGGATTGCTTGCAAACATTGTAAGCAGAAATGTGTGAGAAGATCACAAAAAATGACAATTTCTACGTGAACTTTTTTTAAAAAATGAGTAAGCAAATGTGGTAATGGTATAAATCAAACTCAATATTGAAAACACTGGGAGAAAATGACCTTAACAGAGTCACTCATCTCTTCATTTGAGTATGCGGTAGTATTCAGGGAAACTTTTCCTGCATCATTTAAATTCCCTAATGAGGCACATATCACAGAGGATTTTAAAAAGTAACCTTGGAGAGCCCACACTTGTCCAGGTTGCACAAATACCTCCTTTGAAAAAGAGCACAAGGAAGCCATCTGAAATCTTTTAAATTAATAATCAAAAGTTCACATCAAGTCTCAAACAAATCAAACTTAGCAATGAAGATGAGAAACAGAAATTACTAATTCTGTAGTCAGGCTGATGGAGGTTCAGTGAGATCATTTTGTTCAAAGATTAAAGGTGATGAGTGCTAAAGTAATTGAGGAGGATGACTATGACAATATTAGACTAGAGCCATTAAAGTCAGTAATGATCAAAAGTTAATTATCAAAGCAGAGCAAGCTACTCAATGCAGACAATTTGAGTCAATAGCTAACCATCCCAAGAAAGAGAAATGGGGGGGGGGGAGGTAATTTGGAGACAGTATTTTCTCATAATGAAGATATCGCAAAAATGTATATTTCAAAGAATCCCCAGGTACAAAAAGAGAAAGAGATGAAGACATAATGCACTCTTCCTGATCTGAGAATAATAATTAGCTCTAATTGACAGAACTGCTGCATACAGCATGTTTTTGTACAATATTTTCTGTATCAACGCATAACATGTATCTTTACATGGCGTTGCTTTGATCACACTGGTCTTTCCAGTAGCCTGATTTACTTTATTTTTTGTAAGTAATGATAGACCATCCCATTTATCCAAACAAACTGGGACTAACAGTCATGTTTTAGAAAATGAAACAGCCAAACACAAACACCCAGTCCTTATTTTATCACTATCATTATGTTGGAATCTATTTTCTTAAATAGAATCAAGGGGTGGACAATCCAAGGAAGTTGGTTTTGAGTAAAGAAGACTCTCCCAGTATGCCTAGAGAGGTGATGGCTCTTCTTTACTCTGGGTATTTTGAAAGCAGCTTCATCTGCTGCATCTCAGGGATGCTTGGCATAGTATCTTGTACTTCTAGTTCTGCACTGAGCAGGGTTGGACCACATGATCTCCAAACCCCCTTCCAGCTGTATCCTTCTGTGTTGCTTTCTCCTCGAAACTTGCACCCAAATCAGTTCACGATTCCCTGAAGATAAAGCAAGAGCCAAGACCAAAAATGCAGCACTGCCCCGGATATCTCAGCATTTCAATAAATCCTTCAGGAAGCCCAGGATCACTCTTTTAATCAACAATGCCATAACATTTCATTTCAATCAGAATAATATCACTTTTTCAATAAACGACAAAAGGCCAAACTCTGAAGCAGCATTAGAAGAAATGTGTAGAGGTAAACATGCAATAAAGCCAACACAGAGATTTAAATCAGTCGGTTTCTTGAAAGCAAGATAAAGTGCATAAATATTGAACTGCAGCAATGCAAACATACAGTGAGCAGTTCTGTAACGGAGACTTTTGGTACCCAACTATCAGTCTGATTTGGCAAATCTACCAGATAACCATAGGAACCTACCTGTCCTTCAGCCCTTTCTCTCAGTGCCCCTAGCACCAGCTGCTACAAATGCTGGGAGAGAATTTCTCTGTGGTAGAACTTTGGTTGTGGAACTTCTTTCTCTAGACCTCGATTCATGGCCCATGATTCCTCTACCATCATGCAGAGGCCAGGGAAAGGCTCTTCCTTTTAGGCAGAGCTTTGAACCACAATGAAGCATGATTCATCTTAATACCTTCCATTCTTTTCCCCAGTGCTGTTGCTGTACATTTTTATTGTTTTTATTTTAGTTTCTTCTATGTTCAATAAAGGTGTGAGATGTTGTTTCTCTCAGCTGTACTTGTAAACTCTCCCTCTATATATATTATTGTAAATAATAAGGCACAGAAAGAAAAAACAAATGCTTCAAAAGGAAAAGTTACCAAGGGACCACGTACTAAAATTGCTTATAAAACGAGATGTAAGAAGTTTCAGAAAGAATGAGCAATAAACATTATTTCTTCTGTTACTTGATGGTTTCCACCATGAAAAGGAGGGGCATAGATTTTTTTAAATCACATTTTTACTCAAGGCAATAATGCTGATAATAAAATATACCAAAGGTAAAGCATGGCAGCCATGTTAAGGGCTCAGACATTTCTTCTGAGAAGTAGAACATATTCAATAAAAGTGCAACAGGTGGACAGAATTCCCTGGGAAGAACAGAGCATTCTGAGTGAGGGAACAACCACCAAAAAGGCCCTGCCCCTTAACATTATAACCCTCACTGTGGCCCAGAGGACAAACCTTCCTTGGAAGATTATGACACTCAAGGGAATAATGGATTCTTCCGCAAGAGAAATCTGTACATTGTTTCCATTACGTAAGGCAGAATGCATCAAACCAAATGCCATCACAGTCCGTCATTATAGCAATGCATTACCAGGAACCGCACCATTTTCCTGAGGCAGCAGGCACTTTGGGAAAGCTGAGTATATGCCGTGAGCACTGTCACAAGATGGCTACCATGGGTCAGTGGACTTGCCCCATCCACTTCACAGAAGGCAAGCTGATAAATCTGACAAACAAGTACCTTCACCAAGAAACTCAGTGCCAGGTGGTGGTAGGATCTGTACCCAGAAATGTCAGATCAGATATTTGGCTTCTTTAGGTGCTACAAAATGTCCATTTCATAGAAGGCAAAGTGGTGGTGCTCAGAGATACGCATGCACACCCTACACACATGTGCAAGCCCCCATGCACATTAATGACCCATCCTCACTCTCGCCACCCCACAAACATCCCCCAGGACACACTCCATCACCCCTAGTTTACCCCCTCCAAGATGGCTGCATTTGCTGATCTGCAGAGTCTTCCATGTTTATTTTCCAAGAATGCCTTCTGGGCCCATGCATGACCCAGTTGCATTGTTGGTGAGTGGAGATAGTTCTGAACAACAGGGCTTGGATTTCCTCCAAGCCAGCCTCCCACATAATGAACATGCTTTTAATTGAAATAAAATAATAGAAACAGAGAAACAGAGCACGTCAGAAGGGGTCTCCCGGGCCATCTAGTCTGACCCCTGGCTCCAGCCGGCTCCACTCACGACATGCCCACCATGTGCATGTCCAGCCTATCCTTGAACACCCTCACCATTGGGGCTTCAGCCACCTCCCGTGGAAGCCCATTCCATACCCTTGGGGTCCTAACTCCCAGGAAGTACTTCCTGGCACCCCAGTTGAACCTTGGTTCCCTGAGTTTTGCTCCATTGGAACTCATCCTGCCCTCCTCCACAGGGGAAAGCAGGTCTCTGCCCACCTCCATGCAACACCTTCTCGTGTACCTATATGTCACCAACAGATCCCCTTGAGTCTCCTCTTTTCCAGCTCCCTCAGTCTCACCTAAAATCTGAGAGGGCACAGAGTTCAGCAAACATCAAGAGGGGTGTCCTGAGGGACTTTCATGCTTCTGGGGCCCATGTTAGAGCTCCACATTTGGGGCAACTTCAGAGAAATGGTTTGCTAGGAGAATGGTGAGTCCTAAACCCAGCTTCCCTATTGACACCTACTTGCTCCATTGCTGGTTCCCTGCTCACCTTGGCCTGCAGAGCTACAGGTGCCCATGGCCTTTTGGATATCCTCCCTTTGTTTTCTGCTCAGGCTTTTCTGGTCATTCAGATACGTCCTGGCAGAAGAAGTGGTGGCCAATGTCACAAAAGGACACTGTGTGGCACCGCCTTGGTAGAGAGGGCAGATTCTCCACCCAAGGTCCACAAGAACCCAGCCTTTCTGTCCTTCCAGCCCTGCCAAGTCTGCCTGCCAACATTCTTAATGGTGTCTGTCATTTCTGCTGACAAAGGCATCGATAAAGAGAGGGCAGCAAGGGAGGTGTACAGCTATCTGAAATATTACATAGGTAGAAAATTTTGAAGCAGTATGTTTCGGTTGCAGATTATGCCATCAAAGTAGGCATTTTATACGCACACGCACACAAAAGACATCACCACTAAAATCTACAGCAGTTTAAACAGCTTGATAGACTCTAGCCATTCTGCCATCCAGGCCCCCAGCAGTGTTGCTTAGCAACACTTTAATTCAAGAAGAATGGAAGGAGATGAAATCCCCACGGAGAGGGAAACAGAAATAAGAGGGCCGTTGACAGATGATCTGAGTTGTTTCTTCTAATATACTGTGAAGATCACCAGCTCTTTTCATGAATGATAAATGGACTGTATACAGATCAATGGATTCAGCAATAAACTGGAACCAGGTTCGGTATTTGAGGTGGTACAGGCCATGGGGCCTGGAGAGTCACTCATTTAGAAGATTTGGAATGTTTTTCTCAAAGGTTTAACGGGAGGAAATTGATCTGAACATCTGGTCTTCCCTTGCCCTTTTCTGTTGTTGGCTAATAAAAACAGCTCTGGAGAAAGAGACTGCCTTACTGAGAAGCATACCCTTCCCCTACTCTTGTTTTTAAGGCTGACAGTAGTTAACATAAAATTAATTCCTCCGTTGCAGCAATCACTCTAAGTGAATTTGTTTCTCCTGCAGTTACCAAAAACGTAAATAAAAAGCAAGCTCAAAGAACCTGTGCATGTCTGCTTGGATGTAAGTCCCACTGAGTTCAGCGAAGCTTATGCCAATTAACTGGCTACAGAACAGTAGTGTGACTATGGTACTCTGGTGCAATTTTGGAAGACATTTCTGATCAGCAGTTGTCTTTAATACTCCATTCATTCACTGGTAGTCTGTGCGCTACTGACCCTCGCTTAGAATACACACCACAATCTCTCTCCTTAACAAGCATGAAATCAGCCATTCCAGTCTCTCACAGATGTGGCACACCCAAGAGATATGTGTCTTTTTTGCCTTCATCAAATATTGTGAAATACTGAGTTTAGCCTTCAGGGAAAAGTGGTTAATTTGGGATGATCCGTTTCCAATATTCATATCCTGTTTCTCATTGGAAACAATTCCCAAGGCATTTTATAAAAGAGTAACAACAATAAGCAAAGAAGACCAGGAGAGGGGAGAGAGGGGAGGGTACTGTGAGGCTGAAATAAAAGCTCATGGCTCCAACAAAGCTGGAGCAAACTCATTTGTTTTCGAGCAATGCCTAAAATTGCCAATGCCAGGGCCTGCCTACTTCACAGAGGAATTGATTTCGGGGAGGGAGAGGGGGGGTCAGGTAGCCACTGCAGAGAAAGCTGATGTCCCAGTTGTTGCCCAAGGAAGCAGGTAGCAGAGCCCACCTCTCCCCGGGACAATCCATAGTGGAGGACTAGTGTGGCTGAGTGGTGGCCTGGGACTCGGGCAATCTGCGTCCTCTGCCATGGAGCTTATGGCTTTGGGCCAGTCACTCACTCCCAGCCTAGCCTACTTCACAGGGCTGGTGTTGAGAGGATAAGATGGAGAGGAGGAGACACCTGAAAACCCCCTTGAGTTTCTTCCAAGAAGGGCATCCTGGGATAGAAATGTAATGTTATGTCCCACCCAGGGAGATATGGCTGGCACCAACTTTGTATACATTTCAGTGCCAGGTGAAAACATTTTTATTCTCTTCCCGTTTTAATTGTTGGTGATCATTTGGTTTTATTCTGGCTTTTAATATATTGATACTGGTATCTGTGGATTGTTGTTGTTGGTATTTATTGTTTTGGTTTTTTGATTCTTGTTTATGTTTATTGTATTTTATTGATCATATAGATGTTTTTATGACTGGTGTTATGGCATTTAAATTGATTATTCTTATTACTGTTTTAAATCAATCAATCGCTGTCATTATAACATTTTATTGTATAGCCATGGGCTTATGAATGCAATATAAAAAACCAAAAAACAAAACCCAAGCAAAGTTGTAAAGTGCCAGGCAGCTTCAGCTGTGGGGTGGTATGGAAATAAAATTAATAATAATAGGAATGCACTTGAAACAACCACAATAATAATTCACACTGATATCTGACGTTGTCTAAATGCATCATCAGGCATAGACGCAGAGGTACCTACCCATCTGGGTGCCAGCCTTCAAGTATTCCAGGTAACATGTGATGTCACACAGCACACCCTCTGCTGGACATACTTGTAACAGAGGGCATGCTGAACCTATGTGGTGCCCCTCATTTTTAGTGTCGTATCTTTGCAATCTGCATTTCTGAGATTCTCTGTAACTGCCAATATTTGTTCTCCCAAATGGTAGCATTAACACATTAAAATGGATAAATCAGTTCCTTCTCTTGTTATGCTTCCTGTTTAATTGTGGAAACTTCCACGGTTGTGTTCATTTGCAGTTCTCAGAAATACGCTCATTTGTTTCTTGTGTTCTTTCTCCTCTCTCAAAGGTCATGCTTGCGAAGGTTAGCTAACAGCTCTTTTGCTTTCCTTTTTTATTTGCAGAGTGCAGAGAAGATAAAGCCTCGAAACATTCCTGTAAAGTAAGTTCTCCCCCCCTTTTTTTAATATCCATTGGGGGGAAAAATCAAGTTTAATGAACTTCAAGCAAACGGGCACAAATAAAAACCCACACCAAGGCAATAAAAACAGACATTGTGACTCGGGTTACTTTGTAATCATATCCATTTTTTAAAAACTTCCCCGATCAGCAAGGACAGGCATTCGATTTTTCATGGCTCCCCGATGGCTGCATGCCCCAAGCCCTCCCTGGTTTACATAAATTAATATGTGCCATCTATGAATAGCTGCTAAATGGTATTATAATCACATTCAGTGCAGCGATCCCCTAGCCTTGAGGGGGAGTGCGGCCATGCTAAAAAGATTATGCTTTTTAATTGCAAACTCTGGGAAGGTCTGACAGAGGGGAAATGGCAGAGGATACGTTCACTGCATGGGAGTCTCCACTTGGACCTGTTTGCCGGGGCTCCCTAGCCTGTTGCTGAAATGTGCTTGTGTGTATAGAAAATATTTCCATGTGTGTGAAGCAAGCTCTGCCAGAAGAGTGAGGCGGCCTGCTAGGCAGCCCCTTTCAAAGACATTCCAGATTGCATTCTGCTCCTTTAGCTGCTTTCTCTGGCCCCACAACGTGGTGGTGGTGGTGGTGTTTGAGGGCAATGAGCCTATCTAAAGGTATGTGCTACTTCTCAGAGAGAAGTGAAGCAAACCAAACAGATCTGTGCCCCAAAGAGGAAGTCTCGATCCCCGTGGGATTTTTCAGATTCCCAGTTTTGACCTTGGAAGGTTGCTCTGGTGCAGGAACTAGGACTTGGAGCACTCTTTCCCTACTCTTGCCAGCAGTGTAGGAGGGACTGTACCAGCTGTGCCTTCAAAGTCTGAAGTGCAACCTTGGAGACAAGGTTCTGGGGAGGGGGGGAGCAGACGCTGCCAGCAGACCTGATGACCTGGTGGTGCCTCTTGCTCCTCCCTGTCTATTCCCCCTCCCCACAAAAATTCTGCCATTCATTCCAGAAGGGTCATAGTTGTTAGTAGCAGCCACTCCTAAACTGGGCATAAAGTAAAGTAATAATAATAGTAAAACTCTCTTAAGTAGCACAGTCGTCATGACAGCTAAGCAGGAACGGCTGCCCATTTTGTTCGGTCCATTTTTATGAGGATTTGTCAATTTCTTCATAATTCATAAACAGAATGGAAAGGATGCAAGGTTTTTAGAAAGTAGACTTTAAGAGAAACTAACACTGACCTTCATCCAACCAGGCCCAGGTTGTGGTGCTTAGCTCTTCACAGTCTGGGTCTGAATCTTTGTCTATTTAGCATGGTCGTGGTGCTAAATGAGAATCGCCATCTCTTTTTCTCCTAACAGGCCTTTTGCCTTTAACAGCTGTATGGCAGGCAGGTACAGTGTGGTCCTTTCCTGCTTGCCCCTTAAGATCTGGGGTAGAGGCTCTTCTCCAGGAGCCCTCCTTGAAGGAGATTAGGAGGGTGACTACCTGGAGAAGGGCCTTCTCTGCAGTGGCACCCCAATTGTGGAATTTGCTCCACAGAGAGGTTTACCTGGCACTGTCACTTTATACTTTTCAGCGCCAGGCTAAAACCTTTTTATTTTCCCAATGTTTTAAGACTTGATTGTTTTTAATATGGGGTTTTATTGTTGATTGGAAATTTTGATTAGGATGCTGTGTTTCATTCTATTTTGTCTTATTGTTAAACCATCCCAAGACCATGGCAAGGGGTGGTATTAAAATGTTTTAAATAAATAAATGTTAGGAGCAACTACCTACTGAATATGGCAAGTGCAGATGGGTGTGAATTTGCCCCAGTTCATGTTCGATAAGGATGCCCACTGCTTTCATTCCTCTCATTCCCAATTCCCACTTCAGAAGGTACAAATTTCCTCAGAAGACTTTGGGGGAAATCCATGGAGGGAGTTTGCACAAATTCAAGCATTTCTGCAAATTCGAGGGATTTTTTGTAGTTTTGTAGAAACTGCTTGATTTCCACATATTTCCCATTAGATCACTGCTTGACTTGCACAAAGCAAGCAGCGATCACAAACACAAATGGGAATTGAGTGTGAGTTGAATGAATGTTCAATAACATCCTGCCCGTCCTGTGGCCAGCCCTCCACAGTGGAGGCTGAACATTCGACTGCACCATCAGAAGGTGCTGTTCCAGCCACTGTTAGAAAATTCCTCCATTTATCAGGTGACAGACAGACAGACAGACAGACAGACATTCCAATGGCCAGCCAACCAGCCAGACTTGCTTCCCTCCCTCTATGTATAATTTATACACTGTTGCCTTTCTCTTTGAGTTCTTTTTGAATGTGCTCATGGATTTTGCTTCAGTTAGTTCCCATGGGAGTAAATTAGGCATATTAATTACATTCTGCTTGGTATTTTTAATACATTTTATTAGTTTACCCACCTGTGCAAAGTTACAGCTTTCCCCTTAAAGCCTCAGTTCGTGGAGAGTAAGTGAAGCCTTCCTAATGAGGCCATTTCTGGCAGGAGGAGGAGGACGCCCCCCCCCTTTCACCCAGAGTGTGTGTAACTCTTCCCTTTGCTTCTGGTGACAAGAGAACCTGGCCCCAGGTTCTCAGGTGGCAGAGAAGCCCTCCTGTGCAAGGGCTGGCCCAGACAGTTCAGACAATAAAATGCCTGTTCCATTCTACGTGTGGAAGCTGAATCCTGCATCAGCACCAGCAGTGGCATAGCATCCACCCACCCCGGAAGGCCGTAGGAGTGTGGGGCAAGCCACACAGCACACACAGCTCTGCCCCCCAAGGCCAGGAGCTGCCACCGCCAGCCCCGAGTGTCACCCACCTTGCCTCGTTCTGCATCCCAGTGGGGCCGTGCTGCACAGTGGCCTTTCCCTTCTCTCATGGACTTGTGTGGAAGAACTTCCCAGTGGGATGTGCCTTTTTTATTTTATTTTATTTTATTTTATTTTGCTTCCTTAAATACTTAAAACCAGATCTTAAAAAGATGACAAGACTGCATGGTTTTGTTCATTCCTGGAACGAAATGAGTGCCTTTTTTCCTAGTTCTCATCCTTCACTTGTTTGTGATACGCTTGATAGGATCTGTCCTGATGTAGTGTAATTCATTAGAATAAGACTTATGACCTGGCCACCTGATACTCCTTGAAGCAGAAAGAAGTAAATGGCCGTAGGGGATTTTCACTAGCTTTACAAGGATTTCTGACTCCCAGTTGTTGGACTGAAAGCATGGCCTTGGGTGGCAGAAAGAGAGATATGCTTAGAGCAACTTTCCCCAGTTTGGACTTTAGCTCCGCTCATCACCCCCAACCAGTATACACAACTTCGTACCCAGAATGGCCTGGGGATGATAGTTTTTATATTCCAGCACATCTAGAGAGCACAAATCAGAGAAAGCTGCTGTAGCTTATCAAGAGAAACTTCAACCAGATGTTTCTTGATATGGTGGCCATGTTCAAAGAGTTATCAGAGGACAATTCTTTCTTTATAGGCAACCTCTGCCTGAAGGAGCTGTGCAGCCCAAGTTTGGTCTAAAGATTATAAACCACGAGAAAGGAAAGGATGGGTCTCTGGCTGACAGCAGCCAAAGCCTTCCTCACCCTGGTGCAGTGAATTATATTCTATTTACATGCCGGGGGCTGGAAGGGAGCTCTCAGGGGATGAAGGTGGCCCCCAGCCCGGAGGTTCCAGAACCATGCTCTAAGTCCCAGGTCACCAGGGTGCCGATGAGCCTTGAAGTGCCTAGAAATGCCCAAAGAGAATTAATATTACAATCATAAGCATCATTCAGAATCCTCTGAAGTTCCACGCTAGATGAGATATTGTGGAATAGTTTTCCTAAAGGCAAAACCTTCAGGAACTTGGTGGAAAACTGTGGTGGTAGAAGACATCTTTTTGTCCAGACTAAAAAGTCAGTTTTGCATGACAAAGAAAGAAGACTCAATTTCTTTTGCTTTTTTGCGGGGGGGGGGGGTAATGCTGTCACTTCTGTCATGATTTTGAATGTCATCAGGAATTCCTCTTGAATGTTAATGTTCCCCAGCTGCACTCAGCAAAGTTTAGTAGCTTCCATTGTCACCAAAAGTGAAAGATGCACATATTCCCTGTAGCATATGTGACTTATCGCATGCATTTTTAAAAACACGGTTCTCTTATTAAGACATATGTGATAGTATATGCCTGTAAATGTGAATGGCTGTTGGCTAGAAGCCACGCACTAATAAGTTGAATTGAATCTAACTACAGTTGACATCTGCTACGATACGGGAAGGGGAGAATGAAAGAAAGGTTCTCAGTTGTAGGGAGTGTAAAAATATTCTTTGCTCTTGCACTTTCCTGACATTGTGGTTCCCTGCTAGTATCAGATTTCACTCGGTATTACAGAATTGTTTAACACCAGGTTTAAATTTTGAATCCTGCAGGTTGGGTGTTTTCCAGTTTTATGAAGGACATTTCTTGAAAGTATGACTTCAGAAATAATATGAAAATTATTTACTGCTGAGTCTTCCTTAAGGAGCCCACCTACACTTTTGGGGGGGGGGCTGTTCTGTCCCCGCAAGCACTATCAAAAATGCAATTGCTGAGCAGAACTGATGGGCCTTGTTTTAGGAACGGCACCCAGAAGGTGGAATGCCGTGCAGCAAATGCAGAATTTGTTGGTGCTTCCTTTCTAGGTCTTTTACTAAGGACAATCCTGTTCAGGTTCATCTTTCAGTAATGGGTCCAGTAATTTACCATTCTCATATTGCGCTTGCTATGCTTATTAGGGTTTGGTTTGGTTTTTGCTTGGAATTGAGCCTGAATTTCTGAAAAAGAAAGTTCTGAGAATTTTGGGTTGCTCCAGAACTATTCACAAATACCCGCCCTCCCACAAGGAATATTTGGCAAAATGGCCCTTCTGCTTTCATTTCCTGTGAATAGGATGGAAAACACCACGCACAAATGTGGATCCAACCCAAATTCCAGTTTAAGGAATTTGAAGGAAGCAATGGGGTTTGGCCATCCTTTTCCCGATACACCTCATTTAGCCAGTCATTTCTTCCCTTCCTCCCACAGTATTAATATTATACTTAATGACATTATTAATATCATGATTAGATAAACTACCAAATTTAGAATGGTTGGGGAACGCAAACAATCAGTTTTACCACCTATGAAGGAATGGCAGGTTTCAAGTGAAGATTTTTTTCTCAGCACTGTAGCCCAGGTTTCTGCTGCTTTTATGTTTTGGTTTACTCAGTTCTATCACCTTTTTAATGTTTATTCTTTCAATGGGTATTGCAAGCATCTTGCATGTTTCACTGCAGAACTGAGTTGCACTTTAAAATTATAAGCAAAGAAAGAAATGCTTTCCTTTTTATAACCAGGATAGGATGCAGGAGTTTCAACTGTATACCCAGTTTTCCTGGAATAATGAGTTTACTTGCCATTAATGTATTTTATTTTTTATTCATTTATTTATTTGAAGCATTTTTATCCCATCCTTTACAAGAGCTTCAGGATGGTGATGCAAAGCAGTAGTGGTAACCTACAATAGTATATAAATCTAATAAAAGCAATATTAGATTTATATACTAATAAATGGTGGGCATGTCGTGAGCGGAGCCGGCTGGAGCTGGGGGTCAGACTAGATGGCCCGGGAGAACCCTTCTGACTTGCTCTGTTTCTATGTTTCTAATATTAAGATCAAAATTCAGTCTTAAAATACTGGGAAAATAAAACACTTTTGGCCTGGTGCCAAAATGCATAAAGGCTCAGCACCAGGCGCACCTCTCTGGGGAGCAAGCTGCAAAGCTGGCACGCCACCACAGAAAAGCCCCTTCTCCAGGTGGCCACTCTGCTGTTCTTCTTCAAAGAGGGCTCCCGAAGAATGACCTCCGACAGGGATCTCAGGGGACAGGCAGGTGTATAAGGAAGGAGATGCTCCTTCTGATACCTAGGCCCTAAACTGAGTAGGGCTTTATGCATCATAAGTAACACCTTAAATTGGGCCTGGACTTCAGTTGGTAGCCTGTGCAGATGATATAGGACTGGTGTTATGTAAGCATACCTACTGGACCCTGTCAAAAGCCTGGCTGCTCTTTTCTGGACTCTGTTCTGGTGGTGAAGCAGAAGCAATAGCAGTAGCAGCCAGGTCCACAGGCTGGAGAGCTCTTTGATTAGCAAAGACATTGACATATTAGCTACCCTACCTCATCCCCATCCCAAAATTCCCCATAGCTGCAATCCTTCCAGTAATGGAGGAGAAATGAGTATTCCCAGCAACAATGCAAACAATGCATTGCTGCAGGCTGTAATGTAAAGTCCTTTGGAGTCTCTGCGTCTTGAATGGGCAATTAAGTCCCACTGGCTTGGTAAATGATCTGCTCTGGAGGAGATGCAATCTCCTAGAGCTGATTTGTTGCTGTCGAGGCAGCTGCCCGCATGTCTGGACACAAGGACATGGCAAGATCCTCTTCAGCAACAGAACAGATTCCACACTCTCCCAGAAAATGGTCACTTGGCACAAGTTACATCCCCTTTGCTGATGCCCAGCAGGTCTGAGTGGCGTAAGTACTTGGAAGAGGGGCCACCATGGGCCCCCTCCCCCTGGCATGCCACCACAAGTTCCATGATGGAAAAAATTGTGAGACCTAAATGGGGTAAAAAGGAAACATGAAGCTCTTGCATCATTTTCTCCTGGCTCTGGCACATGCTGAAAAACGCTCTGACAAGTTAAAGGTTAGTGTTGGGAAAGAATGATCAGACACCAGTTTCTTAAACTGTTTGCCAAGAAACATATTAAATCCCTTTTGATTATATCATGCTAATCTCCCAATACTGTGAGTTTTAATGTAAATTCTGACTTTTGCAAAGCTCCTACAATTCAGCTATCCACATGTGGCTTTATTTGAGCTTGATTGTCTCTTCAGATCTTTCTCTCCTCCTTGCAATTCCTTTCTGATTTAGGCCCAAGTTGTCACAGCGGCTTAAAGATGTACTACTTTAGGCATAAAAGAATAACTCTATTACTTTTCTTTTTCTTTCCCCCTCCTTTTCTTCCTTTGCATTTCCTCAGGGGGATTTATTCTCTTGGCATATTTCGCTAGGTGCATTGTTCTCAGTCTGGTAGATAACGATGGTAAAAGTCTTTTCATACCTTAGGAAGGTAGTCACGGTTGGCATAGCCAAAACGGGAAGTGTCTGCATTTGTCGACTCAAAAATTTCTACCATATTTGTGGCCAGAGAATAGAGGGGATAATATCACCACATTTCTCCAGTGGAAGGAGAAATTCTCCACACTTTCTCACAAGTAGAGTTCGCCATCGGCAGGGGTTGTGGCATGCTTAACAGACTGCTGGAAATGCCTTACCAAAAGAGGATAAGAAAAGATGTTGGATTTGCATGAAGTTCGGATCAGTTAATTTTTATATTTTAGTGCAATGTTACAAATCCTACTAATTTAAACAGATTATGATACATTTCACCAAGCATGGAAGTCTGTGACTGGGAGATCAATGCATTGTGGTCTATCTCCCCTGATAGGCCCCATCAAGGACTAGGTCTCCTTCAGAAGGTTCGTGATCCTTAAACAGAACAGCAATTCACATTCGGGTTGGGTGAATGCATGACTGGCCAGATCCTCTAATAAGTAAATAAATAAGTTTCATCTAGGCTCATGTATTGATTTGGTTTCACTTGTATCCTACCTTGCTACTGAAAAGGGGGATTTCTCATGTGTGTTTACATTTTTCTGTTTCTATCAAATAGAAAAAAATACTCTTTTCAGAAAAGAAAAAAATGCATTTTTAGAGACTGTACAAAATGCATGTTCTTACCCCTTAAGGTAAAGCATGGAAATGTACATTTAGAAATGCCCTCTTTTTAAAGTGCTTTTTAAATACTGTTTTAAAGCATGCACATTTTAAAATGGCTTTTACCATGTATGTGAGTTTGGAAATGTGTAAGCATTTTTAGAGAACAAACACTCTAGCTCCCCCTCACATCTAGGGTTGTGCTCATCTGCAACCATGAACAAAATTTAATTATATTGCATCCCCACAAAATCTCCTCCCTACTTCAGACAGAGGATGCTTTCAAAATAGAAGAGAGTCCTCTTTAAGAGAGGACATGTAACACCCACCCCCAGACCCTTGGAATGCTGATGCTGAGCAAGGGAGACGTTTGGGGCAAGAGAATGGCCAGGGTGAGCTCCCAAGAGCTTCATTTGCCCAGAGGGGGGAATTAAGGTCAAGGAGGTACGCACGGCATTCTCTATTTTAGTCCTTTCCTCACATCGCATTGCTGTGGAACTAGTAGCCCTCCCCTTGTGGTTGGACTCCAGGACCCATTAGGCCCAGCCAACTGAAGCAACTACCAGAGGTGGAAGCTGGACCCCAGCATCTCTCTCTCTCATCTCTGATATAACGGCTACAAGCAAGCTCTGCTCGATGTCTTGGAACTGTGTCTGTGGTTTTGGCTTTGGTCAGCAAACTCATACTGAGCAGAGTATCTCTTTAGCTCTCAGGTCACTGTGAAAACAACATCGCACCATTGCTCAGTTTTGTCTTCTTTTGTGTGTGCACTGAATCACATCTGAAATCACAATAATACTCTCTCCCCCCACCCTGCTCTATACATGTATTAGGCACAAGGCTTTCTGTGCCTTAAAAGATTAGCACAATCCCTTTCATCGGCCCTTCTTTTTTCCTGTGTTGAACAACTTTTGATGTTTTTAGTTTTATTTTTAATAAACTGATTTAGACATCAATGCAGATTTTCTCTTCCTCCTCCATTTAGGGTCAATTAATACTAAAGAAAGAGGAGAAACTAGCGAAAGGTTTCAAAGGATAATAGCGTGGCAAGGTTAATTTTGCTTCGTGCAGCATTTCCAGCGATTGAATTGCCTCTTATCCTCCCTCCAGGGTTACTCCTGTGCCAGCAATAATTGAGGCTGATTTTATTGGAAAATCACCTCTGGATGAGAATCATACTCTGGAGGAAACACTCTATGGGTACAAATAGGCTTTTTGGTGCCAGGACCATGTTGGGCTGGCCAGCATTCCTCCAGCTCCCAATCTGTCTGTGCATTCATGCAACAAATTCATTAGCAACCCTTCTGGCAGGATAGAAGAATAGCGATATTTGGAGCATTTGCTTTTGAATTGTTTTTATTCCACTCTCTCACACAACTTATCAGATAAGAGTCCAGTGATCAAACTCAACTCCCTAACTAGAGTGTTTACATTTTATGAATATGAATCCTAGAAGGAAATGGGCTGGTTTTATTTTCCCCCATTAGTTCATCCCAGTTGGCATTATTGTTGTTGTTGTTATTATTATTGCATGATGGAAAGAGCACATGCATTGGCCCAAAGAGGGCTGGGTTCAAAGCCCAACTTGTCATAAAGCTCCTGCTGACAGTTTCTGCCCATCAAACGCAGCCTCCTGCCCCCCTCCCCCGAGCTTCTCGGAGAAAGGGCAGATAACAAGTGTGAAGAACGGATAAGCTGTCAGGGACTTTTAAAGAGCAGACAGTTATTTGGCAAAAGCTCTTTATTTCCAGTGTACATCTGGCAAACTGTAGCCAGCAAGGAACACAGAGAGGTTCATTGAACCCAAGCTAGAAACTACTTCCAGCAGCTCTCCTTTTGGGTACCCCTGGGACCCACCCCTCTAGGACCCACCCCTCCCAGCTATATGCAGGCCCTCTAGTTGGCTAGCCCTTCTCTCCTGATGCCACATTGTGGGGTCAAGGATCCAGCAGGCTCCTCTCTCATGCCCCCACCCGGCACTCCCACGCCCTGTCAGTTCCCCGGGTCTCCCCTGAACACCTGGGGACTGTAGCCTTGAGATGAGCTCTCCCTCCTCCACGTTCTCTGTGTCTGCAGGCCTCTCTTCCCTGGCTTCACCATTCCCATCTGAAGAGCTGATATCCCCCGGGCCCCAAAATGCATGCTGAGAGCAGCAGCCTCTTTTATTCCCAGCATAAGCATAATTGTCACGATGCTCGATTGAGGATTGCCAAGGGCACTGGCTCAGTGGTGTGCAGGAGGTTCATGTCCCGAGAATCCAGCCAAAGAGACACCTGCCAGCAGGCAAGGAATAAAGAACAAATGCAACTTACGGAGGTGGTGCCAGAAAAATGCAAGGTTCATGCACACAGGACAAAAAGGCACACGTTTGCCTCTGCTACTTTACCTCTGGTCCAGTTTCTGTGTGCTTGTCTGTCTGCTCAGGACACCCCTATGTGTAGAAAGAGATGGATGGGTGGGAAGAGGGTACTTGATTTCAGAAAACTACATCAGGTGGAAAGATTTTGCTGGGGAGAACATGAGGTGAAGCACAAATGCACCAAAGCCAGGTCTTCCTAGGAGGACCAGGTGCAATGGAGAGCCCCCAGGCCCCTCTACTGCTCTTGATAGCAGGGTGGTCCAGCAGATGACCTTCTGCAGCTCTGAGGCACCAAATGAGATCCAGCCAGGTGGGCTGCTGCCTGTACAACCCTGCCTGAGAAGGTCAAGGCCAGTGCTGCAACACAGCAGCACTTGCTGGAAGAAAGTACCAACACAACTTCCACATCATCAGCATCTGCAAGGAAGTCGAGGCCAGCGGCCACCCTTCCCAGACTTCCCAGTTTCTTCTGAGCAGGGGTAGGGTTGAAGTTTTCCAGTGACAATATATTTCTTCCTGACTGTGGCACAAGGTATTTTGGGGTGACTTTGTTGTGAATAGGCAACTAAGCCTCATTTGCTTTATGAAAGACCATCTCTGGTTGGAGACAAAAGCTGCTAGATGGTCGATCCAGATCAACACAATTGCCTGATTTTATTGGACTCTCCTTGGGGAGGGTGCCTATGAGGCCTGCCATGACAAACACCTGCCTTTCAAAATTGGCGGCTACCCCACTGCTCAGGACGGCCTGTTGCCCAGGTAAAACCCATCGCTTGAGAGTTCTGAAGCTATCTGAAAAATGAATGGGTTCCTTGGATAGTCAGAGACATTCCAGCACCTGGGAGGACTTCACTGCCCTGGGAGAGGGGAAACCTTTATCTTGAATGGCACAGAGAAAAGGACAGAAGAGCACAGAGCTGGTGAATCCCATTTCTAGCCGCAGCAGTCATGGCAACCCAGTAAAAGGATTCCCATGGACTGAGGAGGAGGAGGAGGAGAAATTAGGAGTGAGGAATTTGGCACCATTCTGCTTGTCATTTTTGCACTCTCCAGCCCACCCTCCACCATATCAAAGTCTTGTTGAATCATGTAATTCTCACCTTATTAATGAAATGCTGATTCAGGTTTTGGCTCATCCATCAGGTCTCATTCAGCTGGCCAGCCTTTTAATTCTAGGAATTGGCTATCTTGACAGTAGTGTGCATTAATTAAGGGACCTCCCTTCAGAGACTCATAAATAGATTACCAGTCCACGTCAAGAGGAAAGCAAGCAGATTGGAAACAGAGTTCATCTACCTCCAGGCAAGGAATTCTCTCCTGCATCTCCACCTTTGTTCATCCTGCGCAGAGATGCATGTGGATTTCAGCTCAGTTCACCAATGATTTGAACTTACTCCACTTGCAGTCCTGTTCTCAAATGAGAGTATATGTCTTCCAAGGAAAAAAAGTTAGCAAATTCCCTGACTTGCAATGAACTTTTAACAATGCCTATTTTGAAAAATGTGTGTTTTAAAATGCACTTTTTCCCCAAAACTGCATATTTGTGTGTTTTAGTCAATGGAAAGAAAAGGCCCAATTTCCCACAAAAAGAAGCCCCAAATGAGAATGGGAGTGTGACAAACCAAGCTACAAAATGGGGTTTGAGAGTCTTGGCAAACTCAGGTGCCCCTGGCCCTCCCATCTGTAATAACGGAGCAGCAGGACCTGGTAAGGTGTCTGGAAGGACTGGCTCGTACAGGTGACCCTGGAGATCAGTAAAAAGCAAAGCCATTTCCCAGGTGCACTAGGGGAAAGGAATGTTTCCATGCAACTTCTCATACTCTCAGTCCAGCAATGAGGCTCAGCAGAAACTTCAATGTCAGAAGTATTAGCAAGCTATTTTCAAGTACATGTCCTTCTGGTTGGTGTTCTCAGGAAAAATGGAAAGAAACTCACGAATGCATTCAAGTCCAAAATCTAAATAATTCTCCTCCTCCTCTTCTTGCTCTTCCTCTTTCTTTCTTTGAATTCTAGGAGTGAAATAATGAATGTGGTAAAATCAATTTATTTGATCATTAATTGTAAATTAATAGATGTTTTATTTGAAATGGAGCTGCTCTCCTGAGAAAGTGTAATCATCCAGTGCTGATGATTATTCATTCTCTTGATTCAGAGATTTAAGATTATCATCTAACTAGCTCAAAAAACCCTATTTATGTATATTATTCATTCAAGTGAAACTGTGTCTACCTTCTAAAAGAACAATCATGTTAGGATCTAGCAGCCAGAAGGCAAAAATGTGTTGTTATGCTTTAAAGTCCTAGGCCCCAATCCAACCCTAAATTGCACCTTGTCTTATGGGCACTGGTACATGTCCCCATCCTCTGGCACTCATCTGGATGTATTTACACTGGCCACATCCTTTGCTTTGCATTACTGAACCATGGCATAATTGTTGTCTTTTGACATAAACCTTCATAGCCATCCATATACCTTTGACTGATTGCAAATACATCTAATTACACCCAAAATAACTTCAGTAATGAGAAACTGTGCTATTTCTACCAGTTATCATGCTATCAAGGCACCATCAGTCATGATCGGTGCTCCCATCTCATTTGGTATTTTGTTTCTTCGCTAAAAGAGGCATGGGAGGAGGAGTTGAACCCTGAACATACACAGTAAAGCAGGTTAAGGTTTTCACCCTGCATCCTTCTCCTGATTAAATTTCATGCCCTTACCCACCAAAGTTGCAATGTACACCTTTAGAGAAAACGTATGGCTAGCCAAGATGTGATGCAAAACTTTGTTGCCTCCCCTGAAAGCTTCTTACAGAACTTGAAAGGGAGAAAAGCACCAGACATGGATCTCCAACTAATACCTCAAGGTGAGCCTTCAGCCCAATGTGTTTGCATGGAGTGACTTTGCCATTCATACAAAGGTGCATTAACATTCTCAGACCTTGGAGATGCAGGCTTGGGGTTAGGGGCTGCATGCAGAGATACTTCTGCACCCCTGCACCCCAGCAGTTCTGAGGCAGACCACTCTTTCCTTATTGATCTGCATGGATGAAGGAATGGAGACTCCCAACAGCCACAAGGAAATCAACCATCAGGGGGATGGGTCAGGACACCCATGGGAGGTGCAGTGAAGGTCCTTGGTTCACAAGGGCCTCTGGGGATGGCATGGAAGAAGGCAGGCAATCGCCAGGGACATCTGGGGCTGGGAACCAACCTAAAAGAGATCAGTTTGAGATCCATGACTGGTGAGGGGCTGCAGCTCAGTGTGGAGCAGGGAGTCCCAATTCCAATCCTCAACATCTCCAGGTGACACAGGAAAGCTCCTGTCCGAAACCCCAGGGAGCCTCAATCAGTCGGTGCCAACAATCCTGAGCTAGATGGCCCAGGAGTCTAACTTGGCATAAGCAAATTCCTCTGGCTGCTCTTTCATTTTTTTGTACATTGCGGAGAGGCAGTGCCACACCTCTAGGCACCCCTACATTTTCCAATGTCACCTTGGGGTGACAGGGTTAAGCAGGAACACTTCCAAAGGGGAAGCCTTCACCTTGCTCTCCTGACTGTGATCTCAGCCCACACCCTCTTTTTGCAACAGGAAAAAAGAGATAGGAAAAATGCAGCAAGAGCTCTGATCCTGCCTAGTCTTCATCCCATCGAGTGCGCCTTTGAGTGACTGCAATTTCCTAGCTGTCTGTTAACACTCCGGACTTGCATATGTTTCCTGTGATTTATTGGCTCTGGTGCATGCAGGAAGAATCTACTTTCCTTTTGGTAGTAGAAACACGAAGTGTTTCTGTGCAATGGGGATTCTTTATTGCATAGACGGGGTATTAAGGAGAGAACATGTCTGGCTCTGTGTTTGGAGGATACCTGCTAAGTTTATCCTTTTGACCTTCCTGCCATGAGGCCACTCCACCTATGAGTAAATGCAAGGAGGTAGCTGCGCCTGAACTTCCATAGAATATCTGAGAAGGGCCCAGGTCTAGGAGGGTGGGAAGGCGTGCCTAAGCCAGTTGGCTCAATTTACCCACCCTCAAAAAGCTCTTTGGATGCTCAGAGATTCAAGATCTGCTGTAGATGTCTCCTGGACTCAGAAGTCACGTGGCTGCCCTTTGTAGTGCAGTCTCAGCTCAGTCCCCAGGAGATGTGTACCTTTCTCAGAAATGATAGGCGTTGTGGTCTAATGTACTCACAGCACTCCGGAATGCAGTTGGCTGAAACAGGCAGAATGGGCTGCATGAGAAAACAGGCCCAAAAGGTATACATGGTTTCCCCTCAGAACAAACAGCCGCAGTGACAATGATATTTTAAAAAGTGTAAAAAAGGCTTATGTGCTCTCCCCAATCATTAACTGCCTGTAATCCTGCAATTACTCATACTGGGGATGGGAAAGACGGCGAGCTTGTACTTGAAAGCTTTCCAAGCCGCATTTTAACCAAGCGTAGCAGTTGATGCAGATTCATTGCATCGGCTGTCCATCCTCCACTTTCATGTCTCGGCAGTTGGCTACAATTTTGTGATCTTTTTTATTTTATTTTTGAATGAAACTAGTTCTCTCAATTATGCAGCCATCATAACTTTTGCCAACATGGAGTACGGATCGATTTGTGTTCATTAGAGCACAAAATTAAAATTTCATTGCAGCCACTATAAACGTGTTGGCTCAAAGAAGTCAAAATACTTTTCAGTATAAAATCTTGGTTTAACTGTTATTGGCAAGTTTCAACTTTATTTTTTCTGCTTTTTTAAAAACAAAATTATTTCCAGTGAATTTCTTCTTCACACACCCCTCCCTTTCTTGACGTAGACACTGAATAAAATTCAATTCCGCTCATATTTTCCCAGGACAAAGCTCTGTTGAAATCAAGAGGATTTTCTATTGAATATGCAAGCAGAGGATCAGACTCTAAGTGTTTACAACCCCATATGATCTTAGTCAGTCAATCTGTCTGTCTGTCTGTCTCTTTCATTTGAGATCTGTAGTACCTGAAATGTACAAGGAGAACCATCTCCCTTCTGCCTAAATATTCATGGGATTCTTTTCCATCTCAGTGCTTCTTATCATCATTATTACCATGTCTATATAATTCTGAAGTGCTCAGATGATTACATAGGATGAAGTGGCAAAATCTGATAACTTACATTCAACATTTGTGCTACAAGCACTATGTAAACATTTGCTTCTTCAGCTCTCTTTCAAAGCCTGTAATTTAAACATCAGCTGGCATAAATTAGCAAGGTGAATAATCTAAATATGCACCTAAAGCTACCCTCCAAGGAAATAAGCAGATGAATACACGCCATGACGAATGACCAGGATGGATAAAATATCAACATGCATTTCCCCATGCAGGTTATGTATAAATCAAGGAAGGTGCAGAAAAGCCCTTTAAGCTTTTATGATTTATATAGGCTGTTTGCACTTTAGAATTTTCTCAATTAAAAAAAAACAATTTTGAGGGCTTTTAGTATGAAGGAGAAAATTGCATATCCAGACAGTCCTTCTCCATCAAATGGGATTGCCCCTGAACTCTTTCCTGAATTAATGTGTTTACTTGTGAGGTAGCAATCTCAGGAATGGACTCAAAGGGGAGAGTTGGTTTTGCACATTTATTTATTATGGAGGAAAGGTGTCCATTCATCAATTGTGAAAATGTAGAATGAACAGGAAAGGAACTACAGTTTGGAATTTGGCAGTTGCCTGAAGACAGAGATGGCCCAAAAGCTTTTTAAGATATTCCAGGCTTTGATACTGATACCAGTCTTTAAAAAGAGGGCTCCATTGCATGTCTTGAGTTTATCCAGAATAGCCATGGGGGAAAGGGGGGGAACACCCAATCTCCCACTGCTACACTTGGTCTCAACCAGTGGTAGAGAACCATTTCTGTTCTGGGCTGCTTTATACTGGAAAGGAGGTTGCATTAATGAAAGAATGAGCTAAGACGGAGGGTCAGGAAATTGCCTGGATCCCCATAATAAAGATTCTGTTGAGGTGACACAGCTGTTAGATCTTTCGTCCACCAGGAGAACAGCAGATGAGGTGGGTTGGAGGTGGGGAATCAGACAAATGGCTGAAAGAAAGAGGGGTTACACATCTTCCCCCCACTTGCTGGTCTGCTGTTCAAGTTTGCAACATTTGCAGCCCCCCCCCATTTCCTGTTTAAAATAACTTCATTGATTAGACGCGTCTTCGGTGCTTACCAGTCGTGCTGCCAAAACGTATTAGTGACACTGCCATAGCATTTTCCAGCAAAAGCAGGATCATGCTCCCTTTCGCAGCAGAGGTGCTGATGTCGCTGCAGGACCAGCTTGGTGTTTCAAAGTATGCCCAGCAGAGGGAATATTGACTTGTTTTCGTTATTCTCATTAAATCGCCTCACACTAATGAAAGGCTGGTGCATACTCACTCCCATACATCTTACCTGTGCAGTAGTAAACACCACGTCTGAAACAGTACCACATGCATAATTATATGCTTTGTTGTATTCCTTCTGGTCCCCGACAAAACACCATGAGCCGATGTCTGTAGCAGTCATCTTGCAATTTCTAAAACTGCCAGGGAAAGAGGTCTCTCATAAAAAGCTAATATTGACTAACATTGGAATTTGCCAGACACAAACATATTGAACGAAAACCCAAATTGGTGACAATATTTTTATAATGTCTAGGTAAAATAAATGTGGCTTCGGATTGTGGCTTTATGCCTAAGAGCAGATAAGGCATGAGGAATTTCTTCATGGAATGGGCTTCCACGAGAGGTCATTGAGGCCCCATCGGTGCAGGTGTTCAAGGATAGGCTGGATGTCCACATGGTGGGCATGTCGTGAGCAGAGCCAGCTGGTGCCGGAGGTCAGACTAGATGGCCCAGGAGACCCCTTCTGACTCGCTCTGTTTTCTATGTTTCAATGTTTCATTTCTTTAATCTCAGCAAGCTTCAGACTTCACTCAATACAATCCCATCAACAGCCTCGCAAATGGTCCAGAATCCACCCAAATATATATCTAATCTAAGTTCATATAATACCATCTAAATATTAAAATGAGAACAGCTTCCTTGTTCCCTGTCAATTATTCACAACGTTTAACTTTTGCAGTTCACAAAACTTTTGCTTACCTCTCAACAAGGACTTTGCAAGCACTTCCTTCTCCTTCCTTGACCTGTAATAATTATGTTTCAGTGTCCAGTGTGGCATTCCTGTAATTCCAGGGTCAAAATAACATGCAAACATCTGGCATGGGTGTTTGAGACACCTGCCACGGTCAAGAAATAGGCCCTTTTTTTGCATTTCTCTTATTTGTAGAGAATGTCTTGAAAAATCGAATGGGCTTTATGCTCTAGCCTGAATGAGGCATACATGAATAAGGCAGTAGAGGTGGAAAACATGAAGACGGGGCATTGGATGGGACAGAGACTGCGGGCAACAAAGACATGAGATTCAAGCCCCCAGCAGACCTGTGTGATAGATGTATATGGAGGAACAGAATCACAGCAGAAATCCAAGACTGCCACCCAGCAGCCTTCCTTCCCAAGTCCAGAACTGGGCGTCCAGGAATGTATGCCTGTTGGGATGTATGCACAGGCTCCATGCATGCATGGGAGCTCGTGATAAGAACTGCCGTCATGATTACAGCCTGTTTTCTGTGCGTTCATCATACACAGAACTGAAACATATGGACTGTGCTGCATAGATAGGACTTAAGCTGGTTGCTTTAAAGCAGGGCTTTCTATCTCTTTCAGCCTGCAGGCTAAATTCAATTGTGTGGACCAGGTGCCAGGGGTGTGCGAAGGAAACTGGAGAAGGACTAAAGGGAAAAGGGAAGGGGCCGAAATAACGAGCATACCAGAAAAATGTTCATGTTTTTACAATGGGGAGATGAATAAACTCTGGGAAACCCGTGGTCGCAGTTCTGCACCCCTGCTTTAAAGCATACTTCAGGGAAGTCTTGCTCTTTTTATTTTATCACTGGTATTTGCATACTGTCAAAAGGCAACACAAGATCATTTATTCATCTTTATATAGTTATTCACAATGTAAGTTAATGGCTGGTTCAAGCAAGACAGCGACCTAGGAGTATGGGTTGAAGGAGGGTTCTCAGTGAACCAGGGGTGATCCTAGCCATGCTAACAAACTTTGGCATGTTAATCAAGAACAACCCATAAAAGAACCCATGGTTTGTTGTTCAGTTGCGAACAGTGGGGTTTTCATGGTTCACAAATCATGGTTTGTTAGTGCAGCTGAGTTCAGACAACATAAGAGCCCATGTTTCAAGGACGGCCTGCAGTTCAACAGCACCCACTCTCAAACCATAATTAACCTTTGGGTGTTATAAATTGATCATTACAAGTAAGGCCATGGGAACTTTGTCTTGATCATTTGTGCCTTTAAACATTCAGTGAAGAGCACACAGAGTGTACAGGCAGAGCTGCTTTTTTGGTGAGGGAGCATTTCTACAAATCGGGATGAATAAATATGCTCCTTTAAGTGGTGCTTTGCCAAATGGCTTGGCCTTTTTGAGCCCAGGGCAGATGACACCCACTAAGAGGGGAAGGGGCCTTGTTGCAGTTGTCACTGCGGTGACATGGAGCTTGAACTCAGAGTGTCTGAAAGGGGAATGACTGGAGGTGAATGACGTTATCAGATCAACAGCTGAGAGAGATGAACTTGGCATCTTCTGTGGATCAGGGAGGAGAACTGTGGCTGTCAGACAGTTCACAAGAAAAGGAAGCAATTTCACATTCATTTTTGCATGGCTGAATGCAGAACTGCTGCCGCTGTGCATCCAGTGGGCCGTTGGCAGATTTGCCATCTTATTCTCATTCCCTGGGATAATGGAGATGAATATAGAGGCCTGCATATGTTTGGTCTACTTTGTTACACACAGTTCAGTGAGAGGAATGGAATTCAACTGCTGGATATGCAGAATATTTGAATAGCCTGCTATCGATAATTAGCTCAGTAATAGCCAAATCTCTGCTAGGAAGGAGTACCAATACCCTTACAGGCCAGAGAATAGGAGGGAAGCATGCCCCCTTTGTGCCTTCATCCATTTACACATTTACAAAGGGGGATAAAAGAAAGGAAACATTGGGCAGATTATTGAATGACTAAATGACACAGTCCACCTTGCAACAGAGAAACAGAGCCAAAAGGGGTCTCCAAGGCCATCTACTCTGACCCCCAGCTCCAGCCAGCTCCGCTCATGACATGCCTACCATGTGCATATCCAAAGAAGCTGGTGCATACAGGGATGGAACCCATGACCTTGGTGTTATTAGCACCAATTTGGACCGCTTTAAAAAAGAGATTGGACAAATTCACCCATGGCTACCTGTCAAGATTGCTCCCACCAGTAGCACAGGCAGTATGCTTATAGACACCAGTAGCTGAAGAACATGGGTGGGAGAATGCTGTTGCATGCCTGTCTCGTGGATTTCCCATGGGCAGCTGTTTGGCCACTGTACAAACAGAGGGCTGGACTAGACGGATGCTTCTTACGTTCTTAGCTGGACCTGGACCAAGCAGCCCACCAAACAGAGGATTTTCTTCTGTAAAGGAGCCATCCTAATCTTAGATCTCATGTAAGGCTAGGAAAGGCCAAAGGAAGCTCCGGTAGACCCAGTCAAAGCATTTGTCCAGGCACGCCAGTTTTGCCTGCTGTGACTGGGAGTGGTTCACTCAGGCAGAACAGTGTTTCCTATCACTTCCACTTGATTCTTGGAGAAAGTCATACCACATATTGAGCATCCTGCATGCTGAGCACGTGCTGCGGCAGTGCTGTGATCGTGGAAAGCATCGGAGAATCTGCCATGAGTCACTGAAGCTCCTTCTTGACTCTTCTGTGGGCACCGACACCTCACAACCTTGTTCTTGTGGAAGGGGCCTGCAGAAGAAAACCGAGAGAGATGATTTCAAATAATGGAACTCTCTGCTCCTCGGAGGTCCCTTGAACATCTTCTAGATAATCCTCTTGGAGTCCAAAACCAGGCTGGGGAGGGACGACTAGTTCACTCACCTAAAGAGGAGACAGAAAGCAGCAGGCATCACCTAATCTGATCAAAAGGGGACCACAAGCTGCAACCCATCCCTGCTCATTCCTCATCGCCTACTTGCTATTTTGCAGATTGTCAGTGGGGCAAGGGGGTCAGATCCTGCAATCTTTTTCCACTTCAAGCTAGCATTAAATTAATTCTAGGTTGCAGGACAACAGCAAAGTCACTTGACAAGAATACCATCTGCCTTTTTGCTACTTAGGTGTATATGGAAATTTGCAAGGCTTGGCTGCAGCAGCATCAGATCTCTTCCTTCCCTAGTATCAGATAAACCCCATGGGAAGTTAAGCTTTAGCCATTTCTAGAGGAAACAGCCTCTTTTGGTAAGGTGGATGTGTGGAAAGCCTTGTCTGAGGGTTTTAAAAAAATGCCCCTAAAAATCACCCTCTCCCTATAGCTGGATGTCTATTAAGCAGTAAGTTCTCCCCAGATTTAGCAAATCAATTCTGTAGGAGTGTGAAATGGTCCCCAGAAATCTTCAGAATTCTATTTCACAGCAAGAGCTATTGGGTGAAAGAAGAAGCTGCAATAGAATAACTTGCAAGATAGCCATTTAGATCACAAAAGGATCATAAAAGTCAGAAGCAGTTTGTTTGAAGCAAGGTTCATCATGTAAGCATCCAAAACGTGCTGAAAATAGGGAGGGGGGTGAAATTGCCAACCAATTTGTGGTTATGGCTGTTGCCGACAATTCTGTTGGGATTTAAAACTTGTTAAAGGCAGGAACTTCTGCCATCTCACATTCCTCAACCAGCAAGTGATATCTTTTGTCAGAGCAGGAGGAGAGAATGGTGGGTATTGGAAGTCAATAAAAGTACCTCCAAAACCATTAGCATTGCACAAGGTCATTTATTACTTAGCAATAATCTGAGGCCGCTTAGTGAAAATTCAGAAATATTCACCTGACTCTTTTTATGAGTAAACATGCAAGACTCTCGTCTATTTGCTTGTTTCCAAATTCAGGACTTGTTGCTACCATATCCAAGATGTTCATAATTATATGAATTGTAAATAGTTGTCCAATTTGAAGACAAGTAGGTTGTAGGAACACGAGCAACACACATTGGATGGCTGCAACGAACAACTATTTAAGGGTGCTTTGGAACAGTGCCAGGGTATGCTTACAGAACCTCACTTTGGTTATTAGTTTAAATAGCTTCCCTACATTTGTGGAATCTCTGTTGGGTTTTACTGAGTTAATGATACAATCAGAGGTTCAGGACCAGCCTTCCTCAGCCTGGTGCTATGCAAAGGGGTTGGATCTCAGCTCCCATCATTCCCAGCCAGGCCTAGTCAACTCCTTTGCAGGGCACCGGGGGGGGGGGGGAGGATGGGCTGCATTGACTGAGCTATGGCCTCTTTTGGCATTTGGGCCTGTTCATGAACATGGATTCCGGAGCCCAATGGCAGCTCCAGAGGCTTGCTTTCCCCATTCCAAGCCTCTTCTTGATGTTTTAGAAGTGTTGTGTTTAACTGCTGCTTTTTTAAAACCCTGTGTATTCTGCTGGCTGTTTTTGTGTTTGTTTGTTTTTTCTGCTAATGGTATTTTAATGCTTCCATTATAGGATATTTAGAGGAATTGGTGTTTCATAGATTGTGGTTTTATGCTTTATGTGCGCCATGAATGAATTTCATGTTTAATCCATGTGAACAAATTTGGGAAAGCTAATCCCTGAAAGGCAGCCCATAAATACTGAAATGTTGTATACACATGTACACTCAGTAGTGTCACTGAGTTGTCAGTCCAGAAATCCCCACTCCACTTAATGCCCTAACAGGGACTTGAACTCAGCTCCCTTTAGTCTGGAATCCAGGTTCCCCCCGTCTCCCATGGAGAAGTTCCCTGCCCTTCATACAGAATGAATGGTGCTAGAGATTTTGGGGAGAGTCAGCCTGAGGCTCACAGATTCATAAGTGAAGACAGGATTCTGGTCTTGGAGCGGGGAATCCACTCTCCAGTCTCCCACCCTTTGCAACCTGTGCACCACCTGCCTCTCCAACATTGGGAAGGCAACCGTGGAGAGAGCACAAGGGGAGCAGGGAGGGGAGAAGATGGGGGCAGCCAGGGTGGGGTGACCAGATGGCACACCAGTTTCTTTCCCTCCCTCTTTGAAGCACCCTGCCTGAGAGCAACAGGAAATGCTTCTGCCTCTGTACTGGATGCTCCTAATCCAATGAGTCTGAAGGCTCACCATCAACAAAGTGCCGCAATAGAGTCGTTTCCCACATTTTAGATGTTCCTTTCCCTCTCTCTCTCTCTCTCTCTCTCCCTCTCTCTCTCTCTCTCTCTCTCTCTCTCTCTCTCTTAAACACAGATTGAATATGTAATTTTCCTTCTGCATTTGGAAGAGCACAGCCCCCAAAATGGACTGTGGCAGAAAGTGAATTTGCAGAACAGCAGTCCACAGAACTTTAGACAGAAAATATGGGAAGCAGACTTTATTAAGTTCAGAACATAAGAGCGGTCTTGCTGGTTCCACACAAATCCCATCCAGTCTAGCAGCATCCTGGCCAGACAGATGGTTCTGGACACTCCGGGCCTGAAGGCCATGCCCTATTTCAGCTCTTTGTCCACACTGTGGTGGCTCCGTGCTGCCATCTCTGGCTTATGGTGACCCTATTAAGGAAAGCCCTCCAAAATTTCCCATCTGTGACATCCCTGTCCTAAATTCCAGGCTGTGGCTTCCTTCACGGAGTCAATCCATCTCTTATTTGGCTTTGCTTATCCTCTTCTGCCTTTGACTTGGCCTAGCATGATTGTCTTCTCAAGGAGTTTTCCCTACTTGCGATGTGTCCCAAGTATGACAACCTCAGTTTTGTCATTTTTGCTTCTAGGGAAAGCTCTGGCTTGATTTGATCTAGGACCCACATGTTCATCTTTCTGTTGCCCCAGCACCATGTTTTGAATGCCATCAGTTTTCTTCCTGCCAGCTTGCTTCACTGTCCAGCTTTCACATAGTGAGTTCTTTGTCCTAGTAACCAGTATTCATCCAGGATGTATGGGTTGGAATCCTTTGGATCTTTTTATGATTCACAGTTGTTTGGGGATGGGATTCCTGAGGAATGGTGGTGGTGATAGCATAATGGACCAGTAGCCCTGAAGGGGCCAGTAAGACCATCAGGCTGAACTCCTGCTCAGTGCATACTTCAAGTGGTATACTGGTTCATTTTCATAGAATCATAGAATAGAAGAGTTGGAAGGGGCCATGAAGGCCATTGGGTCCAACCCCCTGCCGTTGCAGGTCACGGAGTTACACCATCCCACTCAGATGGCTTCCCATTTCTTTTTGAATCTCTCTAGTGTGGGAGCACCCATTCTGAAGTGCAAGAACTCCTCTTAGCAGTCCCATGGCCATGCCCCCAGCCAGAGCTCAAAGAAGCAGAAAGCTGCATTGATTCATATCAATAAACCAGTTACTGTAGTTTTCATTTCCTCCACGTGTAGGCCAATGGATCTTAGCAGCTACCCATTCAGGTCCGAGCCACCCCGAATGTCTTTGCATTGCAACCAGGAAAAATACGTTGTTTGGGGAAATTAGTTTCCTTTGCCTCCCACTACAGTAAAAATTGCGGCTAATCTCAGAGAGAACAGGTCTCCTGAAAGGCAGCTGGCAAATGACATCAGCATCCCTGCTGATCAAAACATCATGGCCATGTGTTCCTACAAGCCTAAACTGCAACCACACCATGGGGCTCCCCCACACCAGTGGCTGGCCACTGTGCCCCTGGTGCAACACTCCATGAGCCACAGCAACGTTTCAGCCACTGGCATATCTTACCCAAATCATTTGGGGCTGGGTGGGGAGGTAAGAATATAAAAAGGCAAATATTAGGAGCACTGGCTGGCAAAGTAAGACTGGTACCAAATATGAAAACATCAACTCACTTCAGAGATAAGCAGCACACTTTATATACTGCAGGCTGTGTTGTGTTATTTTTTCATTAAATCATGACTTTCTAGCAAATGACATTCCAAAAGATATTTATCAAAGCAAGAAAGCACTAGAAAGGTGCGCCCTGCATTCACTTTAATATTTCTCCTTTTCTTCTGACATTTTTCTAGCCTAGAGATCTAATTCCATTAAATATGTACATTTTTTGACTGGAAGACTTCTTCATGTATCTTTCAGATGAATCTTAAAAGTACATAAGATCTGTAGGGCATCTTTTTTAAAGTGCAAATGAGGCCCACAGTAGAATATTGTCTATGCGCCTTTGCAATTTATTTATATTCCTGCAGTGCTCTACCTTCCTCTTACTGTGATAATGATGTGGAAAAAGTGAGCGTCCAGCACACCTTCCACCAAGCCCTGTCAAACGACATTAGTTTCATTTGAGGCACGACTTACAGGAATTCAACTTTGGCCAATTTCCGTTTTTATCAGCTTTATTAACCATTGTCATGTTGGGTAACTCCGTATATTTTACATGGTATAGAAGTGCTTGTATTAATTAGGTTTCCTTTTGTACAGTAGACTTTCCATTAGAATGTGTCCACTCAGATGCTATCTTCATCTTGAAGAAGCAATAATCAAGTACTGTTCTTTGGCCCAATTCATCAGGGGAGTTTCCAGCACAAGGCCCATGAAACTGAGCTGCCACTGTGCCACCGTGTATTTTGAGAAGCACAGTAGGCCACAGATAGACAGACATCCATACTGAAGTTAGCGTGCATGGTCTGGTCACATTCAGCATCTACATTTCTGAACCCAGTTCAAGGTGCTAATCTTGCCCATAAAACCTGAGCAGCCCAAGAGCACAATATGGATGGGACACCTCTCCCAGTATGGTCTGACCTCCGGCTGGTGCCGGAGGTCAGTCTAGATGGCCCGGGAGACCACTTCTGACTTGCTCTGTTTCTATGTTTCTAACTTCCGTTTACATAAGGATCTGAGTCCTTTCTCAAAGTAGATCCTTCAAGGGAGGTTTGGAAGACAGCAGCAAGGAAGAACATCTTCTCCATGGAGCTCTTGACCTCAATTGTGGAATGTTCTCCCCAGGAAGAATTTGGACCTAACACCAAAATTATGTTCTTGTGGGGAACCGGTCAAGACTTTCCACACATTTGAAAGCATCTGCTTAGTTAGTAATATAGCTGAAAGACTGCCAAGGCTCATACAGCCTGCTGACATGTATTCCTTCCTTCGTGATGTCTGACTTTGAAGCTTCAGGGAGGAAAGTCAAGAATTTGGGGGCCCAGATAGTTTTCAATCCTTCCAGTTCTTGGAAAAGGAATAGACAAGTAAATAAAAATGCTCCAAGTGAATGCCTGGCTAGGAAAGTGGTGCCAACATGAGAGATTTGGATTCTCAGACCACAAACTGTATTTTCCGGAAGGTGGACTGCTGGCATGAAATAGGTTGCACCTTACAAAGACTGGAAAGAATGTGTTTGGCCACACCATGAAGAACAAACAAAGGCTATACACCAAAGCAGAGAGAGCAGCTCTAACAATGCCGAATAATAGTCTTCCCAAAAAAATGTAGAAAGAAAGCTAGCGTATAAACCATGTGGTCTTCAGTGTCCATATACAAATTCCCGGAGTATAGAAAACAAACAGCATGAACTTGAACTCTTAATACAGAAGGGTAAATATGACCTAATAAATATAACTGAAGTTTAGTGGGTGACTTCCGTGACCATAATTCAACAACAGAAGGATAAGAAGTACAGAAAGGGAGGCAGAGTCTTTCTATATGTTAAAAACATGCGTCTCTGCACAGAAATATAAAAGGGTGAGCTTAGTATCCCCCTTGAGAGCATCTGGATTAATATAAATGGAGCAAATAGTAATAGGAAGACAGTGGTTGGAGTCTGTTGCCAAACACCCAGTCAAGGAGACGATGAAGATGAAACTTCTGAAAAGCAAATTGCCAGTGTTTCAAGGAGGCACAATGTCATCATAATGGGTATGTTTAACCTTGAGAATAGAAGACTGAGGGAGATATGACAACACTGTACAATACTTGAAAGTTTGTCTCAGAGAGGGAGGACAGGGTCTCTTCTCAATCATCCCAGGGTACAGGGCGTAGTATAATGGGCTCAAGTTACAAGGAAGCCAAATACTGGCTAGATAACAGAGGGGGAAAATTCTTGACCCTTAGAGCAGTATGACAATGGAACCAATGACCTAGGGAGGTTGTGGGCTCTCCAATGCAAGAGGCATTCAAAATGCAACTGGACAGCCATCTGGGAGGGATGGTTTAACTGGGAGTCCTGCACTGAGCAGGCGGTTGGACCTGATGGCCTTCTGGCCCCTTCCAATTCTACTATTCTATGATTCTATAATTTGTTGATTTGTTTATGAATTTTCTGATGTTTAAGTTGTCGTATCAAGTTTTGATATTGTGATGAAAATTGGTTTTAGCTTTTCATACATTTTCCATAATTATACTATAAGATGCCTTAGGCCTTATTTTTTTAAGAAAAGTGTCTGATAAACTTTGATGAAAATGACTATGTGCTTCTTAATGCTAAAACAACATTCACTTATGAAAGGCAGTTATACATGGTATAGCAATGGCCAAAAGCTTGTGTTGTGCCTGACAGCTCGACAGAGGCGTCTGCTCGTGAGGAAGAGGCAGGAGCTCACAGTGAGAGTCAGGCATTGGAACAAGCGGACTTATACTTGGGGCCCAGTGCCCAGACAGCCCCTCTGCAGCCCGACTCTGAGACTTCTGAGCAGTAGCCTCCCCACAGCCTGACCCCTTAGCCCCTGAGCGAATAGCCTCCCCGCAGACTGACGGTGAGGCATCCGAAAGAGCAGCTTCCCCTCATCCTCGCTCTGAGGTGCCTGAACAAGTCCCCCCCCCCCCCGGCTCCTGACTCTGAGACCATTGGACAAAGTTCAGGAGAACAAGAAGACATAACAGTAAATTTGGCAAACGCCCAACTTAGGAGTTTAAGGCATATGGACCAATTACGATGACAAGACAGAGGTCCATCCCACCCACGAACAGAAAAAAGAGAGAGGAAGATCTAATGCCACATGGTCTTCTGAGGCAGCTCAGAAAGGAGGGGGCAAGCTGTCGTGAGGTCGTAACTTACGTCTCCAATTAACTCACACAGCAGCCGGCAATAAAACTAAAGACTTTTATTGCTATTTACGACAAGATTTACGATGTAACAGATAAGCTCTGGCAACAAGCTCCTAATAGTTCAGTTGCTGGTTCTGAGGGGAGGAGCCAGTTCTTAAACCGCTGTTCCCCAAGGGCTCCCAGGTGGTGCTCACAAGTGCCCTGGCACCGGCAGCAGAGTGTGGGACAAATCCTACAACTACCAGAGCTGTTATTCTGATGCTTAGCCAGCAGGAGGAGCCCTGAAGCTGCCCAGATCCTGACGGCTTCTCACGATGCGCCCAAAGTATGATAGCCTCAGTCTGTCCTTTTGCTGCTATAGAAGTTCTGATTTGATTAGCTCCAGGACATACTGGATGCACAGGCTTTAAAAGAAAATTATACCTGACAATCTATTTTAAAATCTCAAATAAAACCAATACTCAGTGGCTGCATTCGCATATAACACTGAGCCATGTTGTGTGGTTTTGTGGATGAGCCAACAAACCATGGCTGCTTGTCCCTATTTCTGTTTCTTTCTCCCCTGCCCATTTTGCCAGCCTTCAGAGAAGCTTCCTTTTCAGACTGCTCTTGCCAAGTACCTCTGTTTCAGGGTGAACAGCAATGTGAACAAGCCAATGGTAAACCATCATTCTCGGGTAGACATCACATTGTTTAAGCAAGCCAGACTTTATAAGCTGACAATGAACCATTGTTTAAACAAGCCAGCTTTATAAGCTGACAGTGAACAGCAATGAGGCTGTTCCTTCCTGTCACCATCATTGTCAGGATCAAAGTAAGCAGCAGGTGAGCAAGCAAAGGTGAAGAGGAGCAAGTCCACAGAAGGTGGTTGAGGCCCCATTGATGAGGGTGTTAGGCTAGACATGTACATGGTAGGCATGTTGTGAGCAGAGCTGGCTAGAGCCAGGGGTCAGACTAGATGGCCCAAGAGGCCCCTTCTGACTTCCTCTGTTTCTGTGTTTCTAAGTCCAGGTGTCTCTTATCAGAGGGCATATCGCCAACCACTTGAACCAAGCCTGGCTCCCTGATTACATTGGGCCATCTCTTCAAATTGTGTCTCCTCCTCCTCCACCCACCCAAGCAAATCAAGACAGTGTAGGGGCGGGCCTGATCAGGCTGTGAACGAATTAGGGAGCAGGCTTTCAAATGTCCAGGTGAGACAGGACAAGACAGCTAGAGCATTTTCATAGGCAGGGATCCCTCTGAGCTTGGCTCATGGAGTCTTCTACCCCTGGTGACAAGCAGAATTTTGCTCTGCCTAGGTGAGGCATCAGTGCAAAAGGGCAAGGAAAGTACTGGGGAAAGACATAATCTCTTTCGCACAATAGTCCTTCTTCCAGAACTGATTCCAAGATAGAAATAACAACCCAAGCAAGAAGCAATTTTCTGACTTTGCGCATAAGACAACCTGTGCCTTAGTCCTCCAAGCAAAAAGCATGGCTTTAAAGCTTTCAGCGCTTCCCGTTACATTGGATAATTGTTATATCCTTGTGGGGTTTTTTCCCCCTTTTTGTCAGTATTTCGGCCTCCAATAACAGCCTGAGGGGAGGGAGGAAATGCAGGGTTCCTGCAAAATTACCAGCGAGAAAAATAGAACATCGAGCAAATGTTTTGGTTTCCAAAAGGGTAAGCAGGTGTCTTAGGAGCCCCCGATGAGCTGTGTCCGGGCTTGTACAAACAACCTCCAAATCATGCTTGTTTGTTATTCACCCAGAGTTTTTAAAAACCATCTTAATTCTGCCGTTCTCAGAATTCAGATGGTACACAATGGTCCATAATGAACGGCACCTGTGCTTACCTCAATTACTATACAAACGCGAACACAGTGGCGAGAAAGGCGCTTTTTAAACTGATGATGGATTCCAATGTGGCTTTCATAATTGGATTCAAAAGCTTCAGATTTCATTTTGCAACTTGTTCATAAAATGTGCTGGGGAGGAGGGGAGGGGGGAGGGGGAGGGAGGAAGAATGTGGCATGGATTCAAAATACAGACTTTGCACTGGGAAAAGGCAGAACCAGCCAGTAGTGGGTAACCAAACAGCCAAATTTTTAATCTGCGGATTTTGGGCTCAGCCAGTCCCTCCGCACTGCCCCCGCCTTTCTGGACATCACTGTATTTCTTTTTATTTCAGTAAATTTAAATTTCTGTTAAGGCATGAATTTAACATCCAAGATTTGTGATATAATAGTGCTTTTTTTCTGGTAATAAATGCATTATTACTGTCACTTTTAATGGAGTCATGCGTATTCCCTCAGCAATTGTCCCTAGTACAGCCATTGCATCAATGTTGTGTGTAGACAATTGAATTAATTGGAGACAGGGTCATTAACTCGACCTGAATACCTCTGATTGCTTCAGTAAATAAGGTTAGAGAGCAAATGGCTAATCTTTGTTGTCATTGCGGATTCTTTTTCACATTTTCACACTGCCTAGTATAGTAAAATCATTTTGCTAAGCAGCTTTCAGGCTATTGGTGTATTTACCATATTTCCTTGCATATCATGGAGCAATAATTGTATCCTCCTTCCATTTCATTTCCCATATCAGTATAAGATATGAGACTGGAGGGAGACCTGTGCTGAATTAGAGCTTATAAAACCATTGGACCAACAAATTAATAAGCCACAGTGAATAAACTGGCTGTGGGTGGGGCTAAATAAATAAATAACCACACAAATCAACTAACCAAACAAAAGTGCATTTGAGATGGTTATTTGCCAGCGCTACCACCTCACTAGCCAGCCTTGATTTGGGCTCAAGGAAAACAAATTATTTCCAAGGAAATTTGGATGGATATTTGAAAAGCACTCATTTTGATGTGGTTGCAACCTGAACTGGGACTAGGGTGGCTGTGGGACCTACCCTACACATGGCAGTTGTTGGGAGAGGACACAGCTAAGTATGATAGAGAAGATGCTTCATGTGCAAAAGGTGCCAGGTTGGCTACCTGGCATCTCCAGGTGGGACAGAGGAAGCATCCTGTCTGCAGTCCCAGAGGGATTTTTCCAGGTGGGTGTTGGTCCTCCCAGGCTGCATGGTCTGGCTCAGTAGAAGGGACTGGCTTCCTGTGAGATGATCCTCTACCTGAAAGACTTTGAAAAGACAGTCTTCTTTTTGAAGTTATCCTCTCCTTGAAAGCTGCCCAGTCCAGCTTCCATTTGAAAATAAAGAGCCATAAGAAGGGAGTGCAGGAAAGTCTGAAGCTACCCATGAACAGTTAAAAGGACCTGGGCAGAAACCTGTAAATAGCAAGGGACAGGCAGTGGGACTGCTTATAAGGAGGAAGGGAATCCAGTGACTGATGTGAGGGAACAGGCACAGATGCTAAATGACTATTTTGCCTCTGTGTTCTCCCCAAAGCAGGACGGGGGATATCCACATAGGAGATTAGATGAGGCTGGGGACTTAGGGGCACAGATTAGAGTCACCCCCCTAGAAGTCGAGGGGCTCCTCAGGGCACTGGATGCTACAAAGGCCCTGAGCCCTGATGGGCTACACCCGAGAGTACTTCAGGAGTTCACAGGGGTCCTCTCACGCCAGCCGGCCTCCATTTTTGAGGCCTTGTGCCAAATGGCTGAAGTTCCAGAGGGCTGGAGGGTGGCATCAGTGGTCCCAGTATTCAAAAAGGGTAGTAGCAGGGACATAGGGAATTACAGACCAGTTAGCCTTATATCCATTGTAGGAAAGACAATGGAAAGGCTCATAATAGTGAGAGATCTAGTGATGCTAGATAGGGAAGGGAGGCTGGAAGCCACACAACACAGCTTCCGCAAAAACAGGTCCTGCCAGTTAAACCTTGTGGAATTCTATGACAAGGTTTCAAGGTGGCTGGATGGAGGGGACGCAGTGGATGTGGTTTATCTGGATTTCAGCAAGGCATTTGACAAAGTGCTGCATGATATCCTGATTGAGAAATTGATGAGTTTTGGGATAGACCAATGCACTGTACAATGGATTAGGGCAGTGATGGAAAACCTTTTAGAGAGCAAGTGCCCAAACTGCAACCCATAACCCACTTATTTATCGCAAAGTGTGAACACTGCAATAAAACCTGAATATTGAGGTTTTAGTTTAGAAAAAACAACTCACAGCCAGTCCAAGCAAATATTATATAAGTATGTATGTATGTATGTATGTATATCCTTGGCAGCGCACTGACCGGCGATGCGAAAGCTCGGACATGTGGCAACTAATGAGTCGCGACTCGTGACATCATCACCTAGTGCTGCTACTCCTTTCTGAGCATTTGAATAGCCCTACGTGCACTGTTATCCAATGCTTGGCTGCTGGGGTGATGCTGGGGCAACTTGGCTCATGTGCTGACAGAGAGGGCTCTGTATGCCTGCTGAGGCATGCGTGCCATAAGTTCACCACCACTGGATTAGAGCATGGTTGGCTGACCGAAAGCAGATGGTAACCATTAGTGGGGAATCATCAGGAAGGCAGCCAGTAACAAGTCGGGTCCCCCAGGGCTCTGTCCTGGGTCTCATCCTGTTCAATTTTTTTATCAACAACATGGAAGAAGGGGTGACCAGTTTGCTGATCAAATTTGCAGATGATACTAAAATGGGGGCAGTGGCCACAACTGAGGAACAGGCACTCCAGATCCAGAAGGTTCTGGTCAGATTATGGAAGTGGGCAGGAGACAACAGGATGGCATTCAATGTAGATAAATGCAAGGTCTTGCACTTGGGGCATAGGAATAGCTATCATAAGTACAGGTTAGGTGACAAGTGGCTGGAGAGCAGCACTTGTGAAAAGGACCTCGGGGTACTGGTTGACTGCAGGCTAAACATGGGTCAGCAGTGTGATGCAGTGGTCAAGCGGGCGAACGCCACCCTTGGTTGCATAGCCAGAACCGTGGCTTCTAGATCGAGAGAGGTGTTACTGCCACTCTGTACGACTCTGGTGCACCCGCAACTGGAGTATTGTGCTCAGTTTTGGGCCCCTCGTTACAGGAAGGATATAGCCAGGTTAGAGTCAGTGCAGCGTAGGGCCACAAGGTTGGTGGCCAGTTTGCAGGGGATGCCGTATGAGGCGAGACTGAGGGAACTGGGTCTCTTCAGCCTGGAGAAGAGGAGACTCAGAGGGGATATGTTGGCGACATACAGGTATGTGAAGGGATGTCACATGGAGATGGGTAGAGACCTGTTCTTCCCTGCAGAGGAAGGCAGGATGCGCTCCAACAGAGCAAAGCTCAGGGAGCCAAGGTTCCTTTGGATGCCAGGAAGCATTTCCTGACAGTCAGGACCCCGAGGGTGTGGAATGGGCTTCCACGGGAGGTCGTTGAGGCCCCATCGGTGAGGGTGTTCAAGGACAGGCTAGACATGCACATGATAGGCATGTCATGAGCAGAGCCAGCTGGAGCCAGGGGTCAGACTAGATGGCCCGGGAGACCCCTTCTGACTTGCTCCGGTTCTTTGCTTCTATGTTTCTAACCTGGGCAGATTGGCAAGTCGCCTGGTCATTGCCTATCTCTAAGTCTCACTGACCATTCAGAAACTACAATTGCTTCCAAATATGGACACCAATATGGCTAGGAGGGACAAAAGAGTTCATACCATTTATACTGGTATGCCAAGTCTCGACCATGTTGGGACTTAGGAATACAGGAACATTTGGTTTTTGCTTCACAAATTACCAGTTCCATGAACTGTTCACATCCCAGATATGAACAAGATTTGACTTTTTTCAGAGAAAGCTCCAATGTTCCAAATTCTTGACTGATTTTGAAAAATATGAGCATTTTCACACATATGTTAAAATGTTTATTTTCCAAAAACAAATGTGTTTTCCCACGTTACTCAATGGCAAGAACACACTTAGAAATGCGTGCCATGCCTGGTCAAAACAAAGAAAAACCACACCCCCGATATAATTTGGAGTGAGGCATACGGAGCTTCCAAGGTGAGTTCAGAGAGTGCGCCTGAGCATGTCGACCGACACGTCCAAGCCATACTGAATCTGTCTGAGCTGGTATTTTGAGGCCCGACTTTCTATCTGGTCATGCGCGAAGATCGGATTGGCAGCAAATGGGGTCTTCTCAGAGGAAGAATTCCCTGCCCAATTCCTTTCTTTTCTCTTCCAGTTTCAGACCTGGCTTGAAATTAATTCCATGATGCCATTGGTGATGTTGCTCCTGGCTGCATTTACCAACCATGGAAGGCAATCAACTTCTGAGTAGATGTGTATATAATTGTGCTAATTTTTTCTATATGGAGGGGATTGTAGCTTTTTCATCTTTTTTAAATGTATATTTTAAGCCATTTTAGGAAGTTTATTCTCAAAGAATTTACATTATTATAAAAAGTAATGCATATTGGGACCAGAGGGGTGTATAGGACAGTAGCCCCAAGGTCCTCTCTAATAACATGTCTATGCAGAAGTAAATCCTACACTTTCAGTGGGGTTTACATCCAAGTAAGCATTTGCAGGATTGCAGCCTTGAGCTTGCTTAGGGGTAAGCATAATCAAACTCAGTGTGGCTTCCTTCCAAGGAAATACGCATTGAATTGAACTGCACAAAGGAACAGAGAGTTCTGTTTTCCCAACTGGGTTGAAAGCTCTTCTTATTTATTTACTTACTTACTTACTTACTTACTTACTTACTTACTTGGGGAACTTCTAGGCCGCCCCATTCGCCGAAGCCTTGGGGCGGCTCACAATCATAAATAAATAACATAATATAAAACAATATAATTTAACAGTACAAATTAAGTCGCCCTGGCCAAAGAAAGAAAGAAAGAAAGAAAGAAAGAAAGAAAGAAAGAAAGAAAGAAAGTTCTTCCAAATAACTACCTTTCCACATGCTGCTTATTCCCCTGATGGGTAGCTGCTGGAATCCATAATGGCGAGGAAGTGCGGTCTGTGGTACAGGGCAAAGCCAATTTGCAATTCATTGGTTGCAAACATAGCGATGGTGTGGAAAACTCGCTGAAAATTCCTTTGAATTTCTACTTTAATTTTGTTCAGCCTTGATAATTACTCATGCCACTGGAGGAACTTACTATCCTGCAAAGCCAGTGTTTCCTCCTTCCTTCCCTCCCTCTCCCTCTCCCTCATTCTCTTCCTTCTGTCCTTCTTTCCTTCCTTCCTTCCTTCCTTTCTTATCACTCAATGCTAAAGCTCCTCAGGAGCTCTGTCCCATGTAATGAGTCATACAAAGAATTTAGATGACTCATGCACTTTTGCAAAGAGTTCTTGACAGCAGGTTACAACATACCACAAAAACAGCTATAAAAATGGAAATAAAAGTACCCCTGCAATTAAAATTGCCTACCTGTCAGCCAGGGGAGAAAACCCCCAGCTTGCTTCTCTTTTTCATTTTTGGGTCTGTTGCTGGAAAATCAAAGAGGACATCTCTGTTTTCTGTTTCTTTGCTTGTTTAAGAAAGAACCTCACTAGCTAATTACACATTTGCTTTGGGTTTGCCTCCCTGCTCCCATTCAAAACCCCTTGACCCCAACCCCAGGACCCACAAAAAGCAAGTATGTCCATTCCTTGTTCAAGGATCTTGGGGTTCATTGAAACACCCCATGTCACCCCGCCCCTTAACTTAGAAGAGGCAGGACTTCAGACTGGCTTGATTTCCTTGGGTACCAGTTCTCCCCCCGTCCCAATTCAGGCATCCTCCAGATGTTTTGGACAACAACTCCCGTTGTCTGCATCAGCATGGCCAATGGTAAGGAATGGTGAGAGTTGTAGTCCAGAACATCTGCAAGGCACCAAACTGGAAAAAGCTGCTTTATAGCCTAAGCAGCACCAGAAGTCCTGCGTTGAGGCTGTCTAGGAACTGTGTTCTCAGCACTTCCGCTGAAGACAAAAGACAGAGAAAAAGGGTTCAAGAGTGTTGTAGGAGCTCTGAAATGACATCCCAGAATATTAGGGCTGAATGAACTGTAAATTTCACCCTCTCCTTTATCCAGTCTTAAGCCCAGTTTGTCTGGAGCTTGGAGAATTTTCTCAATTTTACATTTAGTTCATTCCAAAAAGTAAGAATTGCCTTTTTTAAACCTAGCATGAATGCTTGCTTTCTGTATGGACTTCCCCCAATACATACATTCTTGTATGCATTTTTGCAAGCAATTTTACTAACTATATGTTTCTTTGAAGTCCTTTTTCCTCATGCATTTTTATATGATTTTTTAATTGGAAAATGCCATTGCAAAATCTGGAGAAGTGCAAATTTTCAGGGAGAATGATTTGGGGTCGTGTATCCATTCAGATGTGTTAAATTAGGTCTGTTTGCCTTATTAAAACGTGAACTGAATTAGTTCCTCCACCATCCCATGTTCCAAATATACTGGTAAGCAAGACAAGATAATTAGAAGAGCAGGAAGCCCTTTGTGGAGCTGAAAGACATGCCAGCTAGTTATGTCCTTTACTATGGCAGATGAAAACTTTGAGAAGCTCACTGTTGCCCAGCAACTGACAGGTCCAAGGAAAATGCATGTGGTATTTTGCTTCTCCTGCCCAAAGTAGATCAAACATAAAATGAAGAGGGCATGGGTATGTTTTTGCAGGCTTACAAAGTGGAGCTTCTTACCACTCTCACTCTGGGTGACAAAAACAGACACAGCACCTGGGTGTAAACTGGGGTTTTCCTGGCACCTTTGGGTTGCAAAATGCTGCACACCTTTTCTAAATTGAGATCTTGATTGAGATTGAGCAGCTATGGCAAGGGATATGGGCTGGAAGGCAAAGCTCTCAATCATACATCTTCAGCGGATCTGTGCTATTCCTTATTCTCTTATTCACAACAACAGGCACGGGAAATTGTGTTTTAAAGAGAGCAGAGGCTTCTGACTTCCAGGGTTTTCATGCTGAAGATTTAAGATGTCAGCTTCAAACATGACATTGATAACATTAGACAAAGCGTGGCAACAGATTCTTTTAATAGCTGTCATTTCCTCTCCACCCCACCACAACTGTTTATTAGTAGTCATTTTTTGATTTATAGTGAATGCTTAGAAGGATATTCAAATCCATTTATCTTCAGCAGGAACACCCTCTTGTTCTCAGTGCTTTATGAATGACATAATTAACCAGATATTTGGAGTGGAGGTTGCAGGGAAGAGGGGAAACTTAGCACTGTCTTTAGCAGTGAGTTCTTCAAGACTGGGTTTAATCCAAAATAGAATCCATGCATTATTTTACTAATTAGGTAGCTTCTTGTACCCATTGAAAGTTGCTGTTATCAAACCATCCTATAGCAAATAAATAGTGAGCAGACTCCAGTATTCAAATGCAGAGAGAAATTAAAAGGCTTCTCCTTGTCATTCCTTTCATACTTGCATTTGACAAAAACAGAAGGATTTTCTGTTCAACAAGTGTATTCTGTTCATAAGTTTGGGCATTGTTTTTATTTATTTCTGTAGCTGTTTTGCTTAACCTACCTCATGGGGTTTTGTAAAGCAAAAATGGACAGGAATATGTATACCACATTGATTTCCTTGTGGAGAAGATGGGTTACGTACATAATACTTAAAACAAAAGTGAGGCAAAATATTATGTTCTGTTTTATAGAATCTATTCATGAGTTTATTTTAGAGATTTGTTTACTGTAGACGACTGAGAACATTGTAGACCTTTGTAAAAGAGTCATCACAATTAATCAAGCATGAATTATATGTTTGTTTGATTTAATCATTAGATTGATCAACTAACAGAAGAGTCCTAATGATTCCTATGTTATCAACAGAAAAAAATGCATTCATGTCCATGGTGTGGTGGTTAAGGGTGAGGGTGAGGAGATCCGGATTCTAGTCTCCAACGAGCCGTGATAGCAACGGGGTGACTCTGGGCCAGTCACAGACTTTCAGCCCAACCTGCCTGACAGGGTTGGTGTTGTGGGGATTGGACTGAGAGCAGGTAGAGAAAAAGGATGTAAGCTGCCTTGAGTTCCCTGAAAGGAACGAGGTGGCATATAAAACTAATAAATAATATAAATAAGCATCACTGGGTTAATATGGTTTACTCACAGATGAATCACTGCAGGACTGAAACTTATGATTAGAGAATGCATTTGCAATAGCAGCGTGTGTCTTTCATTCATTTTGAGGGCTATTTTTTGTTCTGCAGTCTCAGAACAATACAAGATGAAATATATCTAATAATATTTAAATTACCCCCCTTTGTTTTACTTTAGCTCTTCATTATTAAATTGGAACTATCTTACCCTTTCTTCAGTTTCTACAAAAGGCACTAATATGACCAAGGCTATGATAATATGCAAATATATTTACATTTAATACATTATTTGATTAATTATCTGCCTTTTATCCAATAAATCACCTAAAACACTCCTTACCCGGTTGGTAGCCCCGGTGTCGAGTGACTTTGATTACTGAATGTATTTACGACGTAACGATTGGACTGTGTTCATTCTGGAGATTAATAATTGTCAGTGGTATGCATGATATTTGTAACTACTCCATTTCACCTTTAAAGTGGTTTATTAAAATATTAAAAGTAAATGATGTGTTGAAAATAATGTAATAACAGCCTCAGCGGTGAGCGGGAAGAAACGAGTAATGCATAAGTTGCACATTCATTCTTCATTTATGGGGCAGAAAAATAAGCCATGCACACAACAGTGCTGTAATCATTTAAGAGATGTTTGGAAAATTAATCTCTAACTTAAGGAAATGCTTGAAGCAAAAACGTGAGACTTGAGCATGTAAGCAAATCGCTTTGGCTGCAATCTTGTGCACACTTACCTGGCACTGAGTCCCCCTGAATTCAGTGGGGCTTACTTCCAAGTAATTATCTTGCTTGATCAGTTACTTCCTTAAATTACATGGTGGGTGAGGGGAAATTCCCATTGGTGACCATAAGGCCAGTGAAACGGGGATCTGTTTCTCTATCCATTAAAATAATTTCTAGACTGCCCAAACTGGCGGGACCCTCTAAAGAACAGAGAAGTAGAAATGCCTCCTGGGAAGTGGTTCCGCTTCTCCGTCTCTGGTGAAGTGGCTTTCAGTTGGCAGGGCTGGGAAAGCCCTCCCTGTGAAGCTGTGGGGAGCGCCTGCTATTCAGAGCAGGCAACGCTTGCCTTTGTGGACCAGTTTTCTGACTCACTTAAGACGATTTCCTGTGTCTGCACCTGCACAATGGAAGATCAACCCAAGGTGAGGCGGAAAGCAGGCCGCTTGGATGGAATTATGTGCAGCACCCATGGCCTTCCAGTCATTCAACTCTAGAGCGGGGTGTGCGGCTGCTAGAGGTTAGGACGCAATGTCACCTGCCCAGGACGCACCAGGCACCGTGCCCCCCTGCCCCAGCACTGCCGGGTGTCTTGTGGCAGTGAAAGTTGTGGTGATCTGGAAGGAAACGAGGCACACAGAGTGCACATGCCTTTTGCACCAGCCAAGGCATGCTCCCAGAAGCTCTCTCTGCCACACCACTTGTTCTGCTGCAGGATTGCTAGAAGTGCCACCATTGTGATGCCTGCAGCCATGAGAGGGATGACGCAGGGGCTGCATGTGGCCCACAGATTGCCCACTCCTGCTCCAGAGGGAAAGGCAGTGATAAAATACCAGGGCTGGCCCAAAGAGCAGAATTCCCACTCTGTCAGGTCCCAGACATAAGCAGCACGTATCTGCAGTTAGAGCACCAGGACGAGGGATGATGGAGACCTTAGCCAAATGCAGGAGAGCCAGGGGCAAAGGAGAAGCTAGGAGCAAATGAGGGTTGGGTTTCCAGCAAGTCATGGCAGATCCAAAGGCAAGGTAGAGCCGGAAACAAGCAAGCTCAGATATCAACAAGGCATGAAAGGTACAAGGCAAAGGTGAGATCAACAGCTGGCCAGGATCAGCTACTGAGAAGAAAGAGGCAGTTCATAGGCAAGCCGAGGCCAGATGCCAGCAAAGCAAAACATAGCCAAGAGCAAGGCAAGGTCAGAGAGAACAAGGGACCGAGGGACAGGTGCCTGGCAAGGCATGGTCAGGCTGGAGACGAGGGCAGAAGCAAAGCTGGCAGGAGACCCGGCACGAGCTGGACGAGGAGCAGGGGCGGGCACTCAGTGTGGCCACCACCAAGGCCCGTCTTGCATTCTGTGGAGCCTTTCAGAACTCCCAGCTGCTCTGCAGGACCACCAGGTGCCCGTCCTTGCAGGAAAGTGCAGGTGTACTCAGATCCTGCAGGCGCTTGTAGGGTGAGCTGTGCTGCTCATCACCAGGATACTCATGTCACAGGTTTAGATTCCAATGCACTCTCCCAACTAGACTAGTGGTTGAGCAACAACACCTCCACCACACCTGAGGACAGCAGGCTAGTTCAGGAGGTACAAGGCAGACTGAGTGGCGCACATGCCTTCTCCTCCGTCAGAGGAGAACACATCAGGACAGAGACACAGGGAGCAATGGCAGCTGCCTTCCATAGTGGTTACCTCACTCTGCCTAATGGCAGGGCCGGTCCTGTACAATATGAAACACAATCATGGTTTTTCTTTCTGAAGGCTGCTCCTAAGCATGAGGGAAATAACAGCTTCCCTTTCCATAATCATTAGATCATGATATATCTGGATTCCAGTTGACAGTTCAAATTAGGAAATTCAATCTGATTAAAGTCACAAGCAGTCGGGACAAATCAAAAGGTTCTTCCCAGTATGGTTCTCTTTTGTCTCGTGTTGATAATCAACCTTAGAGGCAGTTAAATAAATGAGAACATCAGTGTATTTACAAATACAGTTTTAACACTATTATTAGATCAAATCATCATAGAAGAGTGAAACATTTCAATGCTGCAATACAAAGCATTATCAATTTGCCATGAGGTTTCCTCCCTCGTTCTTTTCTTTAGTTCTTTCCCTCTATATTTCTTTTGCTTTTATTAGAACTGTGCAACCATTGGGCCTCTGTGTATTGTACAGACACATATTATGAGTTGAATTGATTTCTTACAGTCATGCAACATTATCATGCAATGGTCTGAAAAAGCTCCAATATATAATGTGATCTTTAAAAGAAAAAAAATCTCTAAATCATCCAGGCTAGTACTGGGGAACTTGTGGCCCTCCATAACTTGGGTTATGGTTTATAACAGCTGGAGAGCCAAGTTGGAAAAGGCAACTCTACTCCATATTGGCTTAAAAGCAACTGAGCTCATTTCAACACACAACCTCAGTTGTTCTAGGTCCCAGAGTCTCTGATACATCTGACTTATTATCTCAGAGTATATGCAAATCTAATCCCACACCTGTACTGACTGATCTATTAGTACTAATTCCCATTGGTTTCATGAAGGTCTTGTTCAGCCTTGCTAAATAGATCCTTTTGCTGAACCTGGGACCTTCAGAAACCATCATGGGAGATGAAGTGGGGAAGAATAATACAACTTTGCCCAGGCCATGAGTTCTGACACAGAGGCCCTGCTCAATGGCCCATGAGTAAGGATACTACTGCGGGCAAGAATCCCTCAGAAGAAATGGAGTAGCCTTCACAGTCAATAAAAGAGTAGGAAAAGCAGTACTGGGATACAACCTCCAAAATGACAAAATGATCTCAGTTCGAATCCAAGGAAAACCATTCAACATCACAATAGTTCAAGTCAATGCCCCAACCACTGGTGCTGAAGAGGCTGAAGTTGACTGGTTCTATGAAGGCCTACAACACTTTCTAGAAATAACACCCAAAAATGATGTCCTTATCATCATGAGGGATTGGAATGCTAAAGTAGGAAGCCAAAAGATAACCAAACTAACAGGCAAGTTTGGTCTTGGAGTACAAAATGAAGCAGGGCACAGGCTGGTAGAATTTTGTCAAGAGAATACGATGGTCATAGCAAACACTCTTTTCCAACAACCCAAGAGATGGCTCTACACATAGACATCATCAGGCAGTCAACACAGAAATCAGATTGACTATGTACTTTGCAGCCAAAGATGGAGAAGCTCTATGCAGTCAGTAAAAACTAGACCAGGAGCTGAC
>NW_025335549.1:1888110-2077244 GCF_004798865.1 Varanus komodoensis
AACAGGCTGGTAGAATTTTGTCAAGAGAATACGATGGTCATAGCAAACACTCTTTTCCAACAACCCAAGAGATGGCTCTACACATAGACATCATCAGGCAGTCAACACAGAAATCAGATTGACTATGTACTTTGCAGCCAAAGATGGAGAAGCTCTATGCAGTCAGTAAAAACTAGACCAGGAGCTGACTGTGGCTCAGATCATGAGCTTCTTGTTGCAAAATTTAGGCTTAAATTGAAGAAAGTAGGGAAAAGACATGACCTAAACCATATCCCTGATGAATATACAGTAGAGGTGACAAATAGATTTAAGGAATTAGATCTGATAGACAGAGTACCTGAAGAACTATGGACGGAGGTACGCAACATTGTACAAGAGGCAGCAACTAAAACAGTCCCAAAGAAAAAGAAATGCAAGAAAGCAAAATGGCTGTCTGAGGAAGCTTTACAAATAGCTGAGGAAAGAAGGGAAGCAAAAGGCAAGGGAGAAAGAGAAAGATACACCCAACTGAATGCAGTATTCCAGAGAATAGCTAGAAGAGATAAGAATGCCTTCTTAAATGAACAGTGCAAAGAAATAGAAGAAAACAATAGAATAGGGAGGACCAGAGATCTCTTCAAGAAAATTGGAGATACGAAGGGAATGTTTCATGTAAAGATGGGCACGATAAAGGACCAAAATGGCAAGGACCTAACAGAGGCAGAAGAGATTAAGAAGAGGTGGCAAGATTACACAGAAGAACTATAGAAGAAAGAGCTTAACATCCCTGATAACCACGATGGGGTGGTCACTGACCTCGAGTCAGACATCCTGGACTGTGAAGTCAGATGGGTCTTAGGAAGTCTGAGCAACAACAAAGCTAGTGGAGGTGACAGTATTCCAGCTGAGCTATTCAAAATCTTAAAAGACGATGCAGTAAAAGTGCTACACTCAATATGCCAGCAAATCTGGAAAACTCAGCAGTGGCCACAGGATTGGAAAAGGTCAGTTTACATTCCCATCCCAAAGAAGGGCAATGCCAAAGAATGTTCAAACACTCATTTCACATGCTAGCAAAGTGATGCTCAAAATCCTACAAGCTAGGCTCCAGCAGTATTTATTCATTTATTATTTATTAAAACATTTCTATGCCGCCCCTTGCCAAAGTCTCGGGGCAGCTCACAACACAAAATAAAATACAAAAAAATACAAAAATAGCAATATAAAATTAACAATATAAAATAAATAACAATATAAAAAGTTGCCCTGGCCAGATAAATAAGCAAATATTGTTAACAATTAAAATGACGCTTAAATAAAAAGGTCTTCACCTGGCGCCGAAAAACAAATAACGACGGTGCCAGGTGGACCTCTCTGGGGAGCGCATTCCATAGATTGGGCGCCACCGCAGAGAAAGCCCTCCTCCGGGTACCTACCCTCCTAATTTCTTTCACGGAGGGTTCCCGGAGAAGGGCCTCTCCTGCAGATCTCAAGGGGCGGCCAGGCATATATGGATGTAAGCGCTCCTTCAGGTAACCAGGACCCAAGCCGTTTAGGGCTTTATAGGTCATCACCAACACCTTGAATTGGGTCCGGACTTCAATGGGAAGCCAGTGAAGCTGACGGAGGACTGGAGTCATATGAACATAACGCCCCGCCCCCGTCAGCAGCCTGGCAGCTCTATTTTGAACCAATTGAAGTATCCGGACCGTCTTCAAGTGTAGCCCCACGTAAAGCGCGTTACAGAAGTCAAGGCAGGAAGTCACCAGCGCGCGTGTCACCATCGCCAGGCAGTTGTACTCCAGGTAGGGGTGCTGATTAATCAGCCGAAGCTGAAGGAAATCACTCCTCGCCACCGCTGTCACCTAAGCTTCCAATGAAAGCTCCTGGTCGAGGAGCACTCCCAAGCTGCGGACCTTGTCCCTAAGAGGGAGTGCAACCCCATTCGGGACTAGGTCAAATCCACCCTCTCCGAAGCCCGATCCGCCAACCAACAGGACCTCCGTCTTGACTGGATTGAGCTTCAGTATGTGGACCGAGAACTACCAGAAGTACAGGCAGGATTTCGAAGAGGGAGAGGAACTAGAGATCAAATTGCCAACATACACTGGATCATGGAGAAAGCTAGGGAGTTCCAGAAAAACATCTACTTCTGCTTCATTGACTATGCTAAAGCCTTTGATTGTGTGGATCACAACAAATTGTGGCAAGTTCTTAAAGAGATGGGAGTACCAGACCATCTTTTTTGTCTCTTGAGAAACCTACATGCGGGTCAAGGAACAACAGTGAGAACTGGACATGGAACCACAGATTGGTTCAAAATTGAGAAAGGAGTTCAGCAAGGCTGTATACTGTCACCCTGCCTATTTAACTTATATGCAGAGCACATCATGAGAAAGGCAGGCCTAGATGAATCACCAGTTGGAATTAAAATTGCTGGGAGAAATATCAACAACCTCAGATATGCAGATGATACCACTCTCATGACAGAAAGTGATGAGGAACTAAAGAGCCTCTTGATGCAGGTGAAGGAGGAGAGTGCAAAGGTTGGCTTGAAACTCAACATTAAGAAAACTAAGATCATGGCATCCGGGCCTCTCACTTCCTGGCAAATAGATGGAGAAGAAATGGAGGTAGTGACAGATTTTATTTTCCTGGGCTCCAAGATCACTGCAGATGGGGACTGCAGCCAAGAAATTAAAAGACGCTTGTTCCTGGGGAGGAAAGCTATGGCAAATCTAGACAGCATACTAAAAAGCAGAGACATCACCCTGCCAACAAAAGTGCGTATAGTCAAGGCTATGGTTTTCCCAGTTGCAATGTATGGCTGTGAAAGCTGGACCATAAGGAAGGTTGAGCGCTGAAGAATTAAGGCCTTTGAATTGTGGTGCTGGAGGAGACTCCTGCGAGTCCCCTGGACCGCAAGGCAATCAAACCGGTCAGTCCTAGAGGAGATCAACCCTGACTGCTCTTTAGAAGGCCAGATGCTGAAGATGAGACTCAAATACTTTGGCCACCTAATGAGAAGGAAGGACTCCCTGGAGAAGAGCCTGATGCTGGGAACAATAGATGGCAAAAGAAGAAGGGGGCGGCAGAGGATGAGGTGGCTGGATGGAGTCACTGAAGCAGTTGGTGTGAGCTTGAGTGCACTCCGCGGGATGGTGGAGGACAGGAAGGCCTGGAGGAATGTTGTCCATGGGGTCAGGATGAGTCGGACATGACTTTGCAACTAACAACAACAACGTTTCCATGATCCCCACCAGGTCATACCCCGCTATTCCCAGGAGAGCTTCAAGTTCTTCCTGCTTGTTTTCCTTGCTCCTAGCATCAGTGTACATGCATCTCAGCTCTTTTCTGTGAACCCCTTACCTGGCTCCCCCAGCCTCCTCCTTCCTCCCATCCTCCATGGCGCAGCAGGGACTATGCCAGCCCCTGCCCCCAAACCCTGATCTTGCTCCTTCACCTGACTGATTTGGACTGGTTTCTGGGGATCCTGGTCCCCTCCCCCGGGTCAGTTTGCTTGCTCGAGCATTCCCAAAGGTCCTTTTCCCCATCCCAGTGAGGGGCACCCCTTCCCTCACCTGAAGTCCCTCAGCACGGAACCAGTTGTCATGGTAAGGGAATCAAAAGTGTTCTTTCTGACACCATGTCCTCAATCAGTCATTTGTCTCCATAACCCTCCTTCCCCTGGTTGGCCCATGTTCATGGACTGGCAAGAACCTGAAAGAGACCGCCTGAAGGTCCAGTCCCTTGCCCAAAGCCTCAAGGTCCTGAGTGATCCCACCCTGCCTGGCTGTGTCATTCATCCCCATGTGGATCACCAGAAATGACTGATGACTTCCTGGGGAAGAAGACACGCCAGTCTGCCCATCACGCTCCACATGTGTGTGCCCAGCAGACAGCAGACTTCCCTCTCCTCAAGATCTGGCCAGCACACTGCCTCCTTGTTACCCCCTAGTAAGACGTCACCAACAACGATAACCCGCCTTCTTCTTCACCCAGTGGAGAAAGAAGACTGTGCCTTGGCAGTCACCTCCCTAAGAGCAGCCACCTGGCTGTATCTGACCCCAGTCTGGCTTCCCTGGGGGGCCTGTGGCCTCAGCCTGCTCAAGCAAGGAAAATTCCTCAACCTCAGACCATCACCGGGCCATGGAGGGTGTGGTGCCAGTGGTGGAGGCCTCCACCTCCTACAGGTGGCATTCCTTCATGTCTCCCAAGCTGGTTCTCCACTGGCCCCTTGTGAGCAGTGGATTTACCTCTCCACGGGAGAATTTGTCGAAAAATCAACGTCAGCCAGCATGACTACAAGCAGCACTAGTTTATTGAATACATTTTGCAAAATGGGTGTCCCAAGGAAGTAGGCACCCCAAGCATAGCCCTCCGTTTCTTTTTATCCCCTATCTCCATCTGCAAGAAGCCTCCCCTTTGCCCCATTTTGCTGGGTACTGGAGCATTCACAGCCTTTCCACCCACCAACTTCATGCAATTCCCATCCCTTCCCATTACATACATTGCATGTGCATTATAATTAGCCCATTGTCTATTCAGGTGTGTGAGTTAATATTCATCAACTTCTTATCCCTGCATGTTTATAACTACAAGTTCACTAGTTCACTCCTCTCTGACTTCACCTTGCCCTACGACCACCTATCTCATAAAACGACTAGGAGGATGAGATAGGAAGTAGCAAACTTTCTTTCAAGCCAATTAGCTTTTTCTCCCCTCCACATTCCGTCAGATAGGCTTCATGGCTTAACTAATGGCTCCTTTGTTTCTCATTCACTGTGTTACTTTTTCTTTTTAAGTTAAGTTGCCCCTTTTGTGTGAATACAGGAACCAAAACTTATTCTTAATTTATCTCAATTTCCTTCTTTTACTGAGTGAGTAACAATTCAACATTGTTTTCCACACCCTCCATCCCCTTGCTGTCTGTTTCCAGTTGTCCTGGAGGACTTCCTGGAAAATATCCAGGAATTGATCCCCCGCTTATCATCTAGACCCTTCTCCTTCTCCTCGAGGAGGGACGCCAGTTGCACTCAGCACAAGTGTATCCTGGCTCCTCCTGGGGGAGGTAGGCAAGCGTGGCTCAGGTGCCACTCCTGCTGCGGCCCTCTCCTGGTGTGGCATAGGCCACCCCTCGGTGGTCTGCCAACCGCTGTGCGGGGCCTCAAGTAGGCCTCACGGGCAGCTGCACCTACCCTGCCCCTTCTGCTTCGCCAGGGGCTGCACTGTGCCTCCATTGCAGCTCCCAGTCCTGCTGTTCCTCCCCAGGTCCCTTGCTGCTCTTCCGCACTTCCTCTGGCTTCCTCAGCTCCTCCTTGCTCTGTTCTGCTGGGATCCAAAACCAATGAATACAAAAGCCATGATGTTGTATGTCGTCTTATTTTTAAATTGCTTCCATTTTTTAAAATTGTGTGAACAGCCATAAAGGGGCTCTGTAGCCGTGACACTCAATAATTCACTAAAATAACTCTGCCCCTTGAGCTATGCGCAAACCAGTCTTTGTAGGGAAGAAAGAACTGGATTCCCACCTCCCCATATTTCGCTTTTAATCTTCTTAGGAAAGTAATTGCAAGTATATGGCAGAGATGTAGAAATTTTGCTACATCCATTCCATCTGTATTTTGCAAATTGTCAGGTGTTGTTTAAGAATGCACAAGAATTCTGTTCCCCTTTGCAAACGTGTCCCACGCCAACCCCAAAATTGAATTCAAGCAAGAACACAAGACTCAGGAAATGTTTGCGATTTTGCAACGTTGCTTTTGCATTTGATGGTGTGCACTTGCACAAATTCACAGTTGCTCAACTCTCCCACCACCAGCAACACCCCCTCCCCCAAAACAAAGCCGGTCTGAAGTTCTGCAAAATCTGCATAACTTGTAAAAAGTCAGTCCTCTTCCAAATCCACAGGTCAGAAATCCAGATTCATTTGGATCCTTTGTGGATGTCCCTGAATATTCAGATTCCATTGTGGACATCCTCTGACATCCCTGGAATATGGCCAAAAATTAGTCCCAAAGGATCCACCATTATCATCATTGAAGGAGAAGGAAAAGGAGGCAGTCTGAATCATCAGTGAATCATCTCTTTCACACTTTCTTGCTTCCCTTTCTTGCTTCCACCTCATTTTGTATATTTTCTCTTTTTCTGGAATCAGTCGCACACATTCTACATGCGCAGGGCCCTGTGCCTTTCCTTTTACTCAGCCCTAAGGAAGGCTATTTCTCATTGTCACTGATTACACAGCAGGGCTTCTTGTATACGGCAACTGCGAGACAAAAAAGGGAATGCTTCTGCATTGAAAGGATATCTTTTGGGGGCAGTGGGCCCTTCAGCACAAAATTGCAAGATGTAGCAAAAGTCATGATTTTGTTATCCAGCTTGAAAGGCAAATATGACCTCATCATGTTTCTCATGGACAAAAAAGCATTGCTTTGAGCAAGCCAGCAATCATTCAGAAAGAGCTTCTTCATTACATTGTAGGGCATATTTCAGCTTTTCACGGGTAGTCTTTGCATTGCTATTTGCCAGGGAAGAAATTAAGGCCATGCTAGATCTATTTTTATCCTTGCAGTCTTGTCTTTATCAAACAATTAAAGACTCGATTCTCACTATACTTGTGTTTGCTGCCTTCACACTCACCAAGGAATGGTCAAGGCCAGTGCTATAGCAGACTTGCAAGAGAAAAGCACCAGGACTTTTTGGTTAGCAGAGATGATTGTGTATCTGCCATCTACTTCTCTTGGGATTGCTGCTCCCTTTGAAATGAGCTCTAATCCTGGGAGAAATTGATTTTCTCCCTGCAGCAAAATAGAGTGGCGCACTGTCCCTGTAATAATGCAAAGTATTTTGGGTGGCTTGGTCCTGCATGGGCAAAAAAAACTCCATTAGCTTTATAATGGAGGTCAATGTTTCTAAAATATGTGTGTATTTATTCTATACTGCCCCATAACTAAAGCTTTATTTTTGGACTCTGTCAATGCAGCTGTGGGGATCTTCCCAAAGACTTACTTTACCTAGGTTAGTGCCCTGTGGCTCTAATTCTTGCTCTTGTTATATACCACAAAAGCACCAGACCTCAGGATCCCCACAAATGACAAATGATGCCATTTTTCTGATACTTTGTGGTGTCATAGAATCATAGAATAGTAGGGTTGGAAGGGGCCATGAAGGCCATCAGGTCCAACGCTCTGCTATTGCAGGACACCACATTACACCATCCCACTCAGGTGGCTGTCCAGTTTCTTTCTGAATGTCTCCAGTGTGGGAGAGCCCACCACCTCTCCAGGCAGCTGGTTCCACTGTTGTATCGCTCTGAATGTGAGGAAGCTTTTCCTAATGTCCAGCCTGAATCTGGGTTGCCACAACTTGAATTGATTATTCTGTGTAAATTAATTGATTATTTTAATTGATTATTCACAAATTCAAAATCAATTAAAATCAGCTATCAAACAGTCTCCTTCCCTTCCTCTCTCTCTCTCTCTCGATCAGGTGAATGAATACAGAAGGTAATGACAAAACTCCAAGCACCTTTCTTTGCATACCTTTATCGGGATAAAGTCTGAGTGCACTGAGCAGGGGTTGGACCCGATGGCCTCTGGGCCTCTTCCAATTCTACTATTCTAGTCTTCTATGAGTACAGAGCAAACAGAATTGCATGCCCCACACAAGGATAATGTTAATCATTACAGAAGCAAGGGGTACAACCCTGTAAACATATTCCTTCTCTTCTAATGATGAACATTTTGCTAGTACTCAAAGCAAGTTTTCCTTTATTTATTCAGTTATGCACTTGGACTCCATTGTCTTCCTATCCTAGGTAATAATGTTCTGACAGGGTCAGGTAGAACAATTAGAATATTGTAGACAATATTCTAATTGTTCCCCTCTATCTTTTCCCATTCCTGCACAGTAAAAGCTAGAGCGAACGAAACTGTGCGGCACCACTTCCAAAAGATACACAAGTTCCAGTTTGGCAAGCCTCCAAAGGAAAAGAATGTCCCATTCTGTACTTCCTTGAAATTCACAAGGGAAGTGAATTCACAAGGGGAATTCACAAGGGAAGTTCCCTCAGGTGAATGAGGGAAAAAACAGACATTAGAGAGCTCCATTGGGAGTATGTTGTCTTAGCAGAGAGCCGAAGCCTTATGAAGCCAACAGGACCTGTACTGTGGTTAGCTTTACTTCTCTCAGAGGAGATGAATGGACCTTTCAAGGGGTCTCACCTACTTTTGTAGGCTGAAATGCCTGTCCACCTCAGGAAATGGCAGAAATGGGAAGGCATCCACTGAGCCAGAGGGCTGGGAGGACCCTGAATCTTCCTCTGAACTTTCTGAGCACCCTGTGGGGACAGAGGGCCAGGGATCATTGCAGAGAATGCCCCCTGACTTGGTGCATAGAGGGTTTGCTTAACAGCTGTCAGGAGCAACTTGCTTGGAATTCAACAGGAAACCACTGCAGAACGCTTTCTCTCTTTCACTAGAAATGGAAGCTTTTAGACGTTGTTCTCCATTTGTAACTTATAGTAGAGTGGTGGTGGAATAAGAGCTATGTTTTGATACTGTAGCAATTCTTTTTTTAATTGTTTGTGGATTTATATTGCTGTTGAATTGGAAAAAGCATGAATGAAAAGCTGGCCTCAAGTACAGAGTACCCAGGGCATCCCTAGAGAATCATAATATGTCTTTAGCTCTGTGTATACAGGCCTGAAGGTTGTGGGTGGGTGCATGTGAGTGGGAGTGGGGGAGAGGAAGAGACAGAGAGAAGGGGAAATAACTCATAGTATTCACTTAAATTAATTTTTAAAGTGTTTACATCCAAATATTAGAGCTGCCTAATGTGCTGTATTTGAATATAAATTAAATGTATATTGGCCAAAAATAAAATAAAAGCAGGCAAAGCAACGCAAAAATGCTCCATATTTCAGTTAGTTAATTATCTGCGCAATGCTTATTTGTTTTTACAAGCTACATTCTAGCAGGTCTGGATGTGTGACAATAAGTGCCATTGTATTGGGCTGCTTGATCCCTAAGTCTCGTGGCCTTTGCTTGAAAGGCCACAAGACTTTGAGATCAAGCAGCCCAGTACTGAGACCACTTTGAAAATCAGTGTGAGTCTTCATCCTGCACGAGTTGAAAGTGCTCTCCTTTTACTTGAATGGGACTTCTCAGGAGAAATCGTCACTGACTGCAGTCTCATGTGCCAATGCTAGAGATGTGTGAGGAATCCCCTTTGGGTGGAAAACTCGCTGGGTATCCTGGTTTTCAGCTTCCAGGGGTGCGGTCCTCTTTGCAGTGGCCCAGAGTCTGCATTCCAGGTGAAAGAATCTTACATTCTTTCTGTCCCATTTATGAAGAAGTTTGCAAATTTTCAAGATTCCTTTTTAAGTAGCTGAACAGAATTCTCATCCATCCTTACCCAATTGTAACTCCCTGCTCATTCTGGTTGCCCTTTTCTGCCCTCCATCCAGCCCCTCAGGGATAACCAGACACTGCCCTGGAACTCTTCCTGTTGAGGCCTTCTTGTAAAGATAGGTCAGCTGGGAGACCCAGCAAATGGGAAATCCATGTTCAAGGTCATAAGCCTAATTTTTATCAAACCATTTAGAGGTGTGGAAAGACCAATGGATCTGTGGAAAGAAACACCCAGCTATGCCCCTCTTTGTGTTTTCATCTGCCCTGCACACACTCCTTTCTGCAGTGGTTTTGCATTGCCTGCAGCTTATAACTCAATCTTCATGCCTTCTAGTGGGGGCTCTGGGAGTTCCAGTGAATCTGAGAGCAGTTCCGAGTCTGATTCAGACAGCGAGACCAGCTCCAGTGACAGTGAATGCAACGAAGAGTCACGCAGCGGAACACCAGAGGTAAAAGCGAAGGTCTCTCAACCTCCCTTTCCAGAATTCATTGGTCTGCTTCAAAATGGCCTCTGAAAATGAATCATTTCATCTGGTTGTAACTGCAAAACCTCTGTACCTGGGAGGCAATACTTCATGTAGGTTGGCCCATCAACCAGGACAGCGGAAGTGACCCACTGTTGGGTTGTGCAGGCCAGTTGCTAGGAGAGCTAAGACCAACTCCACCCCAAGAATTAGTTTATTTTAGCCATGTGTCTTAGGAAAACAGATAATTTCTGCACTGTGTTCTGTCTACATACATATCCAAAAGAACAGGGTTCCATTTATCAGTTAAAGTCTTCCTTTACTCAGACAACTCTGCCCATATATCTTTTCTTTCCCTTCAAGAGAAAGAAAAATAAAAGGTGCCTTAATCCACCTAAGTGTTATTGACATATGTTCACTATTACAAAAATTAATATCTCATGGTAAAGCTTACGACTGCAAAGGTGCATTCCAGGAGAATCTTTTCTGCGGTGAGATGATTTCACTGTCTGCTTGTCAAAGAGTTCTACCTCTAGTACTCCCTCTCTCTGGTTCTCTCATAAATAGACTTAGAATGCATACAAAAGATATTGTCCCAAACATTCATTCCATAATACCTAAGATACTGGATGGTGGAGGACAGGAGAGCCTGGAGGAATGCTCTCCATGGGGTCATGATGGGTCGGGCATGACTTTGTGACTAAACCAAACCTAAGATAATTATCTCAAAATGTCTGCATTAACAGAGCATTTTTAGAAGAGATCCAAAGCTCCACAAACTGCTCGTTAATTTCCAACCATTATCGAGCAAGGCAAGAGGCCACTTCAGACCATTGACTTGGGTTGCTTCAGTCCATTGTGTGGAGCAGAATGAGGGTGCATCTGTGCTCCGTACCCACCCAGTGCATCATTCCTGCTAAGGCCACACGTGAAGGCGGCCCGAGCAAAGCCGATGTCCACAAGTGTGGTTCTCTCGTGGAGCCATGGCTTGGAGGGATGCAGCACCGGTTTCTGGGTTATTAATAGCAGGAACGCTGCCATCATCTCCCACCATACTCAGAATCCCCTGCTGTCTCAGGGCTTAGTTGCAATGGTGCCAGTAGATGGGAGGAAATGAACTATCCCAACAAAATTTTGTTTCCTGCTGTGACACAAAGCTCCTTTCATTACGCCGGTGCTTTATTCCTATTACGCACGTTGTCATTTCATATAGGTTTTGTTAATAGCTGTTGGCTTGCAAGTGAGTGACATCTGAACTTTTTAAAACTGCTTCTCCATCATTTATCTTTCTACAGCCTGAACCCCCCTCAGCCAATAAATGGCAGTTGGATAAATGGTTAAATAAAGTCAATCCTCACAACAAGACGATTATAATCAACCAGCATGAGAATCACAGTGACAGTGGCACGCAGCCCCAGAACAACTCCCAGATTGAAGGACAAAACAAAGGGAAGCTTAATAGCGGCTTGCCTCCAACCGATTCCAAAGACCGGGCACTCCGTAGCCCCATCCGAGAGAAAGCCAAACCTCGCCTTGCCCAGAAAGCTCCAGCAGAAGCAAAAAGTTCTAAGCAGAAATCACCAGCTCACAACGAATCCAACCCCCAAAGGACTACTGGGAAAAAGCAACCCAAAAAGGTTGAAAGGACTTCCAGTGCAGAAGACTACAATTGGCCCAAACCAAATATTACCAGCAGCACACCCAAAGAGAAGGAAACGCAAGACATCCAAGAGCAGCCCAAAGTTCGCACAAAGGTAACTGCTGGGAAGACAGCTCCACGGAAAGAGCCAAGAATGACCACGGGCCCTGCTCTTGAGAAGAAAAAGTACCGAGGACCGGGCAAAACTGTCCCGAAGTCTCGGGAATTTGTGGAAACAGATTCATCCACATCGGATTCAAACACTGACCAGGAAGAGAGCCGGCAGGCCAAGACATTGCAAGGTTGCCCCGGCCCTGAGAATGGCATGAAAACCAAGGAGTCCAGTAGCAACCTCCTCAGCGTCAGCAGCTTGACCAGCAATGCCTCCATGGACCAAAACAGCAACGACTTGGAGGAGCCGCTCTTCTCGCCAATCCCAATTGTACAGAATGAACCCCTTTCCCCGCTGAAAGAGTTTGAGGAGCTCAAATACCTTTGGGTGAAAATAGACCTGACCCTGCTTTCACGGGTCCCCAGGCAAGACACCTTTGAAAACATGCCTGGCAAAGTGGAACCCCGAGAGGCCAGCACCAAGCACAGACGGCAGTCCCGAGAGTCCCCAACCCCAGCTGCAGAAAAAGCCTCCACTAAATCCAAACGGAAGCACAAGGTAAAATCTGCCCCCTTCTTGTCTGTTTTCCATTGATTTCCCACTTTTCTTCATTCCCCAAGACTTCATGGGATGACATTTCTATCGTAGACAATGGGGCTGGAGCAAATATGGGGTCCCCAGTCCCCGCCCCTTGTAGCGCTGAGGAGGAAACCTCCTTGCTTAGTCTCATACCCACCTACACCAGTGCCTCTGCTTTTGTGGCTGAGGATCTGAGGGCAGGGCGGTGACCTTCAGCAGCATGACGGAGCCATCAGAAAGCTCTGTGACTGGCCGAAGAACCGTGCACTGGGGGAAACAAGGTGTGACCCCTGAAAATTTCATGGGCAATGTGGGTAATGGAAAGGGACAATGTGTATCTTCCGAGGCCAAGCCGCATCTGCTTTGAGCCATAAAGCAGCAGAAGAGATCCCTTGGGGCATGCTGAGCTTGTAGGGGTGGGACTTGGATTCTTCACCTTGTGGGCCATGCCTGCCCTGCCTGGGGTCCCAGTTTGGTTCCCCGGGTTTGCCAGGTGGCCCTGCCTCCTTCCCCGGCCTGCCCTCTTTTCATGTGGTGGTCCCCCTGCCTTTGCATCGTTCCTTCACCCAAACTCAGAAAGATTGAAATGCCTGCCAGCCGAAATAGCTGTAAGCCAGCATTTTTGGCATTTCGTTCCACATGTTTTGCTTCCAGTCCTACCTACGAAGAAAATGTAACACCCGGGAGATTATTCTGAACTGAGTTCAGCCACTGGCCTTAAAGAACTATGCCACACCTGTTGTAAGTGGTGCGCTATGGAGTGTGTATTCCTCCAAGACCAGTTCCCCACTTCTCTGCCCCCTGCAATACCCTTTCAGCAGACTTGGGGGGGGGGCAGCCCTCAGAGGGGTGGGAATTGGACTGAATGAACACACCGCTGCACCTCCCTCTTTCAAGCCCATTCCCTGTACCCCCTTCCATGTCACTCCTGGACCGCACACTTCCTTGCAACCTGCCTCATTCCTAGCCCTGGTTGGCTGATGGCTTCTGCTTGCTCACTGCACATGGTGTTGCTCAGACTCTCTGGCAGTGCAAACCAAGCATGGAGTGCTCAGGCCCAAAAGTTGGAGGCTTTTCCAACAAGCTGGGGTGGGGACAAGGATCATGTGCTGACAATCAGGGAAAGGCCCCCAGACACCCAGTGAGCTAAGGGGGAACTGGAACCCAGCTCTCCTGAGTCCCAGCCCAACACTCTGACCACTACACCATGCTAGGAGGCCTCTGTTAGAATCGCCTTGCTGCAGCAGTCTCTGGCTTCTGTGGGATTTGTTCCATAAGCTTCTGTGATTTATCAAAATGCCACTCACTTAAGTAGCTGTTCTTTTTTTGGCAACAGTTACCTGTAAAGCAGAACCTGTTGTGACTCACTAGACAATGCTTTATCTTGTGTTGTGTGTTATTTATGCCCATGGGTATCCTATCATGTGGGATATGACAGCATGCTTCAAACTGAAATGTGTCTCTTCGAAAGGAAATGGAAGTTTAGATCAAAAATGAATATCTGCAGCTGAGTGGGACTTTTTTTAGCCTACCTGAAATGGCCTCACAGTGTAAAAACGGTTTCAGTACATTCTAAGAAAAAAAGGATCTGTAAGTCTCAAGAACTGCCAGGTCAGCCATCCGTACCATTTGCCTTCCAAAAATGCCAGTTTTTGGTCTGTAAGAAAAGACCTTCCTTCATCCCAGCGCTGGAGAAGGAACAGGAGGTTTACTGGCACCAGCCTCTGACCTGTGCCACAGACTCAAACTGGGGGGCTGATGTGACAGTGGGATGGAGTGGTGCAGTGTGTAATGCAAGCTGTGGTCCTTAGCCAAGTGGCACTTGTGTGGGGAAGCCGAGAGAGAGAGAGAGAGAGAGAGAGAGAGACCGAGGGTTGGGGGCGGGAGGGCAGAGAAGGTGGCAGAGAGAAAGAAAACAGAGGTAGCAGGAAGAGGGAAGAGGTAACAGAGTGAGAGAGGAAAGGGGCTGTCTGAAAGAGCAGGCAGAGAGAGAAGGGAACCAGGAGAGTCAAAACTCCTAGTGCAATACACTGGCCCTCCTGGATTTTCATATCAGCTTTCAGGCACTAAAAATTCAGTTTCCAGTTCAAACATTGCCAACAGCTAGGTTCTCTCTAACCTCTTGTTCAACATAAAGCTTCCATGTGGCTGCGCATAGCCTGCGTGGGCACCTTTTCACTGTGCGCAATGAACAAGGATGGGTTGTACATCTGGAGGGCTAGAGAAGACAGAGAGATGGATCTCAGCTTCAGAGCAAGTCATTCCTTATCCAGAGATGCATGGAAGTCACTAGAAAGGACTCAAAGTTACTGTGCATGTCACATAGGATATCTAAAGCTAGGAGGGCCAAAATACTGCACAGGTGCTAATCTGTGATCAAGTAGTCATGAATTCTTTTTTTTTTTTTTTGCAATCCCCAGTTGTGGTTTGGAAGCCACAGTTGATGTGGTTTTGGGAGTCTTTCAGAGGTGCACCTAATGATAGTTGCTTTCACAAATTGAATGTAAAAGCAATTTGCGGGGAAGGGGGGATAAATAGTATCAAAACTAGATTTTTTCAGCCCAATCATTTTGGCTGGACCCTGCTTTTAATTGCTTTAATGACCACTGACTGTGCCCTCTGGCATTCTTCAATGGTGGATAAAATTTAGTGCCTGTCTTTCCTAACGCCGTAACTCTTTGCTTTCTGTTGTTGTGATTGAAGCAGTCTGAAAGTGCGGACACATTTGGTGAAAACAAGAAGCAGCGCTTGGAGGAACCTTCAGCATCGTGTTTGCTTCCACCCTGTATTTCTCCAATACCCAACCACAGAATAACTGGTGCTAAAGAGTAAGTTTTTTCTTGATATTAAAATAATCCTTTACAATATGACTGGCAAGCCAAATGTTCTAAGGAAGCCGTCCCTTATGACTGATTGCTCCCTTTATGTAGAGGGACATTATGGTTCTTTAAAGAATTACATCACCTCTTCAGGGCCGCACTAGACTTCAGTCTCTCTTGCATTAATGGAATGCACTTTACATTCTTCATAGGTAACAGTATTGTTGTTCATACAACTAGACATATCCTTCCAGCTGAAATGCAAAGAAAGAATGCTGTATTTTTCATAAAAACAAATTGAAATTGCCTTTGCCGAATGTGTTCTCCTCTACTCTCTACGATGGGGGCAAACAAACTGGGACATTCCAGGGGACCAGTTCCAGTCACTGGACATCTCGGGGGCTGCACTCCTGCTGCTGCACTGCCCGCAACAGAGAAGAGTTGGCAGTTGGCCACCAAAACTTGGCAGCAGAGTGCTACAGAGACTCAAAAGGCCCACGTTTAGCTTGAAAACAAACGACATTTGGCAGTTTTGAGTCTCCATAGTAGCTTGCTGCCAAATTTCAGCAGCTAACCACTGATTTTCCACAGGAAGCATGGGGATGAACACCCTTTTAATGTTTTGCTCAGGATTGCATTATTCAGTCTTTGACCAGCTGCCCAGGAACAGTAGGAATGGGGGAGAAATTCATTTGGTCGACATTTTTAAATGAACCGGCATTTCCCATGTTAATGTGAAATCCAGACTGCAGATATCTTTCCTGTTTCACACTTTTCCAAATGTTCTGATCCAGGTCTCTGCTCAAACTATGCATGCAGAAAATATAAATTATGGAAATGTGTATACAAAACTGCATACATTAGGGGAAATGGCCTAGAAAAATGAATATATTAGGAGAAATGCATACAAAAATGTGTAAGATTTTTTTTCATTTTTTTTTAATCGTAGCCCGATGTGGAAATGGACTGGAGCTAACTAGTGCTTCAAAAAAAGTAAAAGTCTGAAGTGTGAGATGAGAGAGCAGAGAGTGACTTTGCTTTAAAAATGCTTTATAAGCCAATGAATCTCTCTCGCCCTTATTTTTCTTTAGGAAATTTTAACGTTGCTAATAATTATCTTTAAAGTCATCATTCAGGTTTTGTCCCCATTGTAACTGCCTTGATATTAAGGGATGCATTAATTAATTAATTGCATTTGTATCCCATCATTTTCCTTCCAAGGAATTCAAGGCAACCTACACAATTTGCCTCTTCCTGCTCTCAGTCTTATCCTCACAACAGCCGTGCAAGGTAGACGGAGAATCTGTGACTGGCCCAAAGTCCCCCAGTGAGTTCCATGAGTGAGTGGCACCTAGAACCCAGATCGCCTGAGTCCCAGCCCTGGGTCCCTCTTAGCCACTGCCCCACACTGGCTCTTTCCTTTTGAGTACTGTTCTTCAGAGCCAAGCAATATTCTTCTGCTGTCACAGATTAGTAATATTGATGTTTATTAAGGGAGCAGTGTCTTCCCCACCCTTGAGAACCAGGGGCTCACATGCATCCCTGCCTTAGTCTCTGCTCCCTCCATGCCTCGTACCCTGAACTTAGAAACATAGAAACAGAGCGAGTCAGAAGGGGTCTCCCAGGCCATCTAGTCTGACCCCTGGCTCCAACTTCCTCTGGGTGGCAAGATAGCATCCAGAGGCCACAGGACCTGCACTCTAAGTAACCCTCCAGCACGGAAGTCATTGCTTTTAAGCCCACTGTGAACTAAAGCCATCCAGTTCCTCATTCCTGTTATACCTGTGTAATTGCTCGCCCCATTTAATGCAAACCAATCCACCCAGACTGACCCTCCATCTCCCAAGTCTGAAACATTCAGATGGTTTGCATGGGACTGAATGATTTCAGAATGATGCAAATTGCTTCTGTGTCTTTCCTTTGATGCTTATCTTTTTCCAACAGTTACAACATGTATTTTTAAAAATCGTTTATTTCCTGCCTACATGAAGCTCTGGGGATCTACCCCCAACGTGATGTTTCTTAATTTGAGCTTGTTTTCTAGGTCATTAATTTTATTCCTTAGAGCTCAGCAACCATTGGTATCCTCTGTTAAAATATAATTGTGTTCATCAATAGTTATTTCCCCTATGCTTGCTCTCCATTCCCCTGGTCCCAGAAGCTTCTGGTTGCCAAGCAAAAAATTTGACTTTCTTATCTGTAATGTTTAATTGAGACCGTGATCACATTGTGGGGGGGGGGGGGGTGTTTGTTTCATTAGTATTCTCCAAGTTCATCGTTTGCCCTATCCATTTTGATCACTTTGACGAGACCGAAGGAATGCACACGTGCAAGTTCTGGAAAGGGGTAAAACTGTGAAACCAGAACACGTTGCACACTATAACAGATCCAAAGAAAGAAAGAATATAGGTAAAAGCTCCCAGCAAGAGACTTCCGTGATGCTATTATAAAAGGGACAGCCCTGCCTATGAGAAGCAGAGAAGCAGAGCGAGCCAGAAGGGGCCTCCTGGACCAACCTGTCTGACCCTGGCTGCAGCCTGCTCTGCTAATGTCATCCTCAACATGTGATGCTCAAGTTTCACTGATGGAGCCCCCACCACCTCCGTGGAAGCCCATTCCATATCCTAGAGGTCCTAACTATCAAGAAGTACTTCCTGGCATCCAACCTGAAACCTGGCTCCTTGAGCTTTGCCCCATTGGACTGTGTCCTTTCCTTCACTGCATGGGAGAACAGGTCACGGCTCTCCTCCACATGGCATCCCCTCACATACCTATAAGTTGCTAGAAGATCCCCTGAGATTCTCCTCTTCTCCAGGCCAAGAGGACCCAGTTCCCTCTATCTCATCCCATATGGCAGCCCCCTCAGTCTGGCTGCTATCCTTGTGGCGCTGCACAGAACTGATTCTAACCTAGCTATGTCTCTCTTATAATGTGGAGTCCAGAACTGGACACAGGACTCCAGCCGTGGGCGCACCAGAGTCTTATAGAATGGTACTAACACCTCTCTTGATCTTGAAACCATACTTCTGGCATGGTTTCAGGAGGCATTTGTCTTCTTATTTGCTGCATCACACTGCTGGCTCATGTTTAGCCTGTTATCAACAAGTACCCTGAGATCCCTTTCGCAAGTGCTGCTCTCCAGCCACTTTTCCCCCATTCTATACCCATGGCACCGATTCCTGAGTCCCAGGTGCAAGACTTTGCACTTAACTGCATTGAGCGCCGTCCTATTGTCCCCCACCCACTTCCACAGCCTGCCCAGATCCCTTTGGATCTGGAGTACCTGCTCCCTAGCTGTGGCTGTCACCCCCACTTTGCTATCATCTGTGAATTTGGTCAGCAGACTGGTTACTCCCTCCTCCAGGTCACTGATAAAGAGGTTGAACAGAACTGGTCCCAAAACTGAGCCCTACGGTTTCCTGGCTGCCATCCTGATAATTCCCCATTGATAGTCACCCTCTGCCTGCAGTCTGTCAACCACGCCCTAATCCATCAGACAGTGCATCAATCTATCCCAAAGCTCATCCATTTCTCAACCAGGATATCATGCAGCACCTTGTCAAAGGCCCTGCTGAAATCCACGTAAACCACATTCACCACATCCCTTCCGCCTAGCCACCTCAAAACCTTGTCATAGAATTCCACAAGGTCCTTCTGGCAGAAGCCATGTTGCACGGGTGCCAACTCCCCTTCCCTATCTAGGATTTCTAGAGCTTTCCTTATTATGAGTTTTCCCATCATCTTTCCCAGAACGGACATTAGGCCAACTGGTCTGTAATTCCCCCTGTCTCCTCTGCTACCCTTTTTGAAGACTGGGACCATTGACACTACCCTCAAGTCCTCCAGTACTTCTGATTTCCACAAGACCTCAAATATGAAGAGAGTACCCCTGCCAATTCTTGAAGTACCCTTGGATGTAACCAGTCAGAACCAAGCGCTTTTTGTAACATTCAGGGCCCTGAGGAGCTCCTCAACTTCGAGGGGAGGGACTCCAGTCTGTGCTACCATTACTCCAACCTCATCTGCCCCCCCCCCCCCGCCCCAGGTAGATGTCTCCCAACTTCCTTTGGGAAGAATACAGTAGCAAAATAACAATTTAACATCTGTGCCTGTCCCCTTACACCAGATCCCCTCTCTGACTTTTACATGGCCCCACTGCCTGTCTCCCCTTCCTATCACTATTTACATAAGAATAGAAGCCCCTTTTGTTGCCCTTGACATGCTTCATCTCACAATCAACTTTTGCCTTGCCGAGAATCCTTCTGCATCAAACCACCTCTTCCTGGTATAGCTTTTGTCCACTTGCCCAGTGCCCATTTCCTGTGGAGGTGCCTCTTCCTTCTAATCCCTCTTACTACCTCTCTTTGCACCCATGGTGGCACCCTCCTTTGCCTCCCTGGTGGCTAATCAGCAATATTTTTAAGGCTTACACTTCCAAGACCTCCCTTTTTAGTGTCATCTTTCCCTCCTGAATTCACTCACCTTCTAGTACGCTCTCCCAGTGGGGCAGAGAGGATCTGTGACAGAGAGAGTACCAAATGTAAAGTCTTCCCAGATTCATGCTGGCCAGGGCAGAAGGTGAGAGGAGCTTGTAATCCAAGCTCCCATCCTAGCAAAATGGGACATCACCGAAGTTCATCTGAAAGAATAAAAACATGTCATCCACTGTGGCTGCCTCTCTGGACCTGGAAGATTACGGGCATCCCATGAGATGCAAGAGAAACACAGAGGCTAGGTTTGCCCTGCCACCTGCTCACTGGCTTCTTTGATGTGTTTCTCCCCTGTTCCCTGGAATCCACACACAGACACACACCTGCTCTGAAGAGTCTTCCATATTCAAAGCCCAGCTGGTGTGAAAAGAACCATACCAACTGTGAGGGCAGAACGGGGCTCCTCCAAGTTCGATTCTCGGCTTGGAGTAGGACCCTGAGCAGACAATGTTGCAAGGCCATAGGGTCAGGCCAAAGTGTGTTGAATTTACAAGTGGCATGTAATCTGCATTATGTTGTAGTGGGATCACAACTCAGTGTTGACAAGGATACAGAGGAATTTTGCTCAGCCTGCACCTGATTTGCATTTCCTGGACTAATAGAAAATTAGTCATCCTTCAGTATTTGCATCTCTGAATTTTGCAACAGTGCAAAAAATAAAGTATATAAAATGTTCTTTTGGTTAAAAAAGTTCATTTTAGGGTAAGATGCATACAAAATATATTTTAAGAAAATTTAAATTATTAATGAATTAGGATTAAAATCCTAAAACCCTAAAAAATTAAAATTAAAACAATCTGCATCATCATGCTTTAAAAAAAATGCTTGTTGATGCCAAAATGGGATGAACGTTTGAATTAGCGTGTGCAAAACTGACACAGACTGGATGAGCAGTGCCTGGCAGCAGTGACCCATGCCCTGGTAACTTCCTGATTGGACTACTGTAACACGCCCTGCATGGGGCTACCCTTGAAGATGGTCCGGATACTTCATCTGGTTCAGAATAGAGCTGCCAGGTTGTTCTCAGAGAGCAGCAGGTATGAACACATAATGCCAGTCCTTTTCCACCTACACTGACTTCCAGTTGGACCCAATTTAAGGTGCTGGTGATGACCTATAAAGCCCTACATAGGTTACCTGAAGGAGTGCCTCCTTCCATACGTGCCTGCCTACCCCTTAAGATCTGGGGCAGGTGGCTTTCTCTAGGTGCCCTCCCTGAAGGAGATTAAGAGGGTGACTACCTGGAGAAGGGCCTTCTCTGCAGTGGCACCCCGATTGTGGAATTTGCTCCCCAGAGAGGTTCACCTGGCACCATCACTTTATTCTTTTCGGCGCCAGGCTCAAACCTTTTTATTTTCCCAATGGTCTGATTGTTTTAATTGCAGTTTTATGGCCAGTTGAATTGTTTAGGATGCTGTGTTTTATTTTACACTGATGCATTGTTTAACCTTCCCGAGACTTTGGGAAGGGACGGGCTAGAAAAGTTTTAAATAAATAAATGGGTGGGTGAGTGAGTGAGTGGATGGATGGATGGATTCATCCCTTCCTCCCATAGAGTGGAAGCAGCAATCCAGGCCTTCAGTCAGGAATCTGGATGCCCAATATTGCCCCGGGAATGTTCTCCCTAGAAAGCATGTGCTCTACTACAAGCACAGCACCCCCTCTAAGCCTTGCACTTGGTGCTCAGCAGTATGTGTTCTTAACGAAGTATTAGATAGATGTGACATTAGGGAAACTAGCAATGGAATTCCCATTTAGACAGCGGCAGTTTCTATTTGTGAATGGACACAATTAGGAAATAACTCAAATAGGTGCCACAATGATTAGAACTGGTGAAGTGATGCAACGTACCGCCAGGTGAGGCTATTGAATTTCCCCCGTTCAAGAAGGCAACCTGCTTCGCTTTGCTTGTTCCGCTTTGATTTGTTGCTTTGAGGTATTGTAAATCTATAAATGCCTGACACTGACTTAAATTGACTAAGAGGGAGACATAAATTCTTGTTGACTTAATTTGCTATTGAAAATTTGAGTCAATAATCATGAAAAGTAAATGGCTGTAGAATGCAATATGAGTTGTCTAAGGAAAGATTAAAATTCAAGTAATCTTCATTGACTGGACTAGGACAGTAACTAGAATATTTTTTTAAAAAATCCATGGTCAAATTAACATGTTAAGAAGTCATCTGGGTCTATCTGGATTTTTTGTGTGTTTCTTTTGGTTTTGACAGCTACTGTTTGCAGTGCAGTCTCTGTTTCTGGATGGTAGACACCTGTGTTTGCACTGGGTTGGCCCAGGCAGCACCTTGACTACATTGGCCTGCTCTGTCTTGGTACCCTCCAGAATTCCCAGCATTCCTGGCTTTTGCTGATGCTAGTCCCCAGTGACGGGAGAGCAGTAGGTCGGGCAGGAGTGTACTGCCTGCCCTTCTCCTCCATGGGGCAAAGGAGGTCCAGTGCAGTGTAGAAGTGACCAATGGCAGATACAGGGCCCCAGAAGCAAAGGGAATGTCACTGTGATAGACCTGGGAGCTGCCCCCAGCTGGGTGTAAAGACTGGCCCCATCTCTTGCATGTTGCAGTCTGCTCAGACAGAGTCACCCAGTTCTGAAAAGGAAGCAGAGGAGCAAAAGGGTAATGAGGACTTGGAAGGGTCAAGGTTACCTAGTGAATGTTCTCAGGCAGAGTGTGAGCATTAGTCTGCCTGGGAAAGACAGGGAGACATTTCAGAGCTGCAGAAGGAGGTGAGGGACATGGACTTCCTTGACCCAGTCAGGAGGTGACAGGTCAAGCAAGCGGACCAGTTTCCAAGTGTCCAACATTCCCACTGTCTAGCCTGAAAGCAGCTGAAAGACGCCCTGAGAGTGGAGTCAGACGCTTTGCTGAAAGGAAGGGAGAGAAATGAGTGGAAGTTTCCACTCAGATTCCTCTCTTCATGTGGACAGATGCTTCTTCCACTTCTCAAAGAGAACGCTACCCTGTTTGGTGCTGTTCGGTAACCAATTAAGTTGTGTTTCCAAAGTTTCATTTTGAGTCTGCTGAAAGGGAAGAAAAAGGGGCAGTGGCCTGCTCATGACATTGTTCTCCAAATGTTTTGGACTTAAGCTGCCTTCAGCCCCAGCCATCATGGCCATTGGCAAGGAATTCTGGGGATCCTAGTTCAAAACATCTGGAGGATGCCAGGTCAGGGTGAGCCGCTGATGTGACTCAGTTATGTAAGGTATGCCCTTCCGCAAGGCACAGCACCTGGACTTCAAGGGGTGGGCCTGCCTGAGGAATCTGGGGAAGGTCAGCAAGCAGGGGGCCTGGCACACCTCAGAAACGTGGTCCAGATGTGCTCGCATACCTGTCGAGCCAACCCCGGTCCTGACAACAGGTCTCTTCTTTATTCCTCGACAGCAACAACTCCATCAAAAAGGTGACCAAGAAACGAGAAGATAAGCTGTTTCCCCCGCCACTCTCCCCTCTCCTGGACGAGTCTGCACCTCGGCGGCACAATGGGAATGAGAACAGCTCCTTCAGCCAAGAGAACACCTTGCCCACCCCACCCCAGGCCAACGCCTGCTCCAAGCACCGGAAAAACGAGAGCAAATCCTTCCCCAATGTCAAAGGAGTCTGCGTAAGTCAAAGGAGTTCACGGAAAGTGAACCAGATAAAGCCAAAGAGCAAGTCCTGGTCCAGGAGCTTGACTGAGGTGCTGTGTTGATCGTGCCCTGTAGTGTCTGCTCCAAGCCTGCTAAATACTGCCAACCAACTAGGTATAGTCAGAGTTAAACTACACAGAGGGATTTTGTTGAATCCAGGCTGCCTGTGCTTTGCAGAATCTTGGGCTTCTTCCATTCCATTTTCTGCTCACGCGTGGAATGGAGAAGGATAGCGTGAATTTTGCTCCATTTACACAGGAGTGTGTGACAGAAGTTAGCTTTTGATTTACCCTGGTGTGAGTGCATCTGGCTCTGATTTAGCTTGGAACACTTACCTCTCCAGGAGGGGGAAGCAAACTTTTACCCACCACCATTTTCTCCCAATCCCCACACGGTGTTATTCCCAACCCTCCATTGATACCTTTTCCCCCCTTTTAACACTCCTTCCAAACACACCCACGTGGAGACTGAAGGAAGGAGTGGAGGAAGGAGATTACTCCTCTCCTCCAAGTGCACAGCATCCTGATCTGATCTGAATTGAATTTGGGGCCAAGAGTCTTCACACCAGAGTAAATAAAAAGCTTTAGCTACACACTACGCAGTTCGCACTTAGTTTTACTTTTGGTGGCTAAGGATGGGCCAGACTAATTATTTTCAGGCTCATCAGATTTCTCCTAAAGTTAACATCAAAGCTGTCTCAGCTTGCCCCCATATTCCCTTTGGACCTGTTTTCAAATAAACTGAAAAAGTGTGCCTATGGAATGGTAAAAGTGCACAAATTCTGTATTTTTCCATACGTGCATTCTTCTTCCATCAGCACCACCACCCCACTGACTAAAGTGTAAAGATCTGTATGAATTTCTTGAGGCTTGCAGAAAGAAAACCAGGGCCATCATCACCTTTCCTGATGCTCCACAATCCCTTTATTTTTATCAGCCACTTGATCTTATTTACCTCTTTCATGTATCATAGTACAGCAGCTCAATAGAATTTATCTGGTATTTCACAGTATGATTTCAGCTGTGTGTGTGCAGGGTGAGGGTCATGAATTATTTCTGAGCAGCAGCCCTGCTACTTATCCCCAGCTCCAGCCCTCGTCCTCGGAAACTTGCCATTCACCTCTTTACGTTTTTATTTTAATAAGCGAGCGATGCTGCAAGAGCACCCGTGCTGACATTACACCTTTGAGGAAGTGGCTATTAATGATGTCACGCATGCGAGTAACATTTCACTGCTTGGGCTTAATTAATCTACTGAGCCTGACTGATGACATGAAGTCCACGAGATGCAAAATATACGCCTGGATTTTAATTGCAAGACGTGCGGGCTTGCCTTACGTGACATGGGAAGGCATGGCTCTTATTTGCATGGAAGCAGAAGCAGCTAATGAAAATCATGTTTTCCAGGAGGAAGACTCCCACAGCAGGCCCCCAAACTCTCTGCTGGACAGGACCCACCTCGATACTGACATCTGGTCCAGCGCTCCTGCCTTCGCTGATGGGACCCCTGAGCCAAGAAGACCCAAAATAGCATTTGATGACATGTGAGTGGCATGCCCCAGCCATGGGCCAGCAACCTGGAAGTGCCCAGATTTGATTAAAGGGACAAGCGAGGCCAGCATCAAGAGTAGACATGGTTGGCTGGACAGCTGCCAAGGGCTCCAGCCCAGCAAGGGATCGTTGAAAAACCTCCGGGTGCTGCTGCTCCTCTCTCACATGCCATCCTGCTTATGTATTGGCCTCTGGTGCAAACAAGGGTGGTTGCCATGAGAGGGAAGAGTCGCAGGTGCCCTCGCTCCTTGCTCACCGGCTTGCTGCTTGTCAAGGCAGTACATGCCAGCGGTGTGGAGCAGCAGCAGCAGCAGGAGGAGGAGGAGGAGAGGTAGACTCACCAAGGGAGGCAGCCTGGAGGGCACCTTGCCCAAAGCATCTTTTTCCAATCCAGTGGTCATTAAATGCTACCGAATACAGATGTTAATCCAAGGGGGCACCACAATTTTTAGGAGAGGACCAAATGAGGCAGGACCTCATCTTTAAACAGCCACACACACCCAAGCAAGGTGTTTCAACCTCACTTAACGTCACCAGATGTTTGCTGCAGGAAGTGGCCGTGTAACTGCAGCCAGCTGTCGAGCCACCTCTGCTGATCCATCCAGTCTGGTCTGGCACTGGGACTTAGTGGATGCAAACATCAACCAGAAAAACAGGAGGAAACAGACATCAGCTACATATAAGTGCACAAGCTCCAGCAGCACATGTCAGTCAGCCGGGCTGAATGAGCTGGTGTCAAAAGCTTACAAGGTGTGTGGCATCAGCTGTACGTGAGGCCAAAAGGAGACTCATGGCCAGAGTGCCTCTGTCAAGAACTCCCTTTCTCAGGTTGCCATGCATCAGATCTCAGGCTAATGTTGTCCCATCAACAGTAGTGCCACTAGATCTGGCAGGCAGATAAAGGAAAAGGTATTCCATCAGGTGTCCAGGTTGCAAGCTGCATTGGGTCTTGTATGTTGGAATAAGATCAGTGCATGGGGAGGGAATTATTTTCCCCCTTCCTGTGATTCCAGTTAAAATTCCCCCTGCTGAAGCTCTCAGGACCAGGAGGTAAGCCCCCACTGGTGTGAATGGAGCTTAATTCCCAGGCCTAATATCAGCTTCAGGAAAGAGTACATGGTAGGCATGTCGTGAGCGGAGCCGTCTAGAGCTGGGGGTCAGACTAGATGGCCCGGGAGACCCCGTCTGTCTCGCTCTGTTTCTATGATCAGGACTATAGCATGGGGTGGGGAAAGGTCATTGTCCCTTCCCATGTGCCATGCTCAAAGTCCTTTCCCATCTTCAAGCCATTGCTGTTTAAATGGTAAGAATTCAGGGGTGTTCCCTAGCCCAGCCGCCTGAAAGACTTTTATTTAAGGGGTGTAGAACTTCAGGACAAGGGGCCAAATTTGATCTTCCATCCAGTCCTGTGGGCATCCCCAGACAGCTCCACCCTGTTCCCTAAAAGTCCACTGCCCCAGCCTGTGATTTTAGGTGGCTTTCCAGCTTTGGTGAGGTTCCATTCCAGTTTCTGAGAGTTATATGACTTTTCTTTCTCTGGAAAAATGTGCACATAATTTATAAACAAGCAGGTTTGTTTATTAATTGATGATTGTGTTCAGAAGGACCTTGTAAGCTATTTCTCTTTCCTGGATATAAAGATATAGATATATGATTTTGTATTTTAGGGTTTCTAATGGAACCCGGCCCTGGTTAATCACTTTGCATTGTATCTGGTTTTTTCTCTTGTTCTGTTTAACAGGCCCCTTTGGGCTTCGCATTTCCACCATGAGCCCTTCTGCAGCCAGTTCATCAATCACATCTTTGCACCCAGCAGCACCGTACCGAGAGAAACAAATCTATACATGCATCCTATTCGGCTCGAAAGCCAGTCAGGGCTTCTAGTCAAATATTTCATAAACTCTGCAGATATAAAGCTTAACCATGGTTTATCTTCCCCAACATTGGTTAAACATTATACCTAAGTAGCTAAACCATGACTAAGAACTGGAGGCAAAGCAGGGAGGAAGCTACTGACTAAGTCCTCCTTTCTGTTCATAATAGTTAAGCTTTACATCTGCACTGAGCAAGGCATCCCAGTGGAAATTAACTTGCCGTTTAACTCTCTCTGGTGTCTCCAGGTCTTATCAGTGTCTCCTGATACTCTCCCTGTGGGAGGAGAGGCCTCCTTCAGGGTGTTAAACCACGGTTCTTCATCAAAAGGCAATGTAATGTGATGTACTGAGTAGAGTATCACATTTGGATGAGGGAAACCCAAGTTTAAATGCCTGCTTAGATAGAAAAGTCATTTATTTAAGCACTTATTATATTTATATCCCAACCTTTTTCCTGCTACGAGGATCCCAAATGTTCCTCCCCCACTCAATGTTATCCTCACAACAATCCTGTTGGGCAGAGAGAGGTGAGGCTGAGACACAGTGACTGGCTCAAAGCCACCCAGTGAGGACTAGGACCTGCATCTTCTGCCTCCTGGCCCAGCATTCTGACCACTTTGCCACACTGGGGCTCTTGGGCCAACCGTTCTCCTACCCTAACCTACCTCGCAGCACAGTTGTGTGGAGAAAGTTGGTGGGGGGAAGGCGTACGCGGTACCCTAAAACCCTTGGAAGATCGCCCGGAAGTTGGAACATGGTTTAGGAGCTAGAATGAAGACGGGAATGAGCCATGGTGACCATTACGAGGATACTGAAAGCTCATCTGTTGTCGCTCCTGCCTTCTTATTGTTCTTGTTCTTGCTCCCTTAGGCTTCACAATGCAGATTACTACATGCAAGAGGCCAAAAAGCTAAAGCACAAAGCAGATGCCCTGGTAGGTGTCCAAACTGGTCAGGTAATTCAATACTGCAGTGCAGCTTGGATCAGGATAAGAAGCCAGAGGACTGCTGCTAATTTGCATGCATTACGAAGGCATGCAATTAATTATGCTAATTATTGGCATGCAGTGCCATTAATTAACAGGATCTGCACATCACTGACAGTAATGCAGCATCCCCAGATTCTATCTTCTGGCCAAATGATGCCTGTCAGAAAGTTCCAAGTTGGATTTTCCAGTAAGCCAGGAAAAGATTGATCTCACAGAGAGGCAGAGGCTTGGGGAAAGGCCCTCTGGCTTCAGGCATCCCATCCAGTAGGGAAGGCAGGTTCCATCCCTGCTTAACTTAACAGTAGCATTCAGTGCAGTTAACCGAGAACTGCCCGCACTCCTTCTGTCTGCAGCCCAGGGCTCCAGCTCCCTGCCAGACCAGAGTGAGTTGCTAAAATCTGATCCAGTGGAGAAGGAGAGTGATGGACACAGGACTGCCTGCTTCGGCAGCATCCCTGTGGTTCTTACCATCCTTAAACTGAGAGTCAGTGTGGTTCAGCACATGGGGCAGCCCACTCCAACCAGGTGCCCTGAAGATTTGCTGGATAAACCTGCTGCATTACTCCAGGCCAGGCTGTCCTCTCCTTCTCATCCAGTATCACCAACACGGACTGGCAGACACTCCCACCCCTGGGTTTCAGACAGGAATCCTTCTCCCCTTTGCCCTGCGATGCCAGCCACTGAACCTGGCGGCAAGCGGGTGCTCCACCCTGAGCAACGGTCCCTGCTTGGCCTCCCCTCTGCCCATCACTGAACTGGAAGCCTTTTTGGTGTGCCTGATTGCAGGAGGGGGCCATGGCTCTGTGGTGCAGCCCCTGCTTTGCATCCAAAACTTCCTTGGTTCAATGCCTGGCAACTCCTGGTAGGGCAGGAAAGGGTCAGCCTAAGAGAAGGACACTTGGACTGACACAGGCTCAGGGGCGAGGAAGGATGCTTTGCACTGAGATGGCTCCAGGAAGCAAGCTGTCCTCACTCCCATGGCTGAAAGACCTGCGCAGGAGCATGCATGCTGTGAAGCTGCTGGTCCACGACCTCCTTTCCATAAGCACATATTTCCAGGCACAGGTTCATGGCTGCCAAGACGCTCTGTGCTCCCACCCGCCTGCCACTGCCTGCATCGCCAACCTGTCAACAAGTCTTCTATCTTGCTGTGTTCCCCTTCTGGAAGAATTCAGGGTGCTTCTCATGCAGCACTAACAGAAAGAGGCATCGTGCATCGCGTTGCTGCCTGCAGGCAGCTCTTTCCTGTCGTGTGTTGTTTGATGTCCCTGGTGCTTCACGGGAAGGCCAGGGCAGATGATGTTGAAAAAGGTGTTGCAGCCTTGTATGACCACAACATACAGTATCTCCCACATCTTCTTCCTTACGAGGACCATGCCTAAATTTGACCCCAGTTTCACACCATCCCTGAGAACGCCCATCTTTTATCCCAGGCCATCCCTCTGTGTGCTTCTCTTTCTTTTTAACCTGCACAGCACTTTTTGCTTCAATGAAAATTGCAATACCAGGCCAAACGAGGGAATGGGAATTAATAAAACAGGCCTGAACACGAGCCTGAAACTGAACCCTTTCTTCCCCTGCTGGGAAAATTGCTCCTCTGATACTGCTATTTGCGTTGGGCAGAAACCCCGCAAAGAGTAGGTTTTTAAAAACTGCTTCTTAGATGCAAAGATGCATTTAATATCATGTCTAGTTTGTCCTTAGTTCCAACAGGCATAGCCTTGGATAAAAAGGCGAACATGCAGATGAGGTTCAAAGGCATTTTTTATTCTGGGGTGAAGGAGGAATGGATAAAAGATATTTGAAGTTGGGATGTGGAGTCTGTTTCAGCCTACAGGTGAAATTCCATTCCAGGGAAGTTCTTTCTAGTGGTGACCAGGGCAGAATGCAAATGGTGAGGCCCAGAATAGCAAAAATGCTGATATTTTTAGCTTACATTTCCTACTTTCTGTAGCTAAGGATTTCTACCTTTCTGGGGGCTGCACAAAAGAAGGTAAGGCCATCTACCGAACCCCAGTGCACCAAGTGTGGCCCCCAGTCCAGAGGTTCTGCACTTCTGTTTTAATTCCTCCCTATCACAGCAAACATGAGGAACTTCATTCAGACAGCGAGACAGATCAACAGGCACGGATTCCCCTTACTGGACTCATAGTAAGACTGCAAGAGCAGTCCCTGGGTTTGGTATTTTTTTAAAAAATGCTCCGCCCTAATGGACCATTGCATTTTCCATAACTGCATGCCAATCTTGAAGTCAACACTGGAGCATTATCTTGAATAGGTTCCTTCTTTGTTTTTTCAGCTGGAAAAGTTTGGTAAAGCTGTGAATTACGCTGACGCAGCCCTTTCCTTCATTGAGTGCGGGAACGCTATGGAGCGCGATCCATTAGAAGCAAAATCTCCATACACCATGTACTCAGAGACTGTGGAACTCATCAGGTTAATGTCTTTCCTGTGATCATTTTCGTAATCTCATTTCACTCATAATTAGAACTTGCTACGTTTTTTAAAAGTATCATTTCGACCTCATTAATGATCAGTCCAAGGCATCTTCATCTCAGAAGTCATCATAATTAGTTCTTCTTGCCATTTTATTAATGTCACAGAAAATTTATAATTGATGGACACTGCTCTTATAAATTAGCCCTGTTAGAGGTTATAATGTGTGTGTTATATAATTTGCAATATTCATAAAATTAAAATTGAAATGTAGTGGGTGGAAGTAAAGCATAGTAATTTCACCATTTGGTAATAACACTTGTCTTTTAAAAGGGGTACTTTTATCTTTCCAAACATTAAAGGGAGTCCACTGGGATCTCTGTTATAAACCCTGTTTTCTGGAGCTTTATAATTTGGCTGTAAAAAATGGTTCCAGAATGAAATTTGGCAGGTTACGTTGCAGCTTGCCAGCACCCATTTTGCAGAGATGTGCACAAAATGCAACTAAATTCAGCTTGCATTCTGCAAGCATAAGCACCCATCTGTTTACTTACAACGTGTATCTACTATTCTATAATATAATATAATATAATATTTTCTGACTGATGTGAGATTCAATTTTTGATTGTTCCTGTTACATGGATGACAAAAGGCTTTGGCAGGGGTGGAAGGTAGTCACCTTCTACCCTTTTGTTTGTTTCAGAGTCTTTTGACACTCCTTGTTTCCCTAATTTGCTGGTTCAGCATCATTTTTTTTTCTGTCTTGAAAAGACTTCTTCACCATGTGATCCCAGGCAATCAGTGAGCACAGTGCTAGGCAATCAGGGATCACATAGTGCATAGGAGGGTGTCACAGCATCCCCTTCCAAATCAGATATGATAGAGCAACAAACAGAGCAAATATGGTGGAAGAAAAGAATGTGCCTCTTGGCCAAAAAGTATCAGGGAAGGGGCCCCCACCCTGCCATGCTGCACAGGTAGTTTCATTGCCTGCCTTTGCAAGCTATTTGTGGTAATACCCTTGAAATGTTTAGCAGAGGCAGAGAAGGCATGACCAGCTGAGAAAGAATGGAGATGGGCAACAGCACTGCACTGAAACTAATCTTGTAGAGATTGACAAATGAACGAATGCCTCGGAATGCACATCTGTGTTAACTGGTATGACTGGGTTGAGAGGAGGAACCTTCATCCTTGAGAAGAGAAGGCTGAGACAGGCCATGATATCCCTTTAGAAGTACCTCAAAGGTTGTCAAAGAGGAAGGTCAAGCTCTCTTGCTGATGCCAGAGTGTAGGACACGGAATAATCAGCTCAAGTTGTGCAAGCCAGATTCTGGCTAGATATCAGGGAAATCTTCCTCATTGTGAGAGCAGTATGACAGTGCAACCAGCTGCCCAGAGAGGTGGTGGGCTCTCCCACACTGGAGATATTCATGGTGAAACTGGATGGTCATCTGAGTGGGATGGGGTAACTTGGGGACCTGCAACAGCAGAGGGATGGACCCAAGGGCCTTCATGGCCCCTTCCAATTCTGCTATTCTTTGATCAGTCATGTGACTTCTCAGCAGGGATATATTCCTTTCTTCACCAACGTCCAAACATTTCACAAACGGATCTGAAAATAACCCTAACAGAGGAACAAATTGTTGGGATAGAAAGAAGAATATTCATGAAATGAGCTTACCATTCTGATTTATCATTGCTAGAAATTGCTCAGTGGTCATTCAGACATGTGGCTAGTTAACAAGAATACTGATATTCCATTTTATGTGTGACTTTGCTTACTTCACAGTGAACAGATATTTTTCTCCATTTGGAGCAAAATTCTGACCATTAAATTTCAAGATGTCCTATTTTCAGAATTGTTTAAGAAAAACAGTATGTATGTGTGCATGCCAAAATTCGGAATCCTAGACCTTGTGGAGAAATACCTTTGTCTTCAAAAGATTTTGCAGGTTTCTTTCTCCAGGGGGATGCAAACAATTGTTTTTGGCTAAATTAAAACTGCAGATAAACAGAGTTCTGCTGGTCCTTTATTGTTCTATTTATGACAAATATGAGATATTGATAATGTTGCTGGAGTCATTCATAGTTCTGTCCCAAAGTCATCTTTATTCAATTTGCTTTAATAGAAGCAAATTTTCTTAAAAGAAGCTGAGTCATGGCAGATATAAAGCTTTTGTCATTTATTTTTATTGACCAATAGGTTTATTTGCCATATTTCTAGCCCACCTTTCCAAGACCAATCACAAGATAATTAAAGAAGAGTTAAATATCATAATCTATATGAAAGCATGACCTAGAAGCAGCTAAACAAGTACATTGACACCCAGCTCTCCAATTGCCCAGCACTGGGGAAACTGTGACCCTCCATTTCCCTTAATCTCTGATCACTAGCCATGCTGACTGGGGCTGATGGAAGTTGGACTACAGTAACATCTAGAGGGCCATAGGTTCCCCACCACTGACCTGTTCAGTGACCATTAAGAACAAGTGGGCCTGACCAATGGCGAGAGGAAACCCATTGCTGAAATCCATTTGTTTGGAGCATCACATCTCAGGTCATCTCTTCACAAAGGACTCTGAACTGAATTCCCAGTTCTGGTTCGGAAGCAAACTATGGTTGACCAAAATCATGGGTTGCCTCCCCAGGAAATATCAGCAAAGAACGATCACCTTGACCCGGGATAGAGGGGAACCCTTGCATAGTTTAGCTGTTCAAAAAATGTGGATGTGGTTTTTTTTTCCTAATCCTTCACATTTCTTAAGCAGCTGCTGACAGCTGAAACGTATCTCATTGTGGTGTATTATTTTGGAGTGGATGAATAAGTGCGGTCCATACTATTGTACTTGGGGTTGCCATGCAAGAGATCACGTGATGCTGCAGCCATCAGATGCATCAACCCAACATAGAGAATCAAGCAAGGCACCCCCACCCCACCCCCATGTGAACTCACTCCCGCTATGTTCAAACTCTTGCCTTAGTGACATAGATTTTTAACATGGAAGAATGCAGTGGAGGAGACAACCAAGAAGCATCAATAAAGGAATAGTACACGCTTTGCATTATGAATGAGTATTTGTTTACATAGCAGAAATGTACCAGATTTGAAAAGAAGCTGTTATCTTTGGGGAAATAATATGCCTTGTAAATATTTCAGAATGTGTATTTGCATGCAGCTCTGGTTGAAACAGAAAGGAGCGACTACAAAGGAGGTTGCAGTTCGGCAGAATGAGCCTATGTAATGTCAGATCATAACTAAACCAGACCTGTCCTACTGTCCCCTTCGCTCTGGTCGCCCTAAATTGTAATGCTGTTCCTTATACTGTTTTGCAGTTAATGCTGTTTATAGCTCCATCTGTGTGGATTGCCCTTTGCAGAGTAGCCTACACAAGAGTCAGGCCTCTGCGCCACAAAACACACCTTTTCAATCTGGAGAACACCACAGGGAGGAGGGCTCAAGGTAACCAAGGATAGAAGCAACCAAGCACCATTGCATTTTACTTAGGGTGCTGAAGACTGAAGTGGTTGGATCAAACCTCACATGGAGGAATGATGCCACAGCCTATAACCCCACAAAGCTGGAAGTAGCATCGCAACCAAGCTCCTTGGAATTCATCCCTCTTCAGTTTGTGGACTTCCTTTCAGGCTTGGCCCCATCTTAGAAAGCGAGCTGAGCTTATGGAACAAAGGCAGTGTAACGGGCAGCCTTCTTCCACATCACATGCAACACAAGCATAGGTTGCAATTCAGTGCATGTAAGAAAGACGTGCTTGAGCACCACTCGTGTGGGGCTTGACTCCAGGTGTGCAGCACACAAGTTCTGGGCACACTTGCTGGGAAGTTAGACCCACAGCCATGAGAAAGAGGGCTGAGCTCCAGGGAGCCAAGCCCAGGAAGTCCAAGGAGTTCCCACCCCAAAGCAGATTCCTTACACTGCTTGGAGAATCATGGGCATCCTACAAAAGGTGTGAGGGACTCTGAGGCAAGGGTGGCCCTCTAAGACATAGGTGGCCCATTTTGGCCACCTGCAGTGTTGACCCCGCTTGCCAGGATGGCAGGCAGAGGTGCTGCCAGGATACACCGTATGGGGACAGAGTCCCACGCTCCCCACCCCAGAGTGCCCACACACCAAGATGGAGAAATCTGAGCACGTTAATCTCCCTGGCTGTGGGGTGTAGCGCTTGTTCAACGGCAAGTCCCACTAGCCACGCTGCAGCAGGCGCATGGGAGGGAGGAGAAGGCCGTGTTCCAGCGTCTCTGATCGGCAGAGAAGCAGTTAAGCTGATGGGGACCTCAGGAAGGCCTCGGCCGGCCCGTGGCCTCAGGGCACCCACCCCTGCTTTAGAGAGGGGGCGAGTCGAGTCGGAGTCTCATTTGCCCCTTTGTCTGCCTCACTCACAATCTGTCCTGCTTATCTCAGAGGCAGAAGAAACAGTGCAAGCAAGAGGTATTTCTCACCTAGCAGACCTTTCCTTTTATCCGTTTGGCTAATTATAACTCTTCAGAAGCTGGGACGCATGCAAATGACATTGATTTGTGAGAACGAGCGATGCATCGCAGAGACTCGGGATGCCAGAAGTATGACCGCCAGGGCTGTTCAGACTAATTGCATCTTTACATCCCTTCCCTGTTAAGATCACATATCCTCGACAGATATGAATCTTTGTTGTCTGGCCTGACCCACCAAGTATGACGGGGGCAATCATCCAGCGCGTGAGCGAGAGACAGGAGGGTGCTGAACTAAAAGGATCTTATATATGGAGCTCATCATGTGGGCGATTACAGGGGCAGCAGTGCCCCGATGTAGCGAAAGCAGCGTAGTTCTCCTGCACTTCATTACTCCCTTGCAAATGAGGCCGCCCGAACACCTTAAAACTTTCTTACGCAACACTGAACCCCATTACTTATTCTAACACAAGTACCTGTGAAATTGTATTAAGGTGCAGAACAATGGTTTTTATATGATGATTTGATTTCAGAAGGCGAAATGCATGGAAGGCTGAGGGAGGGGCTGCCGCGTTTCCCTGGGAAAGGGGAGGTGCAGGGGAGAGGAGGAAGGGGGTTTTCCTGCTCTTTTTATCCTTCCAAGAGAGCCAGGGAGAGTTGCATGGAAGGGGGCCTGGGGCTGACTTGCAGGGCTCATGCGTTGCACATACAAGCTTGAGCACGCACCCAGAAGTGAGGCTGGGCACCAGCTCCTGATTTGCAGGAGCTTTAATGTCTCTGTCAATGTCTTTGAAGGACCCTGTTTCCTAAGGTTATCCCTATTTGTAAAAGGCCTAAGGAGGAGATGAGGGCATTCAATTTCTGGGGGTGGAAATCTCAGTCCGAGGTGAAACATGCGTGGTCACAGAACCAGCTAATCCAGCGGGGGCTGATGCAGCTGCAGTGGCCCAGGGACCTGGACCTTCATTTCAGCCATGTTGTGTGGGCTGCAAGCTGGTGGGCAGAGGTCCTCCCAGGGATACAGGGCTCTACACAAGAGCTCCAGGCTGCCCCTAATACCACCTGCAAATACAGCTATGGTGCTGGCACCTCCTACTTAAGGGACATGAAGGCAAAAGACTGGAAAAGATACTTGCCAGATTCTCTGGAGAGACATGGCTGGTCCCAGTAGGAAAGCTAGCGAATAAAAGACAACCTGGTTTGGTAAAAGGCAGCCTCAGGAATTCATGACGCAAAATACACCAGCTTTACAAATGATTAAATGTTAGGCACCAAGGAGGGCCTCATAGGGTGGCATAGACCAGTCCTCTGTTTGGTGGGCTGCCCTTTCTATTTCTGATTTAAATGATACAGCACCTCTAAAACTGCTGCCCAAAAGCAGAATGAATGGGCAGGCACAGCTTTCCACACTGCAATGGGATGGACTGCATTGCTATTGACATTTTAACTTCTTTAGACGTGTGCATGTGTATTAGCCTGTGCAAATGCTGTATGCCAGGCAGAGGGAGCAGAGGAAGGCATGGGTGGATTCACAGGATCTCAAGCTTTCCCATTCCCCCAGCAGGCCTCCAAATTGGTTAAAAAAACCTGTGCCAGTCCTGGAGCTGGCCTAGATTCATTTCCTCCCGCTGCAAACCATGAGAAAGAACCAGGAGCTAAGGAGAAGATAATCCAGCAAAAGTGGGAGGGAGAAGAAAAGCATGAACCAGCAGGACTTGGGATAGATCAGAGCTCTCAGGCTTGGTTCTCCTCCTAGCAATTTCTCCATGTTAGCATTGCTTGGCCCATGTGACCTGGACAATCTCTCCCTCTCTGCAAGGATGTTTCACCAAGATGAACCTATCTACATTTCGAAATCATCTACTGAGGCTCTTCTTAGGTTTCTTTGTTTTATGTGCTCTTACATTTTATTGATTATTTTGGATGTCTCGTTATTTTGTCAGGATGCAAATGCTGCAAGGCAAGAACCGCACTATATATGAAATAAAATAAGTATTTTTCATGTCATTTGCTGTGGGAAAGGAGCTCATAATTGACATGGGTTTTTCCTCGTTTCTTGGGGCTGAGTGCAGTTCTAAGGAAGCCATTTTTGCCAAAGTCTGTCATGACATGAGTGGGACCGGCTGGAGCCAGGAGTCAGACTAGATGGCCCAGGAGGCCCCTTCTGACTCACTCTGTTTCTATGGTTATTCATTCCTTGACTTATAGGCAACAGTCTACTGAATCAAGAGTGGCTTACAGTAGAAGGTTGAAAACAGGACGATCTAATACAGAGTTCAAAGAAACATGTTGTTGTGCCATATCTGTTTTACCAGACAGTGATTTCTAAATGTCACCTGGATTTTCCCAGACGCATCAGTGCTAACACTCAGTATTTCCCTTTCCCACTCCCCTCAAATCTCTCTCTGAAGGTATGCAATGAGACTGAAGAACTTCACTGGCTCCTCTGCCACGGAAGGAGACAAGAAGCTGGCAGTTTTATGGTGAGCTGATGACCTTTCTAAAGTGTTTAAGTAGGGCTTAGCAGCACTGGGCTGCACACACTGAGACCCAGACCCAACAAGGGTCCCAAGGGAGCTGAGCTGAGGTGGGGGATGCTCTCTTCCCCCAGCTGAGTGGCCTAATGGATGTGCCCACACCTGCCAGTGTTGCAGGATACCCCGTGGCACCAGTGCTCCTCCACACAAGCACCAGCTGTGGCCCATCTCTGGCAAAGCGCCTAGCATACCAGTGGCTGCCCCAGTTGGGAAGCTGAGTAGCACCCAGTGGGAAATCCTCAGGTTCCTCATGAGAAATAACACGGGGTTCCTCCTCCCGCCTCTTCTGGTCACAACCAGGGCAATGGAACTGGGGGCAGGCAAAGGGGTACCCCGTTCTCTCAATCAGAGAAAATTGGGCAAAGAGAGCAGGAGAGTCCAGCCAGCTTCCTAAGTTAGATGCCTCTGCTAGACACCTGTGGGTGTAGCTTGGGTAGGAGGTAGAACCTGTGGAGGAAGCCACACTCTCCACCAACTGGATTAGGAATGTCCACGGACCAGATTAGGCTTGTGGGTCAGAGGTTTTCCTCCCCTGATCTAGAGCTGCCTAATGTCATGCAGATGCATGTTTTTTACGTCAACCCCAATCATCACTGGTTGCAGCTGATGGAAGTTGAAGTCCAAACTATTCCCACATTGGTGACAGCTTCTCTGTATTCTTCTGCCTTTCCTTCTTCTCTGTGACGTAGCTTCCTTCTCCAAGCATACAGGCCATAATAAGAGCAAAGGGGTGAGGCACCAGCCTCCATCTGCCTTGCAGTCACCCTCTGGGCAATGCTACAGATTTGTTCCAGAGGGATACCATAAGCAGACAGGTGATACTGTGGCTCCAGTGCTGGACCAAGTCAAGAGAAACTGGGATTTTGTCTTGCTCATCCTGGAAGCTCCTTGGGGGGACACAATCGCCCCATCCCAGCTGAACCTATCTAACACAGTGTTTGTGAAAACAGAGGACCATGGGCATACCCCTGAATTCTTTGGAAGCTTTCACAGCAACATTTGGTGTTTTAATTCACTATATGCTACTCCAGTATCTATTGATGTGGAACAGTTTGTAAATACACAACTAATAATGCCATGAGAAATAGAGCATGCAATCCAACCAAAATCATGGATTTTTCCCTGCTGTTCTCTTGAATGAAAGAGTTAAGTATGTGTTTAATTCTTTCATCTAAAAGAATGATGCATGTGCTTAACTTTTTGCTTAGCCCAGCCTCAAGTCCGAACAGGACATCTGCTTGGTACACATAAGGGCTTTTCAGGCAGTCTGAAGCAAGGCTTTAATTCTTGCTGCAACAATGAAGTGAGGGATAGGATAACATCTTTGCCAAGGTAGTGCTTAATCCTGATAAAGGCAGCAAAGCTTGTTGCAAGAGGGGATGGGGTGGGGGGACCAGGAAAAGGTGTGCACCATTCACAGTTCACTCCTGAGAGAAAACCATGGATTTAAAAGAGCACTGAGCACTAGGCTTCACCCATCTGAAATGGCGCATAAGCTTGACTGTATTGTGCCCACATCCTGCAGTTTCATGAAGCAGAAGTAATGTTGCTCTTTTCCCCAAATGACAGCTACCGATGCTTATCCCTTCTCTACCTGAGAATGTTTAAACTAAAGAAGGACCATGCTATGAAGTACTCGAGGTCTCTGATGGAATACTTTAAGGTACCAGCATTTTACTGCTTATTCCCATTGAATGATTGGTATTTTCCTCTTCCGCAGGCAACACAGGCAACAAGCCAGAATTATAACCCACCATTTCATCCTGGCTTATTTCAAACAAACCGTAGTTTAACAGGGCTTATCTTCCAGGTTGGATGTAACCACACAAGTCAGGTCAGGTCAGAGCAGAGAGCTGAAGGTTATTGTTTCATCCTTACAGCTCCGCTAGAGCAGGAGAGAGGAGGGCTGAGACTCACATATGCTCATTCATGTTGTGGCATGCTATGGTTTAGTGTTATGTCAAAATGGTCCATTATCATGGTCAAGGCCTTGCATTCTAGTAATTTCTATATTGTGGTATTTCCTTTCAGACCTGAGTAATGGTATTTCCAGCACCACCACATTCTACCAAAAACACAATTCCAGCCCAGCTACAATGAACTACCAAACTAAAATTAATTCCACTTTCTACTATTGGCCCTTTAAAAAATAGCTTCCTCCTGGCTGCTTTCTTTTAAAATGCTTGGCTTCTGCCTCTTCTATAAGGTCTGTGAGACCTTCACTAAGCAGATATTCCTTCCAAGCAATATAGTAGGAGTTTATCAACAGGCATGGAATAGACACGTTTGTAAGGGGTGTACAGCTCTGCTGGGTGTCTTGCAGAACTTCCACCTTAATTCCAGTCCGACTGCAGAAAAACTTTGACTCAGCACCGCTGACATATCCTAGTATGGAAGCAACAGCTATCAGCCTTCGCAGTGTTACTCGATTCTCCTTAACAGTCACAGTTTCAACTAGATTTTCAAAACTCCCTGTGTTTTGGATGTTCACTTTACCAATATATAAAGGAACGCAGAGAAAGTAAAAAAGCCAGGTTTACCAATATGAGAGCCCACTACAACCTTCAGGACAATCACATAAGTATTTTTTTCTAAAAATGAGAAACAGTCCTCCCCTATTTCAAGCGATCATCTTCAAGTTTCCTGTCTTGATGAAAAGTTTTCTAATTCACCCACTAGGTGAAAAAGCACCTTTTACAGAAGGAATTTTAGATATGGATAATTAAAGCACTTCATGAAAGGTGCCTGATTTATTCTGGAGTTCTGGTATATTGTGTCTTTCATTGACTTTTATACTCCTGGTTAGAGCCCACTAATTATCCAACCTGTGTTTCTTTTTTCCCCCTTTTTAGTTTAAAAAGGATTATTATGCTGGCATGGTTCTATATATAATGTTCCTACTTTACTACTTAAATAGGAAATGCCTTGTCTTGCAGTGATCAATATTAATGCAATTTAAATCTTCTTTTGTGTCTGCTGCCAAGAGAACAAAGACCGATCTCTTTATTTCCATTCTTCGTTCTTCTTACAGAATTCATCCAAAGTTTCACAGGCCCCTTCTCCTTGGGGAGGCAATGGAAAGTAAGTATTCCTTGTTCATGGAAATGAGTGGATAATGGGATATGCAGGGAGGATTTCTTTGTTGATGAAGATAAGTTGTTATATTATGGTTAAATGTTCCATGAGTTACAGTTTGACAAGCAGAACAAAAAAAGGGGTTGTATGGATTGATTGATCCCAAATTCTTCATCAGTTTGGTTCTTAAAGCCAAATGAGGGCCATAAAAATAGCTGTTAATTGGATAGAAAGTACAGGGTCGTTCCAAGATGCCAAAGTAAAGTTAATCTCCAGGGCAATGATTTTTTCTCCCAGTGATTTGTTCAGTAATGAAAGGCCAATGAATATTTCATTGATATATGGTAAGTGCTGTTTAATAAAACTGAAGGCGTAATAGTGGTGAATACATGGAGGCACTTAGTCAACCAATTATCTGAACCCTTCTATTAATGCTAAGACAGCACTGTCTCAAATCTGAAGCTGCAGTGTTGTGCCAGGCAGACATAACTCTCCATCTAACACTTCCTGCCTGTTTCGCACGTGTGGGCCACAGACCAGCTTTGCGTGCCATGAGGGCAGCCAAGCCAGGCACAACTCCAGGAACCAGCCTGAAGATGTCTGCAGCTGTAAACAAGAGCAAAAACAGCTATTGGTTTCATTCATTCATTCATTTACTGTGTATACCCCATTATGTGTCCCCCACATGGTGGGACTCAAGGTGGCTCCATGCAGTTCCCTGATGGTCTCCCCTCCAAGCTGAGGCCAGTTGCAGATCTGCTTAGCTTCAGCTTGGTGGATGTGCCTTCACACCATACTCTGGGCCAGGCAAATTAATTAATTGACCCTAATTCCGACCAAAAATGGTCTCCATTTTCACCTGTAACCAAAGCATTTCAGTACCCTAACACCAAGTTCCAATTTCCAGGATTCTCTGTGGGGAAACCATGCCAGATAAGGCAGTCTGTATGACAGATAACAGGGTAGATGGGGCTGAAGTCATGGCAGTATTACACAGATGGGTGGGATTTTGGATCACCCCAATATTTAAACCAAAGGAGTCAATCCCCTTACCAGAGAAGAGAAGCTGTTAAGCACCCCTTCCACACCTGATGAAGCAATGGGGTCTGCTGAGAACATGCCATTCTCAGCCAGCGATTTTCTTCCGCCTAACTGCTGGCATTGGATCTAAAAGAAATGTTGTACAAACACCAGGCAGATGTTTTAAAAACCAGCTTCTTATCTAACACTGCTTGGATGAACTGGGGCCAAATGGGAACAAGCCATACCTCTGAAAGATTCTCCTGCCTGCATCCTCCAGTGCCCTGTGGGAATCTTTCAGGAATGATGCATCATTTATTGGGGAGCAGGGGGGCTGGATTGGGAAGCTTTTTGCCCCAGACTCTTGGATGGCAGGCCCATTATGTGTGCTGAGTGGTGAGCCAGATGGAAGACCATTTCCCCCTATGTAAAATGGCTGAGATGGATGGATATAGAGAAAGAGAACTGGTTTTCAAGATACTTGTTGCTCCTGATCTATGAATTGTATATAGCCAAAGTGTCTGCTCATATTATGGATGACCTTTGCCCTCTGTGAATTTGTCTAATTCCCCTTTTCAGTTCTTGATGGGTGTCCTGTCATCTAGTGGCTTCCAGTTCCACCCTTGTCCAGCCCTTGTTTCAGTTCAACCAGGTCCCTGACTGTCGGGTCCTTGCAGAAATGCAGTGATTTCTATTTGCTGTTGTGTACAAGTAATGAGTGCAGGGCACTCCATTGGCAGCACTGATGTGTTTAAATATTGGGGCACTGCAATCCAGTTGTACATTCACCCAGAAATGCATCTGTTGCATTCTGTGGCACTAACAGCAAGGAAAGCCTTCAGACCAAACCGTGTGTTAAGTTAAATCCCATCTCACGCAGCTCCCCGTGCATGTCTACTTTACTCAAAAAGGCACTGTGGGACCAATCCAGATTAGGAGCTCAGCATATGACGGATAGAGAGTTAATCCTTCCCGCACAGCCATGGCATACAGACAGAAATCTCCTCTAGTGCAGTAGTTAGAGAGTAAAATACTCCCATTGGCAGCAAGTTGTTGTTTTTTACTGGAATTGCGGTGCAGAGGGGATCCACAGGGATTGTGGCTTTAGAGGGACGAACCAATAGATGTCCTTCTGTCTCAATCCAGATGGGAATCCCTGTGCTTACTCTTGAGAATGCAAAAAAACATGTGGAGTTACACACTACATATTTAATGCAACTTGTAGTAGTTTGACCCTCTATGTGATGTGCTGTTGTTATTTTAGTTTCGATCATATTAGGTTTCACAACAACCTTGAGAGGTAGGCGGCTGTTTCTGCTCATTACTTTTGGACACCAGGAGCAGATGGAATGCTATCTAGTCTGGAAGGGGGGGAATAGCTAGAGTATTATCCAGGAGATTAATCATCAAAAGCTGGAATGATGTTAATAAAATATGCAAATTAGCCACAGCTTTAGGGATTCATGAGAGGTTTCCATTGGGGAATCTTGGAAGCTCCAAACATATTGCATGGCTGGGTTCTTTTTTTAATTTAGCGGTCTGAAAAAAATGTTCACAGTGTGAAGGGAAAAAATTAAAAAGCGGGAGGGTCCATTCTTGCTTTCAGTCATTCTGAGTTACCAACGTTCTCTTGTTGGGACTTTGCCTGAAAGCGCAGAATAGCTTTGCCAGTCAAATTAACTCAGAATTTCCATTTGCATTCAACTGCCATTTGTTCAGGTATGAAAATGACTGCTTTAGAAATCTGGATTATTTGTAAGTTATTTAGAAATACCGACTATTGAGCATTTCTAAATATTTAACAAACTTGACCAAATGCCTTTTTAAGTCTTGTTCACTGAACAAGGAACAAAGGGCATTTCTACACTACAAATGTATGAGGACTTGTGTCCCACTTTCACTGTCCTAGCTTCCCCCAAAGAATCCTGGGAATTGTAGTTTAGTACCCTTTAGAAATCCCTGACCCCTCCACCCCTTGCAACACAAGGGAATGATATTCAGGCGTTTACAATTTTTGTTTGTTTGACTGATTGATTATCTCACTTTTCTTCCAAGGATTTCTCGGAACTGGGTGGGGTTCTGCCACTCCCCTGTTTATCCCAACAAACCTGTGAGATGGGTTAGCTCAGAGAAGGAGTAACTGGGCAGCACGTGTGTTATTTTCTAGAAGACTCATGGCTAAGCAGAGATTTGAACCGGGATCTCCCCAGTCTAACACTAAGAAGCAGGAAGCCAGTGGCCTTTGGCCTAATTTTATGTGTCTCGTGGCTTCATTTCAAAAGTCCTCTAGCCACAGAGAGCTGTCCCTTCCCTGGCAGCCCACCGTGTGGGAAGAACGAGAGAGGGTGGCAACGGTGGCAGAAGGAGAAAAGGCAATGGCATCAGATTTGGCCATACCAACCATTGGCTTTAGCTGTCATGGCTGCCCACCTTTTTCCCCCAACAAATTACCCAGCAGGCAATGCAGCCCTCAACAGCATGTAGGCTGCCTGTCCCTGCTCTAACCACTATGCTGCACTGGCTGTCCATCAGCGGCACTCTGTAACGGTGCTCCGTGAAAAGACGGCCGGCCGGCCTGGCAACTTTGCAGTTGAAACATGGCACACTTGCATTCCATCTTCCCTCGCAGAAATGGGGGGAGCCCCCACCCACATGGGGGGATAGTCTTCCCCAAGGTTCCCATGGTAACAAGGCACATTCCGATTTGGTCACACAGGCTGCCTGGCTTGATAGTGCATCGCCTTCAATCCGCAGTACGAACTGCTGGGCTTGACCTGCAGTGGCCAGGCTGCCGTGTACTTCAGGGGCCGGGGGGCACCCTTTCACCCCCCAGCCTCCTCTGAGACCTCCACTCTTCCAGAGGTGCTCTCGAGTACCTCTGCGGGGAGTGCTGAGCACAGGCAGGCACCGCCGTCTTAAGGCCAGCGCCAAATTGCTTTACCAGGGTCTTTGCCAGACTGAGCAGCCAGCTCGTTCTTCTGACCTGGAACCTCTCCTGCTTCCCTTTTTCCAGGAGCACAGAAACTCCATCCCCCATGTCCCTGAGCCCTTCACCCATCAGCTCTCTTGGGAACACGACAGGCACAGCTGGGTCGTCTTCGGCGGGGACCATAACCATTCCCCAGCGCATCCACCACATGGCTGCCAGCCACGTCAACATCACGAACAACGTACTGCGAAGCTACGAGCACTGGGACATGGCTGACAAGCTGGTGAAAGAGAACAAAGGTGCCGCCTTCTTCATAATCTCTCTGCTCTAAAGACTGGGGATTTGAAATGCTTTCTGTCTGGTTATGACAAGGTTTGATCTTGCAGACAAAGGGCATGTGACGGTCACTGGCTGGCTGGCTAGTTGGTTGGCTGGCTGGCTGGCTGGCTGATGTCGTAGCTGGTTGTCATTTTTCACAGTCGTTCTCAATGTCATGATGCCAAGGGATGGGAGTAATATAAAGTATCAACCGCTCAGGAAGTATTGGCTTCCTTTACTTTTTTTTAAAGGAATGATGTTTCTGGTCCTCATCCGGACCAGCTCCAGGGAGCCCCAGGAAAAGTGCCCTCTAGTGGGCCTCTTTCACTGGAAGGCAGCAGTACTACAGGCCTTCTTCCATGTCATCATTTCATATCCACGCTCCCAAAATACATGCCATCATAAATCTATGTGAAAAGTAGATGCAAGTAGCCCGAGTCCCTGCTGGTGGATCTAAGTGCCCTTGATCCTGTAGCTCTGAAGTTAAGAAGCCAAGTGCACACAGCAAAAACAAAAGGTCAGCCTTTATTTGTAGGAGATAGCAGACTCACCCAAGAAGAGGCATTCCCCTTTCTGATCTCACACGGGAAGGCATGCCTCTTCTCAGAAGATGCTTTCAGAAATGCCAGCACATGGTAATGTGAACCCTGTACTTCCATTCACTGAATCATAGCAGAGGCTAATTCTATTTTTCATGTGTTTGGAAGTAAATATTTTGAGATCTTACTTTGGCCAGTCCAGCTAGTTCTAGTAAGAAAGCAATATGCAGCTCATCCGTGTTTGTGTGTGTGTGTAAGAAATTGCTATGAACCAAGCAGAGAGCTTTACCAACTGAGCATAAAAGTAATTATTATTGCTGATCCTCCTTAAACATTGCATGTTTTGGGTAACCGTGTATTGGATAAACAGTAAGAAAAGAGATGACATTCATTCTAAATGCATAAAATGTCATATTGCCTGTGAACTAGTTAATTATTTTCATTTGGAACAATAAAGAAGAAGGAGTAACAGAAGAGATAAAAATCAGGTGGACTAGTAACATGCATTCTTTACAGGAGGCTGTGTGATATGAGATCCATTCTTCTAAAACATAAAAGGAAGGAAGAGATAATCTTGTGATTAGTGCTGTGGATTGTGGATTTGCTAAATGTTCTACCTGGAATTGAGTCAAAGTAGCTCAGGTGCTCAAGCAGCAGAAAGAAAATATACCCAATAATTATTATTCCTAAAGCTAAGTATAGAGAGAATTAGCTGTTGAACTCCCTATTTGCATAGCTCTTCTTTTTTGCAAAACATTATGGCCTTTTTTACTCCTCAAATAAGCCCAGTCTTTTGAGCCCCTAAGGATAGAACACACCCAGTTCTGCAAAGCACAACTGATACATTGCAATAAATGAGGATGTTTGGAGAACAATATCCTTTTCCAAACATTGTTTCAACTTTCATTAATTGCCAATTACATATTTGCTTTTGTATTTCACATTTCAAATTTTAGTATGTTTCATGTTGATAGCCGTCTTTGACAGCAAGAAGTATGAACTCCAAAGGGTTCAGGGATGCCTTTGAAAAGCTTTGCCCTACTTCAATGCAGTCTGGGGTCCACCCCACAATGGGATTCACCCCTATATAACACCATTACCACTGGCCAGCCATCCCCTACCTATTTCAGTTCCTGAACAAAGCAATGGTACATTTACAGAGTGGGCCCCTCATGACAAAGGAAGAGCTTGGAAGAATCAATCTCTCATTTCCTGCTGGGGGTCACCTATTCAGATTTTTCTCAGACCTCCTAAATCAAATCAGAAGACAGAGAAAATGGCAAATCACATAGCCTCTGGCATTGCATCACAAATAATCAGGTAGTAATTACAATAGGAGCGTTTATTAGGTGCCTGCGAACGTCCCATGTGGCTGTTCTTTGCCCTCCTGCCTCAGCACAGTGTGGGCATCAAGGAAAAAGCAAGACGAGGGCCAATGCAAAGATTGCTTTCATGTATCCCTCACCTTGCAAAACATGTTGATGCCTGACTGCACCCATCAAATGTTCCACCCCTGCACGTGCTCCTTGCTGAGCCTCGCTCTTTCCTTCCCCGAGGAATGCCCTGCCCCCAGCACCGGCTCCGAGGTCACACTTGTGACTTCGGAGCCAGTGCAAGTGAAGAAGGCAGTCCGCCGGCTGGGAGGACAGGAAGTGCTCACGCTGAATTTGGAGCTGGTTTTCAAGCTTTTCTATGTACATCTAAAGAGCATATAGGAACCACAGGACTGTACTCTAGAGTTCAACTATTTTAAGACAAAGTAATAATAAAATAAATTATAGTAAATAATTACTATTAAATTTTTAATATTGGTCGTTTTCTTTGCTTCTCTTTTTACGTTTCTAAAGAGCCCACCTATGGCTACTTATTTGGAAGTTAACCTAAACTTCCTTCTGAGGCAACATGCATAGAATTATTTTAATCACTTCATTTCCCTACCCATTCCATACCCTGTGTTCTGCTGCTGCATGGAGATTTTAATAGCATTATTAGATGTTCTTGCCAATTATTATTATTTTCTGAACTGTTGTAAGCCAGTTAGAACTATGTATTTTTACAATTTAGTTAAGCAACTAATTGAAAAACCAATCAGCTAGAGCAAATTAATATAATTAGTGAATGCACTCATGCGTGGTGGTCCTGAGAAGGCAGAAAATGACTCCGCTTCCTATTTTGCAGAGTTCTTCATAGACCTGGACTTGGTGATGGGTCCATTGACGCAACACAGCAGTATGGCCAATCTGGTCCGTTACGTTCGGCAAGGACTCCATTGGCTTCGCGTTGAAGCACACTTGTTGTAGTGAGTGCCACCTTGTTTATCACAACTCCGTCCTCTTACCTCCGCCGGCGCACAGGTGATCACTGATGGAAAGCCACTCCTTTCCAGGACTATATCCACAGAGTTTAATTTTATTGTCTTTTCTTTTTCCTCATGAAAACAAAACAACAGTATCTTATCTGTTAGAACTGCAACTCATCATAAATGGGAGAAACATGGTTCCAGAGCAGGGTATGTGTTCGTACCACTGAATCAGTCTGGATTCTCTTCTTTGTCCTACCAGATCCTGCCACTTTTGCTATGTATAACGTGCTTTATGGGACAGTAGATTCCCAGCAGTATTGCACTTTGTTGAAGATATCAGTTCTTGGGAAAATGTCTTAAATCTTTGAGGACACATATGAAAAGCCCCCTATCCTGGAAACCAATGTGCCAATGCTAAATCCATCCAACTCAAAATTGGATGCAACCATGCAGTTCACATCTTTGCCCTGGTTCCATTACCCAAGAAAGGTCATTGCTAAGATTTCAGAAATGTAGTCCCTAAAAAACCAGAGCATCTTTTATGCAATTACAGATGCACACAGTCATCCAGTATGAGATCCCCTGGGAAATTTCGGGAGGTTTTTCTGTCGCTGTCTAAATGATGTTTTGCCATTCTATTCTTTGCATTGCATTTAGAATTTTAAGACAACAGAATGCTGCTATTTTTAAGTACATCTCAGATTCCTTCTAGTCTCTGCAATCACATTGTTAGTGGAAGAGCTTCAAACTGCTCGTGCTCCAGGGCTCACCCAGAGGCCTCCGATCCTGAGAAATTGGAAAGAAGCTGGTCGTATAGCTTCCATTCTAGATTTGTGGAGCAATTCTGTCCAAGTTGATCTCCATCAGCCCACATAGTGGGCTTTGACTAATGGGATTGCTGGAAACAGTATTGGGAAGTGTAGTTTCCACCATGCAGCACCCATGGGCTGACATTTCCGAGATGAGCTTGAACCAAAGGCATTGTGGCGTCTGCCCCATGCTGGCCCCTAAGGCTGACTGCAGGCCCCTTGTGATGGTGTCCCAGCATTGCTCAGCCGTCTCCCCCACCAAGCGGAGCAGCGCATACTCAAAGGTATGTGAGAAGCACTGTCCCATTTGCTCAGTGCGGCCTCCACAGATGTGTTCCTGTGCTCACTGCTGCTGTGAGATTTCTGAGGTTTGCTGGTGTGCAAGAGTGTATCAGATGCCACCCTCTGCAAAAGCTTTTAAAGGAATAAGTTAGGACACTGAGAGGATGATGCTTTCAGACAGACTTTGAGCTTTGCAATAGCTTTTCATGGAAAGTCAATATGGTTCATAGGTCTCATAAATTTGGACCCGTGTATTTCATCACAGTTCAGAGCAAGAATGAATAACTTGGTCACAGTCCCTCCTTCCAGTATTTTCATCACCAAGAGGAGCCTGAACGGAGATCCTATTGCTGCCCATGACACACGGCGTGCTGGGAGCTTAGGGAATTTTGGACGGTACTGCTTTCTACATTCAAGCCAGCAAATAGGTGTGCCTGGTTGGATTCCACAGCAATTAATATTTCTCCCCCCAATTCATAAGCAGGACTTAATATGTGCCAGGATTCACCAGTTCTGCACCCCAACATCTGTTTTTAATTTCAGAGCTGTACCCTGGAACATCTTACTAACAGATAAGCCAGAAGTAATGAAAGTATCCCTGTGCAAGTACAGGGCACTTATCTTTTTACCCAAAAAAAATCTACAGAGAGTTTCCACACATGATGAATAAAGTCTTGAAGATAAGAAGGTAGCATTTCTAGACAGATTTTGAGCACCACAGTCTCATTCATGGGAATGCACTGAATTTGTTGACAGTTCAGAACAAAAGTGAATGACTTGGACTGCAATCCTGCACACTTATCTGGGAATGCAATGGGACTTCCTTCTGAGTAGAAATGTATGGGGTTGTGCTATTAACCACCCCCATTAATTAATTTTCCTTTTTTTTAATTTAATGACTAGAGGCGGCATCCGTTTTTCCCCCAAACAGCACAGGTCCTCAAAAGAAAGCTAGTTTGTTATACTAATAAACTGTATAGCATTCCACTGCAGTGTCCTCAAGACATAACAATTTCACTGTAAATTTCACTGAGGGGAAGGGTGGGAAAGAACACCGATCTCATGACGATGTAAATATCATTGTGTGTCACATGTCTCTGGAGTAATATTCCATATGTATTAGATAATTAAGCAGAGAGTTAATTGTAGCTACATTCTGTTCTATAAGCCTATATCCTAAGAGGCTTATGCTTGGTAACTAGCAGTGCTTTTTTTGTAAAAAAAAAAAAAAAAAAAAGTGCCAGAACTCACGTCGCTGGCGCTAAGCGCGCGACCACATACACCAATCCCAAGCCGAGCAGCGCCCTCATTATCTCACTATCAGATAGCAGACACAAAAGCAGCCCCCCCCCCGCCCCCCGCAGGCACTATGTTAATGATGTTTGCTGCTGATCTGCTATGATTCAAAATCACTTCATAAAATCCATTGGAAAAAAAGGTGCTGGAACGTTCCAGTGCGTTCTATGACAAAAAAGCCCTGGTAACTAGCATATCAAAAGCTCACCCTGCTAGGATTTGAAAACAAACCTTGCATCTGTTGTGAGAAGGTCATTTCGAATCATTGATCTGCGATCCCATTTTAAAGGTACTTGTTTTTTTAAGTTATATTGACACCTGATAATAATAGGCAGCTTTTTCTTTAACAGGCACGCAAAAATCCACATCCTACACATTTCATTCCACAGTCTTATGAAGGTAGTGGCCAGTCACATTCGACTGGTCCCTGAAAGTAATGCCAGCATCCCAACCCAGCAAGGTGTACAGAAAGAGGCTTCCCCAGTAGATAATCCACAACAGTGTGCTCAGGTTGCAATGGGGAAATCCACACATCTGGCCGCAGCTTGTCTGTGCACTTCTGGTCCTGATCCAGAGGTCTGCCACTTGGCTTGTGTCTCTTCCCCTCTATCCTCTTCCCCATGTCAGAGGCTGGAATTAGTGTAGGAAGCCCCTTCGCCTCTCCTCTGCATCCTCTGGAGATCTGCAAGGACTACTGTGGATCCCCAGATTGGGACCAAATCATCCCACTATGGCCTATACTAGCCAGCATATCCCTTTTTGTTCATTATGATGGTCAGTAATCGTGACTTGGATCCACAGATTCAGCTGATCACAAGAACAATTTGTAGCTACCAAGGAGGTCATCATTTCCGAAGACACAACTTTCTGTCATTGCTCTTGTGTTGTGTCTGTTGTGTATAAAGTAGTAAAAAGGAGTCAGAGTAACCAGAGTGTTCTATCCTCTTCGTTAGACTTTCGCCAATTGTCTTTGGCTGGCCTCTTTGATCCAGTTAAGTGCATTGTTCTTTCTTGTTAGTTTAATGTGAACAGAAATCCTAGACCACTGTGTACTCTGCAAAGGATCCTTATGACTTGAAATATCATCTTAAGGCATTTTTCAAAGGGTTATCTCTAAACACTCCATCAGATTGGGGTGTTGGTTTTCTTCCAGCACTTCGTAGTAAGTGGATGCCTCTCTCCAGATTTAGCTGTTTTCTCATATCTGTTCCCTGGGCATATTAGAAGTCCCTTTCTAATTTTTCATTGCCTGGGTCTTAGTCCTGGTTCACACATGTGTGTACATCTCTGGATTGCTCTATATGTGAGAATGTGTGGGAAGGGCGAGATTGGGCTTGTTTGCCCTCAGCATGCATTGGCTATGCCCATACAAAGAATATGTGAAAAGGTTTTGTACACAGCCATGATTAGGAAACCCTTCCTATTCAAGGACCCTCATTTCTGCCTACAGAGCCTTATATTTTGGAAAGAGTGTAAACTCCAATGGATGTGTGAGCATAATCCATTCCCAGGGCATGCAGGGAATATTTCAGGGGTGGGGGCCATGAAAAGCCCACAGATTTTCCTTATTCCACCCTCTGGATTGCTTTCAGTTCGCCCCATGCTGGCATCAGCTTGATCTAATGCAAATCAAGGCAGCATTGCTTTTAAAACAAATAATGTTTAGGAAATTAGCACAAATTGTAGCCATTAATATTTGCAAAAATACTGAGCACTGCAATTTGCACAAATTTCCCAAGTTGTTCGTTTTTAACAAAAAAAGTAAACAAACTCAGTAAAGACAAACTTTTTGAGGCAAGGTATCAGCCAACCCGTAAAGGTAAAATTGAGAAGGATACAGCCAAGGGAAATATTGAATCCAGGGTTACATGATAGGCTTGTGGGTGCAATAAAAATGCTAAAATATTAAAAACAGTACAAAGCATGCAGATTTAAACTTTAATTGCACAAAAGACCAATTTGCACAAATCACTGTTTTTGAAAATGGTACTACAGAAGCACAGAACTCAGATCTCATTCTGCCCAGTTATTTTGCACACATTTCTAAATCCCCTACATCCCTTCACCCAAAAAAGAAAAAGTCCTGCATGGTCCATTTCTAACTCCCAGATCAGAAACACTCTGGCAGTCCATCAGGTTCAAATGGCATAGTTTTCCTAGAGATGAATGGCTTGACCTGCTTCCCTCATACACACATTCAAGGTCAATGTGAAGAGCCTCAGATGTTTGAATGTGTGGAAGGACTCATTTACGTCTGAGGTGAGAGCAAGCATTCTTCCTGTGGAGGCATGTCTGTGATGTCCATTCACAGAAAGCTGATGTTCTGCTCATCAGCCAGCATGCATGCATGTGCAAAGCTGGCCCCCAGTTTGAGAGCCAGAAGGGGATTACATAAACGCTTTCTCAGAGCTAGAAAACTGAAACCAGGGTCCCGACCCAAACCCTTTACTTGCTTCCACATTTCAGTATCATCCATCATTCTTCCAAGGAACTTGGACAGCTGATTGGTATTCCATCACTTCCCATTATTCAGTGTCCATGGTCCTCCTTATTTTTGGGGGGGTCTCCAGGGGAGGCTGCTGACCCCATGTCCTCCTCATCCCTTGCAGCCGTCTTCATTTTGAGCCTGGCAGGAGCTGTCCATGGTGCTGCATGGCAATGGAAGTCTTTTGAGGGTGGATTCAGCACAAGGGACAGGTCCTGTGCTGCTCAGGTCTCCATCTGCAGTGGAGAGGGAGCCCACTGACACAGGAGTCAGCAGCCTCCCTGCTTGGTGTCTTCTTTATGGTAGTCCTTCTGGCAAATCAAAGGGTCTCTTCCCAAGGACAAGCAGTAAGTTCAGTAGGCTTGGCTGACTCTTCTCTTTCTTTCCTGTAAACCACATTGCAAAAGCTTCCCCTCAATTCACTGATATACACAAAGAGTCTGTGAGCAGGTGCCTCTCTGAGTGTCCATTGTTTGGACACCATGTTTATAATAAGACTTTCCTTCAGGAAGTCAGGAGTGCTCTATGAACAAGGGAAGAGGCAAGAGCAGAGATTGGGCAGAGCACTGTGGAAAGCCACCGTGAATGAACTGCCCGGCCCTGTTTCTGCTTCTGTGGAAAGAGGAATGAGTTGTGTTCCTGATGCCTTCAGAGGCAGGACTGTGTTGAGGAGGCTGCTCATTCATTGCTGCTTTTACCTTGGGCCATATAGGAGCTATAAGGCGGCCACAGAGTGATGAGGGAAGGAATGGGAGTGAAGACAATGCCCATGTTTGCATTATTGCAACTCAAGCTTATAGCAGGGTGTATTAACTATGGTAATTGGAGTGAAACCTGTTTCTGGAAAAAGCCATTCTCTCCCATGAAGCCATGAGGTCTGGAGACAGGACCTTCCTCTGCTCTGATCCTTGGAGCAGCTGTCACCGTGGGACTCCCTCCCCCTCCCCCTCCCACTCACACACAAAAGCAAGCAAGGCTTTCCCCATCTCCTTGGCTATGTTCAGACCTCACACCATTCATGGTCGAGGAAGACCACATGTGGTTTGGTGCAATGCCAAAACTGACAAGCCATATGTTGCAGTTATGTGGCAAACCAGCATTGGGAAGCATGGCCCGAACTGGATTTGCAAACTGGTTTTTGCTAATTGTGGTGTGAGGTGATGTCTGAATGAACAAACCAGAGTTGCAGCTGTTCCACCATCTCCAGAGCTGCAGATTGGGATGCTTAGCAGTCCTGGCCATCCTGATGAAGGAGCCTGTGAGCCCAAGGCTTGTGTTTGCAAAGTCTCCATGACAGGGGGTGATCTCATCACTTTCTGCAGGACAGGACACTGTTTAAAAACTCAGGGTCAGGGACCATCTCAAAGAGGCAGGCGGGTGGGCAGTGGGCAACCTGTAACCCAACCTGATACCAGTGAAGCTTCCTGTTCACCTTATTGCAACCCTCACTGGGAATATTGACCAAGGTTACAGCTTTGAATTATTGCCCCATTAAACCAAGTGGATTTCACCCCCATACCTTTTTCCTTGAATGAATGGCAGTTTCTGCCGATTCTGGAAGTATAAATCAATCATGATATATAGCCCTTACTCTGAAGCTCTGCTAATATATGCCTCACGGGCAGAAGAACAGCCCAGAATCACACAGTTTTCCTTTCTGGCCAGCTCTGTCTCACTGTTTGTAAATACCCGAAGCTTTATTAGTGTGCAAAATGTTTACCTATAGACCATGTCAATGAAATTGGGGGTGCCTCATAAGGAAATAATCTGTACAGGCAGAAAAATGACATCCGAGTACTGTGTAAAGTTACGCTGAGCCATACCAGTCTTGGAAGGGAGTGCTAGAAAAATTGGAATTGCACGACGACAACTTCAAGAGGTGAGATGAAATTGAAGTGTAATATAATAACTTTCCAAGGCAGGCCTTGGAATTTGCATGGGGCTGCTCATCAAAACTGCTTGATATACTTGGTTTGAGGAGGAGTTTTGCTTAATCCAAAAGCTCACAGCGATTGCATGCAGAAGCAGAGGCAGGTCTGATAAAAGGGCTGACCTTACCAGCTGGTCTCCCTGAGGGATGAGTCCATGCCTGTTTTCATGTAGCTTGATGTCTCATCGCTTCGTGGCTAAGCCCTTGACAATTCTCAGATGACTATAGGAGCTGCCATCATAAAAAAGAAGTGCAGTTGTGAAGGGATAAGAAAGATGCGTCTGGATTCTTGCTACGTTTAGCGCTCCCAACATCTTTTATTTTTTGAGAAACAGCTGTGATGGAGGCAGGAGACATTTGGGATGGACCTTAGCATGAGGACATGGTATGCTTTCATGCCACAGTTCCAATTCAGATCCCTTCCTCCTGGACACTATAGGTCATTCCCTAACTGCAGCTTCAGGGGAGAATGTAACTAGAGGAAGTGGTGTGGGAGCAGAAAGCTTTTTAAAAAGAAAATGCCCTAGTCTAATTCTCACCTCCAGCAACCCAAGGCCAGCTTGCAGCTGGTTTATTTTGGGAGTTTTTTGAGAAAGGAAAAGCTAACAGGAGTCACCTACCTGGAGCTCCCATGCCATGTCTAGTTTGATTCTCAAACACAGGTCACTAAGTGATGATGTGGTCAACAAAACAGAGAAAATGCATGTGTGAACTTGTCGTGTTTCCCTGCCAATTCTGTACAAGCTAACTGAATGACCAGGGTAGCTTTAAGCTTCTCAGTGTTGCAAACAGCCGAACAAGCCAAATATTTAGAAGCAACCCTCTGATTTCAAGAGGACTTATTTCCAAATAAGCAGCCTTAGCTTTTAGCCTTCCTACAAGTGTCTCTGATGGCTCAACACTGCTTGTGGTTCTGTGTAGACATCATTCCTTTCCTTGGGGCTGGGGGAAGCCAATACAAACATGGTTTTGCTTTGTTTTGCCAGTGATATCCCTACAACTGAGCAAAGCAGAGAACCAAACAGAATTTTAACACAACAATACACATTTCTCTCTCCAGGTGGGATCCTGTGGTTAAATCTCATTGTATTTCAGGGAGTGGGGGAACTGACAGATACCAAGAAGTTGATGGTTCAGTGGTTCTAGAGATTTTCAGATGCTGTAACAAAATCAAAATCTGGGACCCTTTTTTCTTTTTCTTTTTTTAATTTAAGCCCACTGATTTCTTGACCCATGGACTTTTGCTAGATACAATAGCTCAAGGTGTCTCTGAATGTTTAAGAGATTCATAGGTGTCCTCTGCCAAAGGAACCATAGCAAAATATTTATCTGGCTTGTTTATGAATAGCTAAAAAGATTGCCACCCTTTGATCATCTTGGGTTATAAGCATCAGCAGCCCTAGGCATGGGGGTGGTGTTGTATGGCACAGTGGCAAAAATGGTTCCAAATGTTCTCCCATTACAATCTACATCCTTGCTCTGGGTTCCTCTTCTTCCTTCTGTAGAGGCTCTCTAACCTAACTTGCTGGCCACGTGGTGAAAGGATAAGAAGGCAGGAAAAGGCAGGTGTATACACGGACATGCATACCTATGGCGGAGCATACACAGTCATGATTCCCCACCTTGGGGCTTGGAATGGCATAGTCCAAGAACAGCTTTGACATATGATGGTCTGTTTATGTAGATGGCCTTGAATCAATGCTGCTGGAATAGTCCTCTCTTGCCAGCATGGCTCTGTTCAACAATGAATAGAGGGAAGGTCTGCTGACCACCCACCCCAGCCTGCACGCAGGACCTCTGAACACATGGGTGCTAAGAGTCGGACCCACGAGTGTGAAATTGATCTCCTCCACAAACTTGCAGCCCCCCCCCCCCACACACACACATGAACACACATTTATACCTGAATAAATTCCTTAACAGAGCATGCATGACCCCAAAATACATGCAGGTGGCTTGTTTGATCATGGCCTTCAAACTGGAAGCTCATCTTCTAAGTTCTTATGCATTTGTAACCCCGTGAATTCCAGGGAGGTCTCATCACAAGAGAGGGCTATGCCACATGCATTTCATTCTGCTCACACTGAAGCCAACATGAGGTATGCAGGCCTGGGGTGGGGGCATTTCACTTCTGGCTGACTTTGGGGTGGGAGAATGCAGCCCAACACACAAGAGACAGGAGCCTCGCTAGGTTTGAACTATAAAATCACAGCAAACAAAAGAGAAGTTTCTTCTTTAGAGCTGTTCTGCTTTTCCTCTGGAGGTGTTGGGATTTGTCTGGCTAAATGTGAGGCGCCTTGCACCTGTTTTCCATGACTGCCAAAAAACAAAAAGGCTCCAATTTTGGATGAAGGGTTGTTTTGCTTGTGTGTGTGCACACGCATTTGTGTGTGTGTGTGTGTAGAAGTCACTTCAGCCATCTGGATCCATTGTACATGCCACGTTCTGGCTATTGGAAAGAAAAGCAATGCAATGATCTTAAGGCCCTCCAACCAACCAAAGTCTGATTTGTTTTCCACATTTAATTATCTAACCACTGAAATTAGATGATAATTGTGAGGAGAATTGCTCTCCCCCAGTAGCTTGCATTCCGCCCAAAATAGCCCCTTAGTGTGTGTGGAATCCCATCAGTTCCATCATCTCTCAAATTTCACAAGGTGTCTTTGTTCGAAACAAGCATGTTATTTCTGTAAAGTTTTAAGTATAAGTTAAGATGTTTTTTGTACAGATCAAGGTACAGTAACTGTTGACATGTCCAGCAATTACTGAAATGCTGTATAGTTCTAAAGTTTTGGTTTCTTTTCTTTCATATTTTCTATGTAAAGAAAAATGTATCCTGCTTGTTTTCTTTGTATTTCCAATGTGTTTGCACAATTATGCATTTATGTTTACATTTTCTTTCCTTTCCTTTTTTTAAAAAAATGTAATACTTTATGTACAAAACATTTTCAATGTTGTTTGTTGTTTTTAAACACAATTGTCTCTGTATAAAATAATATTGGTCAAACTGGTACATTTGTGTCTCTCATAGAGGGATTAATTATACTGCCAGCGCATTGAATTATTTAAAAAAAGGAAAATAAAATTTTTATGAAAACGTACCTTGGTTTATAGTCCTGAATTTATACTGTGGTTAGGCACCCTTAGGGAAAAAATCCTCATTTCTTTTGGCTGATCTGCTTTCAAGCCCACCCCTCTGATGGCTTCCTGAAGGCAATTCACACATTTAAGACAAGGCCTCACAGCTTCACAGACATGACCCAGGGAGGAAGAGAAAACTAAACAGGCCAGACCTTGAAGCCCATGCACTGGACAGCTCTCAGAGGTGGGAAAGGACCCGAGTGGCCACTGAGCTGATGGAAGGGGGCTTCCTCTTGGATGCTGCCTGAGGCAGCTGGCAGACAGAGGCGGCTGGAGCCAGGGGGAGTGAAGGCTGCTTCCCAGCGAAGCCGCGGGCCCTTGCAGGCTCCCCTCTCCTTCTGCTGCATCCATGCGACTTGACACCCTCACACGAGAACTGATGTCGCACTGTGGATCACGCTTTGGACTGGGGCTTGGGAGATCTGGGCTCAGGTCCCCCCTGAGCCATGGAACTTGCCAGAAGACTTGGGGCCAGTCCAGACCCTCAGCTGAGCAGTGCTGTTGTGAGGATGACATGGAAAGCCACTGAACAGTCCACCTTGGACCTCTGAATCACCACTTGGGCTTCCTTTGCCCTTTGGCCTACATGTGCCTGTGAAGCATGCAATAGCACTGAAACCAAAGACCGTGCTTCCTTTCCTTAAGATGCTGCATGTGTCACTCTGCACCACCACCGTCTTAAAAGAGGCCTCCCTCCCTTAAAAGAGGCATCCCTTCTTTCCTCAAGAGAGGCATTCCTTGCAAAGAAAAGGTGAGAGTCCCCACCACCACCACCATCACCACCACCATCAATATATTGATTATATTTTATCCCTCCCAATAACCAATGTTCTCTGGGCAGAATAAAATGATGCTGTTGTTGCCAGCTGCAAGTATTTTTTTCCTGGGGGGGGGGGGAATCTGCTGCTCTGTTAACTATTTTAGCAGTGCAGATTTGTGCATGTCTGCTCAGAAGTGACACCCGCTGGGTTCAGTGGGGCTTCCAGGTACATGTGCACAGGGCTAGTCACGTATTGCAACACTTAGTCAAGCATGACAAAATAATATTCAAATAAATAATACACCTACTGCCCAATTCATTGTTGATTTAGTTAAACTCACTATTTCACTGATGACTGGAGCAGCACTTGCCTACCCAAGGGCGCTTAGATAAGAAGCAGTATGTGCTCACTGGAAGCTGGAAGCAGCATCCCTTCCATGTCGAACGATGCAGGTTCCTTCATGAGGCCAGGAAGATGCAGACTCTTTGGATGGGGAAGACAGGCCCTGTGGACTGAGGTCTCCAGATATCAAGATGGGAGAAGCAGAGGGACTTATCTCATGGCCGCCCTACCCAGGTGTTCAGGCAGAGCCTGAAACTAGCCAGAATCTGCAACTGCCAGGAACAGTGTGGGACAGGAGCTCCAGGAGCCAGACAAGCCTGGTATGACTCTCGACCCCATAACACAGTTCCAGGAGAGAAGGGCTAGCAGCTAGAAGGGCAGTAGGCAGAGAAGAGGCTTGCCCACCTCAAAAAGGGGCATCCCAGGAGCAGGAGGCCAAGGGGCACTCAAACGGAGGGTCCTTAGAAGCAGTTGCTAGACTGGGTTCAACAAACCTCTCTGTGCATGCTCAGAGTCTCATTCTGCAACGAGTGTGCTGCATTTAGGAGAATCGTGCGCTTTTGCCAAAGAACGGTCTGTCTCTTTGAATGTACGAAAGGGGAAACCTTGCTCCCGACGATGATGCGCTTGGTTCTGGGGGAAGCCGCCACAGCAGCCCAATGAATTCCACCTTCCCCAGCATCCATAATACAAAAAGTCTTTGCACCCACTTGCTGGCAATGCTGCATTCTCTGTCTGTCAAGCAAGAACTCAATAAAAAGGCTCTTATGGAGCCTCAACCCATTAATTTCACAGTAATCACCCCGTGCGTTCTTGATGGGCTGACAGGGATTTATCTGCAACGGGAAGTTGCTTGCCAACAAATGTTATAAAAGCTGAATGGGTTTAGCCAGGGATGCAAATCAGAGCAACGAGGGTGGGAAACGCAGGCTGGCAATTCTCTGCCTGGGCGTGGGCTTGTGCCTGAGGGAGGGAAGGCCCGGCTTGCCAAGGGCCCCTGTTCTACTGAATGGCTGAGAGAAGCAGGGGCCCACGGTGCATTTTGCCTCTGCCATGCCCCTCCTCTGCTGCATCAAGGTGAGCTTTGGTGGCAACATCCACAGGATGGTGCACCCATCCCTGGGCCTACAGTCCAGCAGCTCTGCTGTCGCCTCGAGCCTGAGTCACGGGATGGGGCCATCCAGGCCACGACATCCAGCTCTGGCCGCACGTCCTCAAGGGCAGCCAGCCTGTGGGTGCCTTGTGGTGCATGTGCCCTCTTGAGAGGCTGTCCTGGGCACTGGCACAAAATGGCTGCTGTGGGAGGTGTGGCTGGGCAGAAAGAGCAAGTCCTCTGCCAAAAGGCGAAGGCCAAGGCAGACATGGGGGCTGAGGCCCAATGCACTGCTAGCTTCCCCAACACCCAGCTGGTTCGCCACTGCCCTTCCTAGTAGCCCCTGCTTTTCTAGGCCCCCCACTGCCTACTTTAGCCCCTCGGTCACCCATGAACTTAGTGAGCAGCAGTGACAGGAATCCCACTTTCTTTCCATCCCTTTCTTCTTGCTGGCAGGCACTTTGGCAAGGAAAGAGTTGGCCTGCAGCCATCCGTCATCTCCACCTCCTAAGAATATCTCCAAGCTCCATGTGTGGCCCAGAGACAATCCTGGGAAATGAACCAGCCGCAAGCCCTGCATTTTCTTTGAAGTCCTCCTGGTGGAGGAATGTGTGGATGCACAACATGTGGGAACACTTTGGAGCCCGCACAGACAAAGTGGCTCCTTATCCCCCTTGTGCCTGAACCACAGCCGTGTCCCATTGGTCAAGGGTGCTGGCGGAACCTGGGTTGCCTATTCAGACATCACACACGTGCAGGCAACATAACCATCTTCTCTAGTAGGCTTGTTCGGAAAATGAGCCAGCAGCAGAGTTTCTCCAGTCCAAGGGTAGAGGTCGCCTGGGTCTAACCCACCCTTGAGGGAACTCCGGGCTGGAAAACAGTGCCCGTATTGCACCAGTGCTAGGAAGGATGGAACATAAGCTCAGTTCCTGGTTGTTTAGGACATGGATGTAGTGACTGCTGCATGCAAGTTGACACACTTCCTTCCAGGAGATAGATGGAGGGGCAGTCAGAAGCTATTCCTAGAAGAAAAGGACAGAGGTTAGGTGGAAGCAGACTGGGAGAGTTTTCCTCCTGTCCTTCTGAAGCCTGGTTGTTGCCTCAACCAAGGCCCACCAAATGGTTTTGATGCTTGAGGCCAATAAGATGATACCTGCTTGTCACCTCTCAGCCAGAATCTGGCTGGACCACTGGCTGAAATCTAGCCCAGGGAATAGGATGGCTTCCTCCAGGACACCTCTGGCCCCAAGCAGTGCCCCTCAGCGTCTCCCACCTGAGGTGGTCTCCTTGCCGTATCTAATGGGTGGGCAGCAGAGGATTTCAGAGACCTTGTGGTGGGGAACAAATGCTCCAGGCTAGATTCACAGCCTTACCTAGCCTGGGCCAGGATTCTCCTATCCTGAACAGGATACGTCTGGGCAAGACCCTGACAGGAAGAGCCTTGCAGTCTTCCTGCCATCTCACAACTATATCCGGGGTCTGGGGCCAAGTGGGTTCTCCTTCCAGATCCCAAGGCAGGCAGAAGAAGGCAGCTGGTCAAAACCCCTCATCTCTGCACTCATAGGTGAGTAATGTATTCATCAGAAAAAACCCTGCTTTCCCCTGTTACTTCTGTTAATGAGTTCCTCTGTGTTGGTTAACATAATCATTTCTCTGAAAGAATGTCAATAAATGTTAGAGACAAACACAACTTTTTCTTTTTTCTTTTTTTAAGGGAAAGTAGGGGGTTGCAAAAAGGAGGAAAAATAAAGATCAGCAACTTAAGGTTTCTGCTGCTAAATAATTCCTGGAATGAGTTGTCAGAAACCTTTTATTTACCGATTCTGTGCATTTCATTTCTTCCTGGCATGGGGCCAACCTCCCTGACACTCAAGATTTATTGATTTAATTGGCTGGGGTAACCATGCAATAAAATCATCTCCAAGATAAATTTTCATGGCACTCTGCAGCATCGAAGTAATTTTTCAAGTGCTACGGCTATATTTCTCCAGGTTACAGGTGCAAAATTTGCTTAAAGCTGAAATGCTTCATTATTGCAAACCCAACACATCACTTTGGCCTCCATTGTGGGAAGCTATTATATTATTATTATTGTTATTGTCCCTGTTTCCTTCCCCATTAAGGAGATCTGGCATAGGTCCCTGCATGGAGAAATAATCTTTTTCTTAATTGGTTCATATATTCAATGCCCAGGAGAAAAGGAAGCATCCGTTTAATTAGGAGGCGGCTTAGAGGTTATTTACAATGTTATCCAGAATCATTTGTCTCCAGCTGCGAGATGCTTTCGAACGCTGAGCCCCTCTTGCCCGAGATGATTGTCATTTTGTAGCGTGATAGTTTATTGAATCTTTAGATCTTTTTATTTACACTGCTAAAGAGCTCATTATGGTTCACAACAGCAACTACATGAAGGAAAAAACTGCTCAGATTAATTCCCCAGCTAATGTTAACATTTTGGAGATTGGAGATAGCATCAAGTTTTTAACAATAGGAGTCTTACCTTATCTTAGATTATTGATCTTGTCGGATTTCGTGCACTTTCTTCCTCTCCTCTCCTTTCTGACTGCTGCATTTATGAGAGCTGGTTGTTGTTCTAGTTATAAGGTGTCTATCCAAACCATCTGGCTCCTAAGGACATGGTCCTATGGTCTCCCAACATCTATGAACCCAGAGATGGGATTCCAACAGCCCAGACCCTGCTCTGCCCTGGCACAGCCAATGGGAAAGAACCGTGCCAGCTTTTTGCCAATGGCACTTCAATGAGCCATTGGCAAACAGCAGGTTTGGAAGGTCTGGACAAGAAGGCTTCTTTGGGCCCCTTCCTGTGTGGGTCTACCTTCTCACTGGGTTTCCAGGGCCCATGGGTTCCCCATGGAAGGAAGAAGATGGAGGAGGCAATTGGGCTGTTTGGTTCTTATGTTTTCCAGCTCTTCAGCCCAGGAAATTTCCTGGAGCAGCTCACAAATGCAACCACTAAAATAACAATGCCTCTAACACAGAAAGCTTCTAAAATGACAGAACAATGAAACAGAGTATGGCAGCAATCCTGTGTAGCGCCTTACCTGTGAGAAAGAACTATTGAACACAATGGCTGTTAGCTCTGGATAGACATGTTGAGGGCTGATCTATGAGAGTTAAAACTCTATCCCTAGAAATGTTTTAGACATCTCGGTTCATAAAACAGTTTGGACCTGGCCCTGAAAGGCCACCAAGTCAGAAGGGGTGAACCTGTCTTAGAAGGGCTTTTGGTGGGTGGCACCAGCGAAAAAACCATCTCTTGGGCCATCACCCTCTCCATCTCCAATGGCGTAGGAACCTGCATTTGGGCCTCTGCTGATGGGAGCAACATGAGCATGTGGTCTTTCACAGCAGAAAATAGCAGCAGCGCTATCCACTTCGGGTCCTGTGGGTGGGCATTGATTAGTTACACAGTTATGGAAAACACAACACCACTGGGCACACATTCAGTCATGGTAACAAGCAGTGAAGAAATAAGGATGGTTCCATCAATGTGAATCGCTGCTCTGTGGGATGCAGATAAATTCGTTTTGAGGTGCCAAGAGTGTTCTATTAGGTGCCTATTTATTAGTAATGATTTACTGCAAGAGGCTGACAAGCAACTGAAGGATGCCTGCCGACAGGAGGGCACTCAGCTTAGCAAAGCCATTTGCACAGTTATGGGCAAACTACTAATGGAGCAATTCAGGGCATGGGAAACATTGCATGGATAAAGGAAGTGATCCTCAATTGATGAATTACCAACCAAGGGGGGAAGGAAAGGGATTCTGCTATTACTCCTTAAGGCTGAAGACAATAACTTCTTGTGTGAATGGAGGTATTTTCCAGAACTGAAAACAGTTTCAAAGAGGCATTGCTGCTCTTGGTGCTCTACTCACCCGTTGAAAAACCTGCTAAACCTCTTTGATCTTAGAGTGGGGCAAAAGGAAATGTATGTGGTAAACTGCAAGAAAGGATCAGTGCCTGTCTCAACCAAGCTAGAAACAATTGGCTTTTTCCAGACTCACTTCTGTTGGAAACTGCCCAGAGAGCTTCAGGTATTAGGTGACATGGAAATTCCCACATTGTTCCAGGACATCGGGGAAATGCATCTACCAAAATCAATAACAGAACAGAACAAGAGAAGATTTCCATAAACATCATCTATGTTAATTTATATATATTTTATATATTTTAATTTTATTGTATTATGTTATTTATTTATAGATACGTTGTTCTATTGTATTTCGATTTTAAGGATTGTAAGCCATCCTGAGATGCCATGCATAAGGGACGGCATACAAAAGTTTTAAATAAATGTATTTAAATAAATATCAATTTAAAAAGATGGGCTACAGTTTAAATAGAAACAAGGTACATCTCACCAGAAAGGTGAAGACTGTGCTGTGCATACCTGTTCATTCTATTGCTAGGCGTGAACGGCTGATGGACATGAGCCATGGCCAATGGTACAGCAGCACTGGCTCTGCCATGGCGCCCATTCCCTAGGCATAAGAAAAGGTGATACTTCAGATCAAGTATAACGCTCAAGGACAGCTGGAAAAACTGGGCAGAAGGAAAGAGGTTGGGCTCCCATGCTTCCATGCTGCCAGTGACCTATCCCGGTCTTATTTTCTTTTCTAGTCCCTAGTAGAATTCTTAGTAGACTTCTCCAAATACAAACTCAGCCAGGAAATGAGTCAGATGAATTAATGCCAGGGAAAAGATTGTTGAGCAAAAAGGCACTGAGTTGGAAGCAGTGCCGTCAGAAAATGATAAAAGTGAACTGTCATTCTGAGTATGACTGATAGAGACATGGCTTGCCTAGAAGAACGAATAACCAAAAGGCACTCCGCTCATCCCCAAAACTGGGCCGAAACGTTTCTGAAACGACATCCGTGCCGCTCAGCGCAAAAGGAGATCAACAGCATGGGGACTCCTGCCAGCTGGAAGTGCAACAAGAAAGATCTCTCAGAACTGCAATGCCCATGGATGGCTGACTTGAGACAAAAGGCTGCAGAGTGATATTAACAGCAACATCTCCAGTCTTGCCCACTGGAGCTTGAAACATAAACCAAAAATGCCGAGTTGGAAGGAAACCGAGCCTAGAGTGGGGAAAGATGCTGCGACGGGAAGCCACAAAACATCCTGAAGCAGGACGCAAGAGTGCAAGAGGAACCCTACTTGTCAGAACCAAGGCTCATCTAGTCCAGCTTCCTGGTCATGGGAAGCCCACAAGCTGGGCAGGGGTGCAACAGGACCCTCCCACACATGTCCCCCAACAACTGGTGCATGTAAGCCTCTGGTAACCGATACAGGAGGTGACAGAAGGGTCAGCACTGATGGGAACTGGCAGGAATACAGGCTGGCTAGGCTTCACGTGGGCTGCAGTTTCTCAGACTTAATGATGAAAGAATGCTTTTGTCTTGGCGCTTCTGCACACATCTGCCTACAAGCAGAGGTTTCCACATTCAGGAAGGGTCGGCGTAATGCTGCCACAAGCCATGTAAACTTGTCTTAAGCTTAGATCAGAGAACTGAGAAGTGAGGACTTTCTCCTTGAAGCTGGCAGTGACTGGGTTGGGCAATACTGCTCAGGCCTTAAGTGGGGAGCCTTGGGCTGCCCAGATACTCAAGATCTTTTAACTGGAAATGCCAAGGTTGGAACTTTGGCTTTTGTGCATACATTTTGATAGATAGAAAATTCATAATGGCCTGCAGTGTGTGGATGTCATACTCAAGTGTAGCGGAAACTGTTCAGCTGAAACAGCATTTTTGTACTGTTGCTCTGCTAGTAGGATACTGATGGAACATGTACTGGGAAAACAGGGACTGGCATCTGTCCACCGGTCTGCCCGCTGTTTAGCTAAGTGTAGAATGTGGTAAAACAGAATGTCCTGCCCTTCCTTCAAAGGCAGAAGGAAGATCATTTGCTCAAATGTTATGGACTTTCTACTTGGTGGCCATGTGCCCTGCTTTACAGATCCCTTATTAAAAGGCTGTCAGAGAACAGTCCCCTGTTTGAAGATGCTCTGGATCTGAAGGGGCTTCAATCCGAGTATGGTTTAAAGATGAAAAGCTTAGGAAGGGAATCCTTAAAACTGTCCCTTGTCAACAGTTAGTGCCAGAACTGTAGATTAAGCAGAGACCTTAGGGCACCTGGTTGTAGTCTTACCCACAACAGGAAGTATAGAATCATGAAATTATTAAATGGAGCACACGTGATTATATACTTTATTTCATTATTTAAATTATACTCATTTTTCACAAGTTGGCATCTCTGCATATAAATGAAACCATGCAGATGTTATGCAAGTCTGTGTCCTCTTTTTTGGTGATTCCTTTCCTTTTGTTTTTGTTTTTTTTGTTTTGCTTTTGTTTGTTTGTTTTGTTTTGTTTTGTTTTTTGGAGTGTGGGGGGAATGCATGAGTAACCACCCTAGAACCAGTCTGTGTCAATGATCACAGAAGTCTAATGACAGCTCTTAGTCCAATAAACGGCTTAAAATTCCCAGCTTCTCTAGAAGGGAGTGATGATAGAGTGGAGAACTAACCCCTTTCAGCTATGGCCATGTTGTAAATATGGTAGCCAGGAAAAATAACATCAAAGCATAACTAATCCACATGAAGCAATTGCACTGCAAACAGAAGATAAAGGTGCTGAGATTCGGCTCCACTTATGGACACAGAAGATATTCTTTTAGAGGGAATTATTACAGTCAAAATGTTACTTATCCAGAAAGCATAGTTCTGAACATTTCACTCTATTGCGATCCTCCAGTGTACAAACCTATATCACTTTTATGTTGGTTTAACTACTGTGGCTTCTTTCGAAGAATCCAAGTCTAGTGAGGGCACTGATGATGTTCTCCACCCCATAATGTAGAACTATGGTTCCCAAAATTCCAAGCAGGGAGAAATTGATTTTAACAGGGGAATGGTGGATCTCATCCTATCTCCTTAGTTTGCATCTGATAGCTGAAAGCTGCTGGTTGGTTTATACTGGTTTCTCACATCATACTTGCCCAAGAGTAAGCCCCATTGCCTACAATGGGGCTTACTTCTGAGTAAACACATAGTAAATTGAAAATGAAGTAGGAAAAGCATGGCACACCCTGGAACATGATAAACATCCTTTCCAGTTTTGTTATACATTGATCAAATAGGAGTGTGTTTTTCAAACATGTGTTGTACTTTTCCAGTTCCCACTCCACCACCCCAGCTACCCTGTATTTTTGTTCCAAAAATAATTGAAAGAGACAACACAGAGGCAGATAATGTTTCAACTCTGTGTTTTAAAATAAATATAAGGCTGTCATCAGAGACAAGCGGGTTGCAAAGTTTTCTTTGCTGGAGCCAAGGAGCACCTCCACTGATTGAGGACTGTGTTTCATTATTGATTAGTTTTTAAGTTCTTGTTACATATTAAATTAGCATCACTGAATGCATTGGGAACAGCCAGCCCAATTACCATCTGAAATGGCTCATCTCTCCAGAAAGCGGCTCTCCGCATTGCTGCCATAAAGAGAATATGGAAATTGCAGAGGCTGTTAAGAAAGATGTAGGCACACTTTCTGAGAGTTCAGTTGAGCTCCCTTGTCTGGGGAATGAAAAAGCTGGCTCTTTTCTGTTGAAGATTGCCAACTTACTCGAAAAAAGCTATGCTAGCCTGCTTCTGTGATTTGCACTGCAGCCTGAACCAGAGAAATATTTAGGTGAAGTTTTTCACAGTGTCAGGTTTAAGCACACACACAGTTCAAAGCTGCACAAGAAAAGATGGTATTCGAAGAGCAAGAAGAAGGGCGGAAGGACGGAAGGAAGGATAAGCAGGCGCAACGGCTGTGCCAGAACCTTCAGCAGTGCAATGGTTACAAGAAGTCACGATCAAGAAGAGATAGAAAAATAGCGTGTTCAAAATCCGTCTGTACTTTCATGTGTGCAGGCCGCATGTGTAGGGAACTGCACAGAGCTCCCCAAGTCCCAGGCAAAGAAATGGCTTGTTGCAACACTCTTGCAGACCACGGAAGATGTGGCGGCATCCCAGCAGCATCTTGGCTTTTTGATGCTGGATTGACTTTAACGATGGAACTCAGAAAAGTGAACTTAGTGCAGTCCTTGGGTTGCTATGGTAAAATACGTGCTCCACTCAGCTTTTGCATTCGGTTATGAATCTATGCCACACTGGTGATTAATATTAATGGCAGCCTTCACAACAAGCCATCCTTCTGAAAGGAATCAGGCATAATCCTAAATCAAGCATCTGGGAGGCTGAAAAAAAGCCTTTAATTGATATCCTGGGTTGAGTCTCCATCCGCAATGGATCCTGTAGGAGGCAGAGCCCAGTGTCCCCTGTAATCATGGCAGGAGAAAGAGAGCGTTTATTCTGTGGTGCATCACAGATTAAACATCAGAAAGGTAGCAATTATGATCTCTCTTTTTCACTCTCTGCACCTGCATTTTTCAAAATAATAGGCATCTTTTGAAAAAACCTGAATATGCAGTTCAGTGATGTACCATTAGCTGATGTCAAGAAATACAGAATGAATGAAGAACAATGAATTGCTTTCCTAATTTTTATTTTATTTTATTTTACTTTACTTTACTTATCCTCTTTACAGGATGCATACTGAACAAACATGCAACAACCATGTTTTCTTGGAAAGTTGGACCTTTGTGCTGGGCACTCAGGTGCTAGAGGATGAAAGCAGGAAAGGATGTAGGGGGTTGCAGGCAGGAAATATGACCAAGGATGGTGTTTGCAGCCAAGACCTGCAGGTGGAGTGACCATTTTTTGTGGAGAAAGCCAAAGGGACACCTCTCCTTCAATGGGCCATGGATGCATCAGAGGGTGCCGCCAATGGTGCGTGAGCTCTGTCAGGTGTGGAGGCAAGGGATTCCATTGGTGCCTGCCATTGAGTTCAGCCGATCTGCACAATGCTTCATTGTTATTTTAATGTCATCTCTAATGAGGGCTGGAGCACTGGGGTAGTTAATCAATAATAAAAAAGACCAACCTTCAGTAGTTCCTAAGAAGGAATTTCCTACAATGACCTAGACTGTTCTAACACTTCCCTTTACAATAAGTGGAGGTAATTGCAATATAATTAAATTGGAATTATTGTGTGATTTCCAAATGAACCTTGCTAGCATTTTCATTAATTTCCAATACAGCCTTTCTTTTTTTTACCTCACTGAGGATTACTAGTAATAAATGGGAGTAATTGAATTGTAATTAAACAGGAATTAAAATATGATTTCCTAATGAACTATAGCTAAGAGGAGTCATCCTACCAGCTATGCACATTGATTTCTCTGTGTTTGGCCACATGGAGAAATAGTCTTCATGAATTATTGCAAGGTATGAAGGTGCTAAGGTCCATTTCTGGGAAACATCAGTTTTCAGTTTGTCCAGCATTATAGGTAAATTGTTCCTGAGACCCCTCTGAACATTAGCCTTAGCTTCATGGGACCCTGGGATGGGCAACGATGTTTGCCATCCAAACTTCTGGAGTTTGCCCATCCATGGCACAGATGCTCATTTCCAGACTGCCTGGGCCTGTCAGAAATCCATGGTCACCTCAGAAGAATCTGCACTTACCTCCCTGTGCTTTGTCTCTGCAAACATGCCTCCTGCAGTGTTTGCAACATCTGTACTGGGCTGCAAACCTAGGGACAGAGTAGGGGTGAGCTGATGCTGAGAAGCCCAGTTTGTCTGAATCCGATGAACTTGCTCCGAATTCCAGGGCTTTCCCTGTGGTTGTCCCCAACTCTGGAATGACCTCCAGACTGTGGCCCACCTGGTACCAACCTTGTCATCTTTTCAGTGCCAGGTTAAAGGCAGCCCTTTTTGCTGAGGCTTTTAAAGATGGACTTGGTTATCCAGGAGCTTGAGGGAATTGTTCATCCAAGGTATTTTATGGGGTCATTCTTCATGCTATATTTTTAGCTATTTTTAATATATATCTTTGAATAAGATGTTATGGCATTTTATTGTGTCGATTTTATGTACTGCTCTACACACTTTACACTACTGTTCTACACACACACACTTTTTACTTCATTTGTTTGCAATTGTGAACTATCACACCACTGTGATACATGATACTTACCCATGCTTTTCCCTGTTGGTGATGTATGGGTCCAGTCACAATCATGGCTCACACGCTCAGTGCACAATCATTGAACAAGCACTGACAGAGTAAATTTTCCCCACAAGTGCAAACAAACAATTGGCTTTACTTCTGTATTTATGTATCCATCATAGCCACATCCTTTGGGTGGATTCCAAAAGCTGCATGGCTCGGCTGTATCAGCCTGTGGGACAGCAAAGAGGCACCTTAGCCAAGAAAGGTTCCTGGCCCAGGTGAGGTAGAACAGGGATCCCCAAGTGTGGGGGCTTGTGGGCACCCCGGCATGTGTTCTGGGCACTTTCAGGAACAGGCTACCATGGGCACAGGATTAAGGTTAGGCTTAGACTAAATTTAGGCTTAGGCTTGGGATTGCCAGTTCATGAAATAGTTACCATGGGCTGCCTGGACAGTCACAAAACACTCGTTCCCCAGGAGCCAAGCTGGTGAGCCTAGCAGAAAACCAACTTGACCAAGAATCTAAGCAGAAGATAAAAATGAGAGCTGCACTCACAAGCACAAAACCAAAAGAAGACGGCTTGGAGCGAAGCCCTTCACTTGGCCACAGGCTGTCTTCCTAGCTGATTTATAAATTTAAAAACATATAAATAAAGAAAAGTCTGAAGAAAAATAGCCATCAGGAGAGGCAGGCAGCCCGGTGAATGTTAGCCAAGAGAATTGTCCCTGGGCATCCAGTCGGGGACCCCAGAACTGACATTTCTCGGTGCCAGTCAGGTCAGCCGATGCTCCTCAGGCACTAGACAAGCATCTGGGGCAGGTTTGCTGGCTTGCCAGAGACGCAGGCACACCTGTTCCTGCTGCCTGCAGGCCACCGTCAACTTGCCATGCTGTCGTGATGCAAAAGCCAGGTCTGAGAGCAACCGGGAGTCAGATAAAATCGCTTTGGAGGCCAGATTTAGCTTGTGGACTGCCAGTTGGCCTCCTCTGATGTAAAGTCATTAGGGTTGCTCAACATTTATTTAGATGTTCTTCCTAATTCCAGCAGAGCAATGCTGAAGTCCCTGCCAGTGGCTCTCCATCTCTGATTTGAAGCACTGCCATGGCACTCGAGGGTTAAGACCAGCCAGACAGAAGGAGACTTAATAAGAGGCAGAGAGGAAAATGAATTAGAGAGAGCAAAAAAGGAAAAAACTCAACAGGCAGCAAAAGAACAAACCAAATTACATTTCGTACAGGCTCATGCATTCATTTGGCTGGAAGGAGCTGAAAATGGAGCCAGAACCTGGAATGTTTTTATTCTAAACAGTGCATCAATCCATTGATTAATTTTACACTTTGTTCCTTATGAACTGGTCTGGAGCCATGAACACTGCTATGAAAAGAAGAATATAGCCAAAAAGGAACTCTTAAAAAGTTGGCAGCCATTTCAAGGTGCTGCGTCTGGCTAACAGGAAGGAGATGGCTCCTCCAGGGAAATCCAGGAGGCTATAAACCCATTTTGCAAAGTAGTTCTGCTCGTTTTTTATAAGGTGCAGGACTCTGCTAAAGCAAAGCTTTTTTGTGCAAAGCTCCGTGGCTTGTAAACCGAGTGATAAAGGTAAATGGAAATATCTTTTTCTTTTTGTTTTCTGTTGCAGGACTGGTTTGCAGGCTGAATTTCCTTTTGCAATTTAATGCAATTAACTTTAGAAATGGTTTCCACTTATTATTCAAGGGCAACTTGCCAGCTGCCCAGACTTTCATCAGCATTATCAGTAACATCAAGACGGCTACAGTGGACAGAGACACTCCTTTTGGATGGGAAAGGATCCACACAGACAGCTTAAAAGGGTCATGGTTGAACCTTTTGTTCCAAATGGCTTGAGCCATGTGCAACCCACCCGAGTGGGTTTTCCCCACCATGTCACCCCTGAGCATCTCTCAGCAGCTCTGACCCCCAAAAGGGCACCAAATTCTCCCCTAGTTACCAGTTCCAATGAAACAGAGGTTTCACTCTTATGGCTGAACTCTACTGATTTCTAGTAGAAGGCTTCCTATCAGCCACTCTGGAGCCTGAACAGACCATGCAGTAAGGTGCAAATCAGAAATAGCTGTTGGGGTTGAAGTGGCAACAGAAGAGCCCTCTTGAGGAATTGGTTGTCAGAGGGATGCTAGTCCATTAACTTCTGCCGCATCCTCAGACCAGATGGCCATTTATCCTACCTCTATGGAGATAGCTCTCTAGCTGAAGGATGTCAGGAGAAGACAACCTCTGAAGGGTTGTCTAGTCTGAGTCTGATTTATTCCCTGGTACTGAAGTCCGGTCACTTTATCTTGGCATCCAAGGACAGGTTTCCCACAAACACCTCTTCCCACTTGCTCCAAAAATGCAGCAAACCCCAATAAAACCAGGAACCCTTGTAGAACAACCAGTTGCCTCAGATTCCTTTGTTACTCATGCAAGGCTTTGCTGAGTTGTGGAAATTGCCCCTTTAAATGCAGCCATGACCACAGGCCTACAACCCAGGGCCATCTTCATGCATGGGCCTGTTGGGCACTTGCCCATGGACCCCATACTAATCTGTGTCTGGTAACCCATGGAAAATTGGAAAACTTCCAAAATTAACAGTAGTTGTACTTGTCATAGGGGCCCCAGTACACTGCTTTGCCTGGGGCCCACAATGCTGTTAAGATGACCCTGGTACAACTCCCAGCATGTCCCCTGCTGGCCTTAGGTTTGCAGGAGGTTCCAAGGCAGTTTCTTATCTAGGTGTTCCTCAGAACTTCTGAGCAATAAAGGTCGGGCAAATTCCAGTGTTCTCTGAGCATTCTTTAAGCGTCGAGCTTGTGTTATCCATGATTTCATTAGGCAAACTTCTGAGAGGGCTTGCCAGATCTTGTGGTCCAGGTCAAATGAAAATTGATGCTCTTCTCTCTTGTTCAGACATGGAGCACATGCATCTGAATGGTAGTCGTGATGGATGCCTGGCTGTCTTTTCCCTGTCTGTCATTCAGCAACCAGGAGGTAGCTAATCTCAGGTGGGAGGTGACATCATTCTTCAACACCCACCCACCCCATCTCTTCTTATCCCAACTCCATTAATTATTACCCAGGTCACCACTTTGAATCCCAATTCTGCTTCTGAAATTGCATCACTCCATTGCCAGCAAGAGTCCAATGGCCACAGCCCAGCTGCAACTTAGCTAATATTTCAGCAGATAATATAAACAGGTCCCTTGTTCAGAGAAGCAGTGAAGGGAGGGAAGTCTTAATAAATACTCGATTAATTTCAAGTGTATATTATGACAAATCTGGCATGAAATCTTTATCCCACTTCAATGCAAAGGTCACGTATTTGTTCATTAAATTCTCCTCAAACTATTTCACTAGGATGGGAGGGGGTTTCCCCTTTATCTTTAATGTTGTATGCTCCCTGTCACATTCATTAGACATCTGCTGATGAATGGATTTGAACTTGCAATCTGTAAAGCATCACACAAGTACATTAGAGCAATATTTTCAGGGCTTGGAAACTGTACACACTTAAATCTTTGGGGGGAGAGAGAGAGAGAGAGTGTCTGTTTGTCTGTGTGTCTGTGTGTCTGTAGGTGTGTGTGTTTGATTCAGTTCTCAACACATAATTCAAGCATGCTCATTGTAAAAATTTACAGGGCTGGATCTAAGCATCACCATCAATAAATCAAACAATGGCAAAACTGCATATTTGCATGCAAACAAGTTCTAGGGTGTACAGCTACACCGGAAGATGATACTTTGTTGTGCTTATGTTCTTAAAATGAAGCTTCCTTTCCCTGCACCTTTAAAAAAAAAACTTATTTTCAATTTTGAAAACAATTCTGAGGAGAACACACACCAAACATCACCCAGGAACGCCGATGAGCAAAGAGCATCACAAAGAAATTAGCAGCGGTTATTTCTATCACAAAGACATTTTTTTTTCCTATCCTGGATCATGCTCTGCCTTAGTAACAAAATGATGAGCACGTGTGCACATTTCTTCCCACAGTGAAAAAACCCACTAGCCCAGATCTGTGCTGCTAGTGCCGCAAATTAAGTAGGACTGTTGATTTACTCCATAGATGCATCAGCCAGTCGGCAAGCTAGGACAGAGCAGCATTCTTCTGGGATGCCTTCTTACATATTTCTGGTTTGTGTGGAAGGTGAAAAAATGGATGCCTTTTCTCCTCTCTCTTTCCCATTATTGTTATCATCATTATTAACAATCATTTCCGTACCAACCATCACCAAAGCAGTTTCTTATCCAGGTGCTCCCCAGAACTGCTGAGCTCTCTCTGTAGCAATGAAACCTTTTCTAAGAAAAGAAAGAAAATTACAATTATGTACTGCAAGACTCACGCACCAACCATCTTTTCACATCTGGTCCCCATTGCAGTCTAGATGGCATGATGAAAACGACCTATATTTATAGGACACCGGGGCAAATTTAATGCAAAGGAACTGCAATCCTTCTTGGGGAATAATGTATGTAACACCTTAGTAAAGTTATGGATATGTGTCCAGGTAAGAGTAACAATTGGCTGGGCCAGTTTCTTCTGCCATTGAGGGTGCAAGGCAAGGCAACTCATGGAATCATACAATTATAGAATAGAGGAGTTGGAAGGGGCCATGAAGGCCATTGAGTCCAACTCCCTGCTGTTGCAGGGCATCACGTTACACTCAGATGGCAACTGATGGCAACCCTATAAATTTGGAAGGTTATGAGCATCCTATGCAGAGCAGGAGCACCAGGCAAAGGTCTCCTCCGCAAAGCAACTGGGCAACTGATTCCAGCCATCTAACTGTGGTGTTTTGGATGGGGATGGAAGGAAACAGAGGCCCTTACAGGTCATGATGTGTTGGCAGACCCAGTATTCTCCACTGCCCACCCTCAGACCCTCAGCCCAACTTACCTTGCAGGGTTGTTGTTGTAAGGATAAGACTGAAAGCAGTGGGAGGAGAATGATGCAAGCTGCTTTGAGTTCATCAGGGGAAAAGTGGGATATAAATCTAATTAATAAACAAAAAAATATAATACAATGCAATAATTTGAATGAGAGGTTACCCAAACTTGGATCACTGTAGGTAGGTTGCATAAAGAAAGACACGGTAGCTGCATTCACACAACATGGCAAGTAATCCTGCATGCACAACATGGGAGAAGAAGAAGGGGTGAACAGTCTGCTGATCAATTTCGCAGACGATACTAAAACTGGAGCAGTGGCCACAGCTGAGGAGCAGGTACTCCAGATCCAAAAGGATCTGGACTGACTATGGAAGTGGGTAGGAGACAACAGGATGGCGTTCAATGTGGAGAAGTGCAAGGTCTTGCACTTGGGGCATAGGATGGGTGTCATAAGTACAGGTTAGGGGACAAGTGGCTGGAGAGCAGCACTTGTGAAAGGGACCTCGGGGTGCTGGCTGACTGCAGGGTAAACATGAGTGAGCAGCATGATGCGGTGGTTAGGAGGGTGAACGCCACCCTCGGTTGCATAGCCAGAAGCGTGGCTTCTAGATTGAGAGAGGTATTACTACCATGCTATACAGTTCAGTTCTGGGCCCCTCATTAGAGGAAGGATATAGCCAGGTTAGAGTCAGTGCAGCGTAAGCCACAAGGATGGTGGACAGATTGCAGGGAAAGCCATTTGAGGTGAGACTGAGGGAACTGGGTCTTTTCAGTCTGGAGAAGAGGAGACTCCGAGGGGATCTGTTGGCTACATACAGGTATGTGAGGGGGTGACACTTGGGGGTGGGTAGAGACCTGTTCTCCCCTGCAGAGGAGGGCAGGACAAGCTCCAACGGTGCCAAGCGCAGGGAACCAAGGTTCAATTTGGATGCCAGGAAGTACAGTCAGGACCCCGAGGGTGTGGAATGGGCTTCCCCGGGAGGTGGTTGAGGCCCCATTGGTGAGGGAGTTCAAGGATAGGCTAGACATGCACATGGTAGGCATGTCGTGAGTGGAGCCAGCTAGAGCCGGGGGTCAGACTAGATAACTCAGGAGGCCCTTTCTGACTCACTCTGTTTCTATGTTTCTATGCTTACCTTGGTTTGCAGGCTTTTTAGTGTGATCTACCTGATAGACAATCAAGCAGTGTCTGCTGTGTTTTGGTTCCCATCGTCCCTGTCCAGCACTCCCACTGTTGCCATGTATCCCATCAGTCACTGTGCCCGGAATTCAATCTTAAGGTACATCACTTCCTGCCTAAGTCACCTGTCCGTTCCTGATTGGTTCACACACGGAGACTGGATGGCTGGAGTGGCTCCTGCAATTGCCAGTCTTTCCAGAGGACTCTGTGGTGGTTGCACACCAGGACTACGGAAACCATGAGCCTGGGTTCAGACAACAGCACAGACCACCAAGTCATCATGGCTGGGCAGGCCACAATTGCCAGGTCTGCCATATGGGTAGCTGAGGTCAGCTGTTCACTGGATGTACTTCCAACCACAATATTAATAATAATAGTAGCAATGAGAATAATAAATGCCCCCCTTAAAAAGCTGTCTTGGTTGAAGGGAAACTTGGAAAAGGCTGCCAAGAGTTGTCACTTCAGTTTTGCTCCTTTAAAAAATTGCCCGAAAGGAAACCTCAACAGGAATTTAGTTATATTTTTTTGGCATGGCTTATGCTTTCTATGTGCTCATTGCTCCATACACCACTTCCCCCCAACAGATGCAAAAACTGCTTAGGAAAGCACAGACTTTCCAATTTGCAGGTGCTCCCACTGCAGGGTTTGTTGCAAGCTGCCGTGTGGCTCTCAAAGAGGGTTCTTTCCTCCTGGATTTATGAGTCTAATGAACCATGGTTGTTCTCTGTAGCCGAGAGAGCAAAGCCTCAGCATTATGGCAGGGAGAGTCAGGATGGAAAGAGGAGTACTTGAAGCAAAATGCCAGTCAATATATCACAAAGCTTCTGTCTCTGGCTAGGTCAGAGTCATGGCGCTCCTATTTTCTGTTGGTAGTCATGGCTGCTGAGAAACAGCTGTGGGATCTTTCCATGCTGCAAAGGATTCTGGGGCATGTTACAGCACACATGCTCAGCTCATGTGTGGCACTGACCAAAATTCCCAGTGACCTGCAGGAACTGAGAAAGCATACCAGAATGCTTGCGGAACTCCGTCTCTGTGGATTCCAGAATGAGCTTACCAGATCCACAGCTCCGAAATGAATACGAAGTTATCCTCCAGGTTTTGCTGAATCTGAATGTTGCAATGCAATTCTCAGCATAAAAAGCCAAGAAAGCAAACAAAAACCCATGCCAGAATTCTTAGTTCAGGATAATGCATTGAGGGTACATGGCTAGGGCCACTCAGCATGGTCTAGATGGCCAAGGAAGAGGCTGGAGTCCCAGTTCGGAACTCAGGAATGTGCTCTGAAGTCAGATTTGGGGCTGGTCTTTGAGCACCCACCCTCCACTCCCACTGACTGGGACTTTTTGGAGCAGGTGCTGGATATGTGCTCTGGGGGCAGGGAAGGAAGTTCTGCCAAGGTATGATGCATCCTGGAAGTTCCTCAGCCTGCCCTCTTAGCTGGGGCAAAAGATGCAGCTGGCCAAGATCAGTTTTGCTGCGCAGGAGGAGACTGACCACCATCTCCACGTGCCTCCTGCCCTTGGTAGAACATCCATAGTTATTTGAGGAGTTCAGGGCTCACAGGAAGCCACCCCAGATTGTGCTGTAAGAAAAGTGTACTTTGAGATAAAATGCCTTTTGGAACACGTATTTATGTGAGACACTCCATTCAGAGCTTTATATTTAAATATTAAGTTTCATGATGTATTTAGATGGTTGCTAATTGATGTGGAAATGGGATGGAACAGACGTTATTGAACATTTACAAAACAGGCATGGACTGGAAAGAGGATGATACCTCCATCCCAACCTCTGCCTTGCAGAAGGGAGAGATCAGTAGAAATGGAAACCTGTCCTTGGGGAAAACCTATCCACTGTCTTTGAAGGACTCTTGAGAAGTTGCAAGCGCAGCCTGAAATGGGTATGCATGAGAAATTAATTTCAGTTGAGTTCTTTATCAGAATTTTTCTCGCTTGCATCTCCCCAGACTGAAGTCAGACCTGAACAAAGTCTGTAGAAGAGTCCACACATTTACAGAACAAACAGAAGAAATGTATCTGAAAAAAATGTATGCAAACTTGCTTTAATCAATGGGAGAACAACGTGCACATTTCCAAAACACACAATTGAGCCATATGTTCAGAAAAATGTGCATGAAAATACAAACCACATTTTGAAGAGGGAAAAGAGGAAAGCTTACAATCTGAACCAGACTAAATTAGAATGAGCTTTGAGCTGGAATTAGTGATCCTCTGTGAACGCAAGTATGACAGATACACACTTCACAAGTTTCACAGGAATGGATGCCTAAACTACATGTGACATTAAATTAATGTTAGCATTTAATGTGCTTTTTTAAGACCAGCTGCAAGAGGGGATGATCGCTATTAGGTTACAGCAAGCATGGAGGCAGGATACAACCCTTTCTCTTTCTGCTGCTGTCTTGAGGAAGTTCTCTCCCTTGAAGGTGGAATTTGATTTGGATGGCTTGGGAGGATGCCATGAACTCCTTACTTTGAAAATAAGTGCAAGCACATTTGAAAGAAAAATTGTTCAAGTGATCTATCCTCTGGACTAGACTCCATCCTTCTGAATTCTGCAAAACAAGGTGAGATTGTAAAGTCTGGCAAACCATAGGGAGATCCCACCATCCCCTTCCAACACTGGTGGCATTCCTAGCACTGCAATTTCCAAAGCATCTGGGTCTCTTGCAGTGCTCAGAAAGCTCATAATATGTTTGAAATGCTACAAAAGCCACCATCACCTGCAGTTGAAAGCAAGAGGCACGCAAAACATTTCAAAAGCAAGCTTTTGTTTCCAAATATGTTTCCCTTTGACTGATTAGCCATACAAGATTTTATTCACCCTAAATAAAAAACAAACATCTTCATGAAATTATATGTAACACTCATCACAGAATGATGTTCTGTTGGCACATCTGAAAATCTTCCTCAAAGCTGAATGCAGGTGTCGTGATTAGATAGCAGCAAACCCAGATGCAGCCATTGCTACAAAAGGACTCGGGATTAAAAGAGTGGCACCAGCCTTGTCACACATTTGCACACACATCACTGGCTTGCTCTTCATCATAAAATAACACCTGAAAAGCCACAGGGGATCTGCCCGAGCTTCCACCCAGGCCAGCATTCTGTCCACACCGTGGCCAACCATGGGGACGTGTAACCAGGACCCTCCTCTCCATTCTCCTCAGTAGGGATGCATGAGGAATGTGTTTTGAGAGTGGGAATCTGTTGGGTTGCCCGGGCTTGGCTCCCCAGACTCCAGTCCACTTTGATGCAGTCACGAGTCCAGGTTCCTGGCAAGTGTGCCTAGTGTTCAGACAGTGCTCACCAAGAATAAAGCTCCGCACACTGCACAAAGCAGCCTTTTCCAGCCTGCTACATGTGGCAGAGAAGAAGGTGACCAGTTGGGCATCCTTCATTCTGCAAACAGTTGTGGACTTCCTCTTGGTTCCTCTTGCTTTCCGAGACAGGGCCAAGCACAAGAGGAGGTTCACAAACCTGGGAGGGATGGATTCCATGGATCCTCAATCCAGTAGCTCCTACCAACCGTTGGACAGAGGCAGACTGCCTCTGAAACTGGGCCCCTCACTGTTGACAACCTTATCCTTGAAGAATTTGTCTAGCCCCTTTTAAAGTATTGGTGGTCATCCCAATACTGAAAGTGAATTCCACCACTGAACTATGTGTTGTATGAAGAACAGCTTGCTTTTATCTGTCCTTCATCTCCCCTACCCCATCAGCTTCCTGGAATGGTCTTGCTGGGTTCTAGCATTAAGGGCAAAGGGAAAAATACCTCCCTATCCACTTTCTCCACACCAGGCATAATTCTGCACACTCCATCAAACCACCGCTCACTTTCCTTCTAAGCTGAGGAATTCCAGACTTGATCATCCAACTGTTAGTTCAACTTGCAGCATCCAATTAAAGCCTACAAAACTGTTTTCTCTCATTGCTGATCCCCAATAGTTGGTCTGTGTTTTTACTGTACCTTATTGTTACTCTTTTCAAAGTTGTGGTGGCCTGTGGCTACGAGCAATAAATCCGAACACACCACTATTACCACCGAGATTCTTGGGCAGGCTCCAACTGTGGGTGAAGTTGCTGAAGGAAGTGTCTAAGGGGGATATTCCACAAGCCCAAACAATGCTAGCGAAACGCTGTTAAATCATTCCATTGCACACTCACTTTGGTGTTATACTTCCACTTCCACGGGTTACATAAGCGACTTGCTCTTGCAGAACGGATTTCATGAGCATTTGTGCAACACTGCCTGTGCGAGCATAACTTTAGTTGTATTCTCCTCTTGCGCACAGTTCCTAATCAAGTTTCTGCTAACATCACATTGTTGTGCATGGAACGTCATAAAAACTGCCCTAAGTCTCTGGTTAAAGGGTTGCCAAATTGTGTGGCATCATATAGACCATCCGCAGTTCACTCAAGTATGATATGCGTATCAAAGCAAGCTTTGTTATTAGGTTTCACCATGACTTAACAAGCAGTAAGGAACCAGGACTCCTAAATCAAGGATTGTGGCAACCAGACTCGGGGCCTCATTCTTTTCCCCTTGGGCAGCTTCCCGGAAATGGGAGTGCCTTGCCTGCCCAGCACCGTTGCAACGGCTAGAGGAACAGTGGCACTGCCATTTCTCGTTTGGCCATTGTCAGCTAAGCCAAAAAGACTCTGCTGCCTTTGCACAACTGAGAGCCAGGCTGCTCTTTGGCTGCCCAAGCCCTTGCACAGCTTCTCCGCTTGGCACCTGTTTTGTCTCCAGGCTGCTGGTTCTGGTCCAGGATGACCCGGGGTTCCCTGCTCCACTACCTTTCGCTGGCACACCACCACACAGAGAACCAGCCTTGGGTCCCAGGGGCGTAGCGGAGCCGATGTGGCAGGGATGTTGCATCGGCATGCTTTTACGAGTGGAAGTGTCGATGTTCCCACTGCCATCACCCACACCACCAGCACAGGCTCTGCTGCCATCCCTGGTGGGGGAATGAATTCTCCCTGAAACAATAAATTATCCCCTGCTGTATATTAACTTGGATGTGGCTTGGCTTGCAATGGGCCAGGAAGGCCCATTTCTCTTCAGAGGACCTGCTCTGGCAGAGATGAAAAATCAGGTTGTTCACATCATTCTATAGAGCTGCCTACATTTTTGGACTCGCTTGGAGGTCGGCAGTGATAGGGGCTGCCATGAAAGGTGCGGGCAGTTGAAAATGGAGCATGAAGCCCTTGCTGAGTACAGTGGCAAAGGAAGAAACTATCTGCTCAAGAGACTCAAATGCACTTTGACCAGAAGTTCCACTTTCCCTCCTACCATCGCTAAGAATAATACCTATTACTGTGTGCTTCTGAAGTCTGTTATTTTGTCTTTCAAGAGCACTGAACTTCCTGTGAAAGGGCTTAGAAGATTGCCTTCTTGACTGCAACCTACTTGACCGCATGATGGCCCGCACACCTCCTGGTGAACCGGGTCACAGGGTATCCAGATGGTGATATTCTCCGCAAGAGCTCTCCATAGGAAATGCTCTCAGCAACAGCTAACATTTCCAAGCCATGATGTCAGCCGTGGTCAACTTTCAATAAGAGGGTCAGGAGAAAAGTTGAAGGGAGTTAATCTACATAGATAAAAGGCTTGGGAGGAGAGCAAGTAATGCTCAAGTGGAAACCTTCTATGGGAAAGACTTATTTGAGGTTGGCCTAGTTCAGTGCTCTACAAGAGGAAATGACTTCCAATTAAAGAAGGGCAGTGCAGATGATCTGCCAACGCTTTCTTAGTGGTACTTTGAAAGTGTTAGGGCTCTGAGAAGGGAGGTAGGAGAAGCCATTGGGTGGAGATGGTAGCTATGATACAACATACCTGTACTGGTAACAACAACTCCATGCTGAATGCACAAGGATTTGTGTCCATCTTTTGGAATGCTATCCTACTCACTGATTCAACTGTTCAATGATGATGAATCAGATGTTTTCATAAAAAGGTTCGCCCCTAGTGCACGTGTGTGTGTGTGTGTGTGCGCGCGCGCGCATGCGCGCACACACACACACACATTCAGTGATACTTGAGGCAGGACTCCAAAATTGGATGAAGATGTCCTGTAGCCCAGAAAGAAACCAAGGAGCATTGCTCTCATTCTGAATTTGCTTTGTATTGTCATTATAAAACCAAAGAGTCTTGGTAGTGCAGCATGTGCCCCAGCAAAGTGGGACCTCGCATGTTTTTCCAGACTCCGCCTGCAGGATGTGACTTGCCATTTCCCTGCCAATCAAATGGGGAACCATGTCCCTGGGATGAGAGTGCAACTCACAGAATTATAGAGTTGGCAGTGGCAAGCAGGGCATTCAGTCCAACCCCCTGTTCAATCCAGCACTCTTTCAGGAGCTCGGTTTCCTCTTCTTACTTTCAAACAACAAATAGTCTCTTTGCAAAGTGGCTCTTTATTTCCATTTCACAGCTAATGAACTATAGCCACTGAGACAGGTCTCTGTGCATGATGAAGTGATTTGTTGAACCCAAACTAGAAACTACTGCTGAAAACCTTCCTTTTTGGTAACCCACCACTCTGATCGATCGGGCCCCTCTGAAGAAAGACTAGCCTCCTAGATCTATACAAGCCCTTGAACTGGGTAGTCTTTCTAATTCACCACCATGCCATGGGGTCAGGGACCAGACTGGGCTCATCTTCCTCCTTTCCCATGTCTCCCCTTTCTCTTCCAAACCTTGTCCATTCCCATGGTCCTCCTGAGAGATGTCCACTTTGAGATAACCTCTCCTTCCTCTGTCATTATGATTTCCACACTCCCCTTTTTGCAGCCTTCACAGTCCTCAGCTGAAGAGAAGATGCCTCCCTGACCCTGGAAAACATGCCAAGAATAACTGCCTCTTCCATTCACAACAGACTCCATGTTAAACCATCCCACTCACATGAACTCTGTGATGGCTTCTGGTGGTAGTGGAAGGAAACTGGTGTGAGGATAGAGCACCACTCCCTTCCAGCACCAAACCAGCAGGAAGTCAGGGATGTCTCCTACCTACACACAGTCCTTCGGTGCCTCCACATATACTGACACAAGTGGCCTTGGTGGGTCAGTGCTTGAACTACCACACAGAAGGGCAAAGTCCATCATCATGGGTCGTTCCTGCAGTCACTGGCGGAGCTATCTCTCTGCGGTGTAGGCTACTGGAACCTCTGTTGCCATCTTGACTGGGTGGCTGCCAATTATAGACCAGTGGCCAACATCCCGTTTTTGGGCAAGGTGTTGGAGCGGGTGGTGGCGGGACAACTCCAAGCGCTTTTGGATGAAACTGTCTGGACCCATTTCAGTCTGGTATCAGACCCAGTTACAGTACCGAATCTGCCTTGGTCACTCTGTACGATGACCTGTGCAGGGAGAGGGATGTGGGAGTGCATCCTTGTTGGTTCTCCTGGACCTCTCAGAGGCTTTCAATACCATCGACCATGGTATCCTTCTGGATAGGCTGGCCATGTTAGGAGTAAGAGGCTCTGCTTGGCAGTGGTTCTGCTCCTATCTGGCCGGCTGATTCCAGAAGGTGGTGCTGGGGGAGGGACTAGGGCCCTGCGCCATGGCAACTCAGCCATGGAGTACCCCAGGGTTTCATTTTGTCACCCTAGTTCTTCAACATCTACATGAAACCACTGGGAAAGGTCATCAGGAGGATTGGGCTGCAGAGTCACCGGTATGCTGATGACACCTGGCTCTATCTCTCTTTTACAACCAATCCGGGTGAGGCAGTAGCTGTCCTGAACTGGTGCCTGGCCGAGGTAATGGGCTGGATGAGGACCAATCAACTGAAACTCAATCCAGATCCTGTTGGTAGGTGGTTTAGGTTTTCAGGTAAGTGATTTTGGCCCTGTCCTGGATGGGGTAGCACTCCCTTTAAAGGACAGGGTCCACAGCTTGGAAGTGCTCCTTGACCCAGAGCTGTCCCTGGAGGCTCAGGTGGCAGCAGGGGCAAGCAGTGCTTTCCTTCAGCTTCAGCTGATCCATCAGCTGCATCCTTACCTGGATGAGCACTGCCTAGCAACGGTGACACATGCTCTGGTAACCTCTCGGTTGGACTATTGTAATGCACTCCATGTGGTGCTGCCCTTGAAGATGGTCCAGATAGATGGTTCAAAATAGAGCTGCCAGGTTGCTGTCGGGGGTTGGTTGTTATTCTCATGTAACACCGGTCCTCTACCAGTTTTACTGGCTCCCCACTGAAGTCCAGGACCAATTTAAGGTGCTCGTAAAGGTAAAGGTTTCCCCATGACATTAAAGTCCAGGCATGCCTGACTCTCGGGGGCGGTGCTCATCTCCGCTTCCTAGCCAAGGGAGCCAGCGTTTGTCCGCAGACAGTCTCCGTGGCTGCCAGCATGACTAAACACCAAAGTGCATGGAATGCTGTTACCTGCCCACCAAAGTGGTACCTTTTTATCTACTTGGTTTCGAACTACAAGGCTGGCAGGAGCTGGGACAGAGTACAGGTGCTCACCCCACCTGAGGATTCGAACTGTTGACCTTTCGATCACCCAGCCGAGCGGCTCAACAGTTTAAACTACTGTGCCACCCACAGTCCTATGGTGCTGGTATTGTCCTATAAAGCCCTAAATGGCTTAGGACCAGTATACCTGAAGAAATGCTTTTTTCCCTATATGCCTTCCCACTCCTTAAGATCTGCAGCAGAGGCCCTGCTCCGGGAACCCTCCTTGAAGGAGGTTCGGGGAGAGCGAGAATACCCAGAAGAGGGTTTTCTCTGCAGTGGCGCCCTGGCTATGTAATGCCCTCCCAAGAGAGGTCTGCCTGGCACCGACGGTATATGCTTTTCAGTGCCAGGTCAGGACCTTTTTATTTACTCAATATTTAAAAGTTTAAATATTTTAATTATGTTTTTATCCTCAGTTGTGTGTTATTATGATGCATTTATTAGGTGTTGTATATTGTAAGCCGTCCAGAGACAAACTGTAATGGGATAGAAATACCCTAATACAGAAAAAATAATAAATAAAATGAATAAAATTCACCCTCTTGGCTTCCAGGTCAAAGTGCTGGCTCATGTTTAGTCTGTAGTCGACCAGCACCAAGGTCCCTTTCACAGGTGTTGCTTTCCAGCCACTTGTCCCCTAACCTGTACTTATGGCGCCCATTCCTATGCCCCAAGTGCAAGACCTTGCACTTCTCCACATTGAGCACCATCCTGTTGTCCCCTGCCCACTTCCATAGTCTGTCCAGAGCCTTTTAGTGCAGGGTTAAGACCATCTATTCCTCTCTGGCATTTTAAATATTTGATGTGGTTTTAATCATGCCTTCAATGTTTCCCGTTGTTAATTGCTCAAAATTGGTACATATTTCTCTCTGTGTATTGCTTATACGTTTTCATGTGTGTATATTTTATACTGTAGTTTTAAGGTTTTAGACTTTGTAACCTGGCAGCTATTGGGAAGTATGGAAATGCAATAAATGGAATGACATGAAAGATGCTCCTTACCACCTGCAACATCTCTTTAAAATATTCTTAAAACATTTATATTGTTCTAGCCTGCAGCAACTTTTTGAACTTTCAGAATTGATTAATATAACCAATTAATTAACTTGGATTTGCAGCACTAAATAGCCCCAAATTATTCTACAAGCTAGGCTCCAGCAGTATGTGGACCGAGAACTACCAGAAGTACAGGCAGGATTTCGAAGAGGGAGAGGAACTAGAGATCAAATTGCCAATGTACGCTGGATCATGGAGAAAGCTAGGGAGTTCCAGAAAAACATCTACTTCTGCTTCATTGACTATGCTAAAGCCTTTGATTGTGTGGATCACAACAAATTGTGGCAAGTTCTTAAAGAGATGGGAGTACCAGACCATCTTATTTGTCTCTTGAGAAACCTATATGCGGGTCAAGAAGCAACAGTGAGAACTGGACATGGAACCACTGATTGGTTCAAAATTGAGAAAAGAGTTTGGCAAGGCTGTATACTGTTACCCTGCCTATTTAACTTATATGCAGAGCACATCATGAGAAAGGTGGGGCTAGATGAACCACCAGTTGGAATTAAAATTGCTGGGAGAAATATCAACATCCTCAGATATGCAGATGATACCACTCTCATGGCAGAAAGTGAAGAGGAACTAAAGAGCCTCTTGATGCGGGTAAAGGAGGAGAGCGCAAAAGTTGGCTTGAAACTCAACATTAAGAAAACTAAGATCATGGCATCCGGGCCTCTCACTTCCTGGCAAAAAGATGGGGATGAAATGGAGGTAGTGACAGATTTTATTTTCCTGGGCTCCAAGATCACCGCAGATGGGGACTGCAGCCAAGAAATTAAAAGACACTTGCTCCTGGGGAGGAAAGCTATGGCAAATCTAGACAGCATACTAAAAAGCAGAGACATCACCCTGCCAACAAAAGTGCGTATAGTCAAGGCTATGGTTTTCCCAGTTGCAATGCATGGCTGTGAAAGCTGGACCATAAGGAAGGCTGAATGCAAAAGGATTGAGGCCTTTGAGTTGTGGTGCTGGAGGAGACTCCTGTGAGTCCCTTGGACCACAAGGCAATCAAACCGGTGAGTCCTAGAGGAGATCAACTCTGACTGCTCTTTAGAAGGCCAGATCCTGAAGATGAAACTCAAATGCTTAGGCCACCGAATGAGAAGGAAGGACTCCCTGGAGAAGAGCCTGATGCTGGGAACAATAGATGGCAAAAGAAGATGGGGACAGCAGAGGATGAGGTGACTGGACGGAGTCACTGAAGCAGTTGGTGTGAGCTTGAGTGATTCCAGGAGATGGTAGAGGACAGAAAGGCCTGGAGGAATGTTGTCCATGGGGTCGCGATGGGTCGGACAAGACTTCACGACTAACAACAACAACAACAATCTTTTTAAATTTTCTTACATTGTTATAAGGCGCAAGAATAAGATTGTTTTCTAACTATGATGGGCTGTTGAAATGGCTGGACATTCTCCAAAAGTAGTGCTAACTATCTATTAAGGGTTTATTCACCGCAGTGTTTAGCAAGAGTTACTTCCTTTCGCAAGCACACATTTCTTTTCTCATCTTTCTCCCACCCCGCTTCAGCTCTCAGCATCATCTGTCAGTCTGTTCATTCCCTGCAAGGGCAGTGGCTGAACTGAATTTCAAAAAGTTGTCATGGCTGGGAATGTGTTGTAGGAAAGAGTAAAATGAAAGACGGTTGCTTAAAGAAGGCTGCAGTGAGGAAGGCGACCGTGAGGAAAATCTAGGCTGAACTGGTCACGGCATGACGATTGCCTAAAGCTTTCTGGGAGAAGGTTTCAGGTTTGGTTGCTGGAAACACTACCCAATGAGCAGTCAGAGAGGAATTGGCCATTGTTCTCTGAGCATGTTTATTGTCATGCTGCAGATATTAAAATAAATAAAAGCATCCTGTTGCTGTTACTGCTGCAGTGCATTTGTTCCCAACCTTTTTCTTCTTCCAAGGAACCCAAGGCAGCTCGCACAGCTCCATTTTATCCTTGCAACAGCCCTGTGAGGTGGGAGTGAGTGAGCGCTGCAAAATCACCCAGTGAGCCCCATGGCTGAGTAGGGACTAGAACTTAGACTGTCTGAGTCTCGGTCCCACACTCCAGCTACCACACTGTACTGGCTTTCACCAGCATACAACCTTTATCCTGTGCTAAAAGTTTTAAAAAATATACATAGTGTGGAGAGTTTCTTTCCAGTTTTCATAATCTTGTGCAGAAGGATCATCTAATGAAGATGACCAGTGGGAGGTTCAAGACCATTGAAAAGCAGGACTTCTTCACAGACTACCTAGTCAAAAGCAGTCCATGGCTACTTGTCATTGTGCCTCAAAACCATCTGCAGGATTGGACTCGGCATGCCATTTCAACTGAGCACTGGGAGGAGGTGCCTAGCCCAAAGTTGCTTTCCAAAGTAATCCAGAGGAATGATGCATGTGGGAATCCTTCCATCAGCAGATTTGGGGCCAGTTCACGTGTGTCTGCCCATTCCTTGAGTCCACGGTGCTTGATTGCTCAGTGCTTGGTGTTCCACATCTTCATGTACAAGGTCCTTGCTTTGAAGTGTGCTCCTTGACAACTCATTCATGCATATGGATCCTGTGTTGATGCTGCTGCTCATGAGCTTCAAGTGTGTCTCAGCCCCTTCTGAGCGCAATGCACCTTTAACAATTTGGTCCTTCCATTCAGCTACGGAATGATCATGAGCCGAGTGAAGAGAGTTCATCTAGCGTGCATGACCTGACCTTCCTTTCCAGCTCACTCCACCTTTCAAACTTGACTGAATTCTGGCATCTTTGGGGTTCAGGATGTGCCAACTGCCAGGTGTCCAGTGTGGCACAGCGGTGGGAGTGTCAGGCTGGGAGATCCTGCTTGTCTTCCTCACCACGTGCAGTGGGAGACTGGGCTAGGCACTGCCTCTCAGCCTCGGCTACATCACGGGGTTGTTTTAAGGATAGAATGGAATGGAGAAGAGGAATCTTCATATGCACTCTGAGCCTCAAAGAGAAACCTAGAGAAAACTTTGGTGTGCGTGGACAAATACACAAAATCACAAATCTTTCATTTCCCCTCAAAATCCCTCTAATATTCGTAGGAATTTAATTGTTTTGTTTGATCTAAAACCTTCTAATCCTATGCAAGTTTAGACACAAGAAAGGTCTGTGGTTCCCAGCACGTCCCAGCAAGCTAGGTGACTCTGATAAATCAGGCATCACATTTTTAAAATGATGTATTAATAATAATAAGAGGATTTAGAAAAACTGCGGACAGCAAGCACCTTTCCAAAGGAGACATGTTCTCAAACACAGAAGGAGAAGGATACCTTTTCTAAGCTTATTCCTACTATGACACTTGTGCACATCTTGAGAAAACAAAGAAAAAATGCTTCTTGCAAACTTCTAAAACTCTAGTTTTTAAGCACCTGCAAATATGTGCTCATACATCCACCTACCTAGAGGTGAGCCTCACTGAACTCGATGGGATTTCTGAGAAGACAAAGAATCAAATCATTGGGAAGATCTTGGAGATCTCATATTCAGTTGGCTGAAGATGTCCAGTATCTTCTTAAAGAAAGGGAAGGGAAGGAGAGCAGCCCTTTTCCTGAAGCAGTCTAATCCCACTGCTAATCTTCTCTTAGAGTTGAATGTTTCTCCATTAGCTGAGCCAAAATCGGCTTCCCTTCATTTTTCACCCAGTGGCTCAAGTCCTGCCCTCTGGAGCAACCAAGAATGAGTCTGCTCCCTCTTCTCCATTGCAACACTATCATGTCTACCCGCCACATCCTTTCCCCAGACTAAATGTGTCCAGTTCTTTCCCTTGTTTTGCAGGCCTATCACCCATCTGGTCAGCTCCGACTGCTCATACTGCAGGTGGCTAAGGGTACAATTTTGTGTCTGTCTGTCCTACAAGTCCCTCCATGGTCTTGCCAACATTGCATCCTAAAGCTCAGGATTTGACTAAGAGTTCTTTCCTCGGGGAACAACTCTAGCTAAATGTTTCATCTACAGAGGACTGATTTGCTCCAATTTTGTTTTCCAGGAAAATTCAGAGGTAATTGGATCCTGGGGTATATACAGTGGTAATTTGGCTCACAAACTTAATCTGTTCCATGACTCTGGTCGTGCCCCAAATTGGTTGTGAGCCAAGTCAAATTTCCCCATAAGGTTCAATATAAATAAGGTTAATCCATTCTGTAACTATCTTTTTTTAAATCACAAATATTTGAAGTAAAGTGACAAAGAACAACAAAGATTGTGGCCATCTCCCCCCGTCCCCCAGCACAACCGCAATCGCACCCGTGTTCCCTGCACAAGCACAACTGTGATGGTGGCAATTGTGGTCACGCTCGGGCAGGGAACACGAGCGCGATCGTGATCATCACCTGATGCAGGTAGTTTGCAACCTGAGGCAATTTTTTCCTGAAATTTCTGTTCATGACCTGATTTGGTCATGCGTTGAGGTGTTCATGAGCTGAGGTACCACTGTAAACCCAGTTGAAGTGGCAAAGGTATTGCTGCTTCACAGACAATGGGGGTGAAGGGATGCAGTACAGTGAATCTAGTCAATGAGAGCCAGTGAGGTGGAGTGGTTGAGAGCTCAAGACTGGGGCTCAGGTGATCTGGGTTCGAGTCCCTGCTCAGCCATGGAACCAAGTGGGTGACTTTGGACCAGTCACAGACTCTCAGCTGATCCCACCTCACAGGGCTGCTGTCGTGTGGATAAAATGGGGAGCAGGAGGAGGCAAAGGATGTAAGCCATTCTGAGTTCTTGGTAAGAAAAAAGGTGGGATATAAATCTAATCCATGAATAATAAGACGACAGACTCCAAACCGCTGAAGAAAATCTAGTTTTTCTGCAGAAGATCTTTCAGACAAGAGGTGGTGGGAGATAGTTCTACTGTTAAGCATTCCTCTTAGATTTGGTTTTCTGATGGCAATTGAAGAATTCCTGTGTGAATGTGGGTCGGGGGGAGAGAATGAGAAAGAGAGAAAGAATTAGGTAATGCAGGCAAAGAGGTGGAGGAAGATGAGACAGGGGAGAATCACTGCTCTTGTTTCCCAGCCAAACTCAGCCCTACTAAGCTGTTCTAACTTTAAGAGCATGAAGGCAAATGTTGTAAAGAGGTCACTGCAAAGGTCATGCAGCAGGTTCGATGTGTCATTGGATAAGTGATGGGATCACATCTGGAACAGTTTGGCGGATAAATAAAATGGGAGCACTCATATATCACTGCCCACCCTTCCGATCTGTAAGGGAAAGAGAAAATAAATTCTCTAATAACCTTGTAAAGCACATAAAAGATATTGAATACACTCGTGACATTCTGCAGTTATAATGGACTGTGTTAAATAATGATTTTAAGAGTGTCAAAGGGGGTGGAGAAAAGATTGCCAAGTGGTATGAATATTACAATATAGATATAGATATGTGTAATTTCTGTAAGTTATTTATTTGCTTTTTATTGGATAGCTTTGAAGAATATAGTGTGGAGTTTGGTGAAACACGACACATTTTTGCTTTGAACATTCTCTGTCTTCTGCTCCAGCATGAGTCTGTCTGTCTGTCTGTCTTGAGCTTTATCCTGCTTTTTTTTCCCAATGAACTCAAAGCGACTTGCATCATTTTCTTCCTCTTCTCCATTTTATCCTCACCATAACAACCTTGTGACATAGGTCAGGCTGAGAGTCTGTGATGGGCCAAAAGTCACCCAGTTGGCCCCATGGCTGAGTGGGGACTAGATCCCAGATTGCCTGAGTTCCAGTCCTGAGCTCTTAACCATTGCACCACACTGGCTCCCACAGTTCCAGTCAGGGGGAACGGGGTCCCCCTTTAGTTCTGCAATTCTGCATTAACCTGCAGCTGCATTCTGCCCTTCTGCAACCACCATTCATATCTGATTTATTTATGTTTAAATCTGCTGCATTCCAAAGAGCTTAGGAAACCCACAGGTCTGAAATGGCTTTCTGTAGGTTGGTCTGTTACTGGCTATTGAATTAAGATAACTACAGGCTGTGTATTATTTTACTAGGCTATTAATAAAGGGCCCCCCGTGTATTGTAAAACATCAATGGAGGGGATTGAGTGACTTCAGTCACCCATGAAATGTGTAATGTTAATAACAGCCTTGTAAAAAGGCATTTGGCAATGAACAGCCCTAAACACCTTTGGGGAAATCCTGCCTTTTGGATGCCAAGGGAAGTCATTGGTGACTGATCATGTCGGCCTCGTGGCCAAATTGGATACTCCAGAAATAAAAGGCTTTCATTCACAGAGATGGACAAAACCGAGAGAGAGAGAGAGAGGGAGGGAGGGAGGAAGAAAGAGTTGTGTTGTTCCTCTAATGCAGAGAACAATGTGCTGTAGGTTTGTGTGTGTGTGCCTATGTGATCTGTGGTATCTGTACACATGTGAGTGCGTGCATAATTGCTAACAGTGGTCTCCATCATGAATTCCAGTACACCCAGGTCAGCCCTTTCAAGGGACTCTTTTAAAAATAAATCCACACATGTTCCCATATGGATCACATTGCAAAAGTCATGGGATGTATTGCATCATTCCATAAACTGGTCATGGTACTGCAGTTCCTTATACCAGCCTTCCCCAAACCTGGTATTCTCCAGATGCGTCAGACTGCAGTGCTCATTGTCCCCCACAGCCAACAATTGCTGTCGTTGCAATCCAACACGTCCAGGGGGCTTCAGCTTAGGGAAGGACAGCCTACCCCATTTGGAGAGTGCAGGTAACAGCAGGTTGCTACCACTTCTGCTTTCAGTTAGGACACAGAATTAGTGATGCTTAGAGGAGACATGCTAGAACCAATGGTACTTATGCTGATCATTATTAAGCCCGGTCACATTCTAGGCATGACTTTATCTACTTCAAACCCATCAGTCTGGCTTGATCTAAGCATGATTATGTCTTGTGAGCACACACCATTTTGCAATGCACCTCTGCATTTTCCCTTGTTTTTCGTTTTGCTCTGCTCTGCTCTGCACAAAATCCACACAGGTAGAAAATGAACACATCAGAGAGAATGTTTATAGCCTGGACCTCTTCTTGCAGGGCTACTTTTCCACATACAGGGGGTTTTGCTTCTTTGGTGTGCCTTCACTATTTTATTTATTCATTCAAAGCTTTTATATACCGTCCCATTACTGACATCTCGGGACAGTTTAGAACATGCACCAATAAAATAAGATAAAAAATGGTACTATTTTTTATACCAACCGACACATGGCAGGACCCTCCAGCAGACAGGAATTTTCTAGCCATGGTCCCTCACTTGAGGAGCTTCGGTGCGGGTGTTCAAGGAGAGGCTGGACATGCACATGGTGGGCATGTCGTGAGCGGAGCCGGCTGGTGCCGGGGGTCAGACTAGATGGCCTGGGAGGCCCCTTCTGACTCGCTCTGTTTCTCTGTTTCTATGTAATGTCGATGAAATGCCAACCGGACAAAGAGTGCATTTTCCCCAGCCGCTCACTGGTATTCTGTTTGACTGCTCTGCTCTGTTTGTCTTCAGCATTGCCTTTCCCCATGTTTTTGTGGTGTTTTTTTCCTTATCGACTGGCCCAAGAAACAGGAATAGAAAGGCAATAAAAAAGACCAATTTAAATAAATAAATAAATGTGTGACTTTATCGCGTATTTTCCTTCCATGTTTCTGTCTTCCAAGACAGGTCTTAGGCTGGGAGCCATACATCGAAAGATAAATACATCATTATAGAGATACAGCTCGCAGTCTGGTGTGGCCACTTCTGAAAATGTATGGCACCCTTGGCAATATGCAGGATTGACCCATACAGATGCAAGCCATCCACACTCAGCCCACAAGGATCTGGAACATCTTAGTTGCAGTTATGTAAATAACTGGAAGTCCTGGGTTTTCCAGCCAACTCCACGAGAATACTCAATGTCTGGGTTATAACTTCCCCTCTGCTGGACCACACTGGAGGTCAGCCAGGGGTGGGGCACTGAGGGGCACGATTCCTCCCTGCAGGATCCAAGCCAAGCCATTACATCTGTGAAATGTAGCACTGGCGTTGTTCCTAATGCTAAACAAATGGGTCAAAAGCCAACCTGTCAAATATTTTCACTAATACATTTACCCTTTCCATTACTTACGTCCTGTGGGAAGCGGGGGGGATGCAACATTTGGGCAGCTTTTTTTAAGAGACCAGAAATGTGTGAGTGAGAGGTTGGGGGTGTTGCTGGCAGGAGGACCGAGTGCCTAGATGTTGGTAATTGATAAGGACACAATGAAATGAAGTAATTTTCCTACCTCTGTCCTGAACATTTATTGGAGGCCTGTCTGCTGGGAAAGGAAGGGAAACAGCGTAATCCGACACTCCTCAGAAAACCTGCTCTTTCTCCAAAGTTATTAAGATTTCCAGGAGTGCTGGCAGAATTTTGGAGGGAGTCCATGTGAAATGAGGGAACTTGGCCATTCCAAAAACATCGTAGAGGGACTTTAAAAACTGAGCTGATTTATGCTTTGTAATGTTTTCAATACTCTGTAAATTAAGTCTGAGTTTCTGGGCTGACTTCAAGCAGTATTTTTTATATATGTTCCCAGCTATGAAAGGGCCAGAAAGAAACCTTATTGCATCATAGAACTGCCTTTTACATTAAGAAATGCTTATATACTTAATAGGCATCCATGCTAGGCTTAAAGGGAAAATAAAAGGGGAAGGAACTTTGCTTGGGTGCATAAAGAGCTGTTTGGGAACACCTGGAGGTGTTCAGAGTTCTGTGGGCAACTTTCTGCACTGTGTAATGGATTGTCCATTTAAACTCTGGGCATCTTCCCTTCTGGGCTGAATTCACAATGGAAGATGGAGACCCTTGGAAGACCAATTCTCCTGCTAACTTCTTCATTGTGGGTTCACAAGGTTAAATGTTTTACTGCCTTCTGTTGGTTATTATTTAGAAAGAAGCAGCATGGTTTAGTGACTAGAGCTTTAGACAGGTACTCAGCAAACCCAGCTCTAGTCTACACTCAGCCAAAATGTTCAGTGCGTGACTTCGGGCCAGTCACAGACTCTCAGCCTAACCTACTCTCAGGGTTGCTGTGAGGATGAAATGGAGAGGAAGAAGAGGACTGCACAGTCTGCTTGGGTTCCTTGCAGGCCAAAAGATGTTAGTTAAACACAAGAAATAAACTAAATCTCAACAGTCATAGCTTAACTAAATAATTATTTATTTTGAATGTGGATGTAATATTGTGCCTTCCAATTCTGTGATGCTCCAAGCAGGGCTTATGGTGCAAGGAGATGTTGCACCATGAAATTGTACTGCAGCCAAAACAAAAACAAAAGCAAACCAATGCAGCTTAGAACAGGTGTTCTCTAAATGTCTGCAAGGCCAGATAAAGTAGGAAAGGAAAGCATCACCCAAGACCTTCCACTCTGGAGCGTGGGCTTTGCCACTGGGCGATGCCCTGTCAGGAACATAGACCAAATTGTACCTTATACTAAATCAGACCCACTTAGCTCACCGCTGTTGACTCAGTGGGAGATGGGTGATCTTAGAGAGCTAAAGGGTCATGGGGGGGACAGGAAAGAGGAGAAGCCAGACCTGGTGGCCAATGCTGTGTCCAGATGGTGCCCCAGCCACCGCCTCCTCTTCTCCGTGGCACATCACCTGGAAGGCTGAAAACAGGCATTTAGAAGAAATGCAGGAGCAAGGTACAGAGTGACAAAGATCGCAGCCAACAAACCTCATGCCCTGCCTTGGATGCACAAAAGCCTCCATGTTGCGGGTGGTGGGTTGTGCCTTTGTGGCATTGCCCTCACCCCTCCTCTGTCCCATGCAAGCTCCATGTGGCTGACAGCCCTTCGCTTGCAGCTCCTGTCTCATCAGTAGTTGTCTCCCCGTCAGCTGCAGAGCCAATAAGCACAAGAGCAACAGAGACACTTCTGCGTTTCTGTGGGGATCCTCACTGGAGGCTACTTGATTCTGATGAGCTGCATTAAGCTCTCAAGAAAGTGTAATTGTGGCAGGTGGGGGGAAAATATGAAAAATGGCAACTTAGGAGAAGATTAGTTTCTTCTCAAGCCAGGGAAGAATAATCAGGAAATTAGGAGAAACTGATGGAGGTTGTAAAGAGGCACTAGAGGGAAAGTGAGGTGTTCAAATGAAAGATGAGAGAACTGCTGAACTTCCCTGTGAGGTTTTCAGGAAGCAGTGTGCAGGCGAAGAGTTTCTCAACAGACTCTTTGTGTAAGAGAGTTGCAGAAGGGCTCGGCGCTTCCATTTGGTGGTATCGAGAATGGAGTGGATGGTTCAGAGGCTGGTACTTCAGAGCAGCTGGGAGCCAGAAGAGTCTGCAGGTCAACAGAAAGTTTGCTTCTTTGGGTTGCAGGTTCATCAGACTAGCTGGCATCCATCAGCCACTCCATCCTCTCTTTCCCTCTTCTTGGAACAGCTTGGATCCTGGAGTATGTCACCAATGCCCAAAGGACAGGATAGACTTCTACACACACATATGAACCTCTTATATTTTAAGCTCTTAAGATGAGCCCCACTGGATGAGACCTAAAGTCCATCCAGTCTTGAATCCTGTTTTGGGACAGTGGCCAACCAGATGACTAAGGGAACCACATGGAGGTGGTCTTCTACCACTGCTGTTTCCCACTGACTGGCATTCAGAGCCATGTGCTTTTGAGCCTGAAGCTGGTATAGCCCTTATGACTATTAAAAGGACCCCCTCCCCAAAAAAAAGGACAATGTAGAGTTGAACTAGTGCAGGAAAGGAGAGCTAAACTGATGTAGGGCTGGAGCAACTTCCCCGGGAGGAAAGGTTGCAGCAACAGAGATGGTTTAGCTTGGGCAAGGGGAAGTGAATAGAAACAGAGAAACAGTGGAATCAGAAAGGGACTCCTGGGCCATCTAGTCTGACCCCCAGCTCCAGCCGGCTGCACACGTGACGTGGCTACCACATGCATGTCCAGCCTGTCCTTGAACACCCTCACCATTGAAGCTTCAACCACCTTCGGTGGAAGCCCATTTCATACCCCAGGAGTCCTAGAAACTTGCTGGCGTCCACCCTAAATCTTGGTTCCCTGAGCTTTGCTCCATTGGAACTCATCCTGCCCTCCACTGCAGGGGAGAACAGGTCTCTACCCACCTCTGTGTGACACCCCCTCACCTGCCTGTATGTCGCTAACAGGTCCCCTCTGAGTCTCCTTGTCTCCAGGCTGAAAAGGCCCGGCTCCCTCAGTCTCTCCTCATATGGCTTCCCCTGCAATCCAGCCACCATCCTAGTGGCCCTTCGCTGCACAATAGGATTACAAGAGTGCACACAATTCAGCATTGTGTGGAGAAATTGGACAGGGGGCATTTCCCCCTCCTTCTCATAATAGTGGAACCTGGTGCCACCCCCATAAAGCTGCTTGGTGGAAAATTCAGGACACGGGGAAGGAATACCTTCATGCAGCATGTAGTTAAAATACCCTTCCTCAGGATGTAGTGGTGTCTACCTATTAGGGTGGCTTTAAAGGGGCATTGGGCACATTCATGTAGGGGAAGGTCATCAGAAGCTACTGGTCCATCCTAATGATTAAATACTACCTCTGGTGCCAGAGGCACTGTGGCTACTGTCTTCCATTTTAAACTTTTTTTAAAAAATATGGCTTCAGGAGTAAAATGAAGGCTACTAATACTGGCCTGACGCTTGTCTGAGTGGCTACTTAAAGGCCCCATGGGGTGTGGGGCCCTGCACTTTGGCCCCAAAGTTCAGTCCTAGCTGCACCAGGGCCACCACTCCATTTATCCAGATACAGCACTTCTGGGCTAGATAGCTGAGGATTTCTCACATCAAACCTTTCCGAGGCAGCCCTTTTGCCACGTCAGATGGATGAAAGGAGGTGATTTGAGATCTAAACTATTTGATACCCACTTCTTCTTTTCACTTGAAAATATTAACTAGTGTGGGTGTTTGCTACAGATTGGCCAAAATGAATTACACCAAAGACGTGTGTATTTTTCACAATGAGGATGAGGTGGATGATTTTTCAGGCGGGCGAGTGAAGATATGCCTTAAGGGTAACCGCTGTGACTGATTTTTGTTTGTGCTGTGCTAGATAAGGGAAATTTGGCAAGTGTACTTAGCTGCTTAAAAAATGGGATTTTGTGAAGCTTTGCGTCAGAGATTAATGCACAAGAAATAGATGGAGGAAGGAGATTTCGACGGGGGATGCCAAAGAAGAAGCTGTATAAAGAGCAGGTTTCCAAAGAGTACGTACAAATCAATACTTTTCATCCAAGCTCAAAATAACTAGGAGGCTGTTATGGCTTCAGTTTCATTATTTAAAAAAATGGCTGAGGGCCAAACAAGATATTACATAGAGATCTATCGGATATTCTTCCAATGGTTTCTGGTGTGGGTGATTTTGTTTTGTTTTGTTTTGGCTTGGTTTTTTTAAGATTGAAAAACAATTTAAGGAGAGGGTGGTCTAGAATAGAGAAGTGGATGCCTGTGTCTTTCCCCCTATATGGAATAAAACAACAGGAAGTTGTTTGGTGAAAAGCAAGATTAAGCTATTCTGTCTGCCCCATCCCTGGGCTCCTGCTTAGATCCCATGCCCCTGCTTGCAGGCTCTCAGTGCTTCGTTGTGACTGCATAGATCGTTTTTCCCAAAGCTGCTCTCCTCTGGATGCTTTGGAGTACAACTCCCAGCAGTCCTGGCCAGTGTCTATGCTGGCTGAGGCTGATGGGTACTGAATTCTGGATCATCTCAGTGACACCAGGTTGGGGAAGACTGGGTTACACTGAACTGGGCTTTTCCAAAAGATTTTCAGACCAGGGAAATGCACCCTCTGATTGTTAATTCAACATGAGAACCAGCCTGCAAGAAGCATCATGCCTCAGTCTGCTGGTGGGCCAGCAACCCTCTCAAGAAAAGGAAAGAGCTGTCCAGCTTCAGCCTGACCATATTCCTCCTGTCCTGGTTTCTTCCATCTCGTTGTCCACAAACCACAGGAGAGGTTGGAAATGTTTACAGTTCACTAGGAAACGCTTACTCACCAGGGCAGAGGGGACCACTCTGTTGGCCCTGCACTCTGACAGCGGGTGTCCTCACTCTTGCTGTGAAAAAGTTGAAGAGTGCCTTGACCCTACATTCCTCTGCCACTACTCCACCATTTGGGGTATAGGAAGAGAGGCCCAGATCTTCAGAATCTATTGTGGATGTCAGGAGAGTCCAGCAAATTCCATCAGATTTACAAGTCTTGTACCTCCTCTGGATAGCAATATGGACAGATGTTGAAGAATGAATGTGAGAGCGAGCTAGGAGGAGCCTAGGGAATATCAGCTGAACAGAGAAAGCATTCAGCAGGGAGATCAAGGGAATGATTTGGTGGGATGCTTTTGGAGGGGGGAAATCATTTTGGAACCGTCAAGGCTGGGTTGCAGCTGTTATCCAAAGGGCAAGCAAAATATTAGCAGTGGGATGGAGAATAAAACAAAAAGAGGTGATAGGTCTGGTACTGTGAAAGGCATTAGATTCCCATCTGGAATGTTGCAAGGCAGAGTGAGTTACCACGATAGTAAGGGCAACACTGAGCAGACTGTTGGAATCTTAAAAAATGAAAAACAGGTTACCGTTTTGGTAACGTTCACTGTTCTCTGCCTATCCATCACAGAAATAAAAAAATAAGGCTGCTGTCCTTTGTATGCTGGCTGGGAAATACTGGGAGTTTCAGGTCTTTTTTCCCTCCCAGTCAAACAATGCAAGGAATTGCCCTTTCCTGCCCCTCAGTGAAAAAATTGGGGATGTTTCTCCCAAGAACATTTAACATGTCTTTCTCTTAACATGTTCTTCCATGTTGCAGAGCACTGTTTCCTGTCATGGAGGTGTCTTAGTAACATAAAAAAGAATGAGAGTCAGAAGGTGTCTCCTGGGCCATCTAGTCTGACCTCTGACTCCAGCCGGCTCCACTCATGTAATCCCCAACATGTGGTTGTCCAATCTTTCCTTAAACACCCTCACTGGCAGGGCCTCCACCACCTCCCTTGGAAGTCCACTCCATATCCTAGTGATCCTAACCATCAGCAAGTGCTTCCTGACATCCAACCTGAAACCCAGTTCCTTGAGCTTGGTCCCATTGGAACACATCCTGCATCCTTCCACTGCAGGGAAGAGCAGGTCATGGCCCTCCTCCACGTGGCACCCCCTCACATACCTATAAGTCGCTAAACAATCCCCCTGGAGTCTCCTCTTCTCCAGGCTGAAGAGACCCAGTTCCCTCAGTCTCTCCTCAGTGTCATCCCTCCCATCCCGGTACCGTTCTTGTGACTCTGCACTGAACCAGTTCTAACCTAGCTATGTCTCCCCTGTAAAGTGGAGCCCAGAACTGGGTGCTGGAATTCAGTCTTCTTTCTGAATGGCTGTCCAATCCAAGTCTGATTTAAAGATTTCAACAAAAAACCTCCAAAGGAAAAGCAGGGCCTTGGGTTTACCCATCAACAATGCCCGGACAGCATCAAGGCTCAGAAGCCACCAACCGTCTCCCACACTGTGGTGCTTGCAACAATTGCTTCTAAATCTGCAAGTGTATGAATAAATTGGCCGGAGCACATTCTAAGCAAGTCACTGTACTTTGGACAGTTTTGGTCTTTCCTGTGCTTCCCTAGCAAGTCAGGGCCTCACTGCCACAGCTGCAGCCTCTTTCCCTTCACCTTGCTCTTCCAAACTCCACAAAACCTCGTCCTTTATCCAGACCTGCTCAATGGAGCCCTTGGAAGTTTATCCACACATCTAACTATCTGGATCCTTAGAATATCCCTTGACATCCTTCGGATAACCAGCCTCATGCTTTGTCTCACTTGTCATTCTAAAAGTACGTAGTGGGAATGACAGCATCCCAGTTCAATCGAGGATTTCTCTCAGCTGGCGACAGCATGTCAGTCAAGGCTTGCAGCGTGGCATCAGGCACAGACGTGGCAGGGAAGACGGGAGGTTGACAAATGGGCACCATGTGCATTTTGCTTGTTCTGTCCCTCGCTCTTGACAACGCCATGGCCCAGAATTGTCTAGGCAAACACTAGCCCAGCAGCGCTATTTGCAGGGATGCCTCTGACAGCGGGGCCATCTGTGCTGGCCCCGCTGCCCATCGGAATCCACCCTGTGCTGAGCTGCGGCTCCACACAGTCACTGGCGAGAAGTGAATCCTCCCAGGCCCAAGACATTGTCCTTTCATGTGATGCAAAGACTTTGCAGCAGCTGAGACTTAAAAGGGCAATTTGGACCCACGAGCTTCACCAGCCTTCTGCTCCCAGTAGAGATGAGGGTGCCGCTTTCTTTGGACTCTTGGATGCCTGAAAACAGGAAACAAAGGAGGAAAATAAAACGATGCCCATGAAAAATTTCCCTGTGCATTTTGGAAATATCCTTCTACAGGAGCAAAAAATCAAATGTTTGTTAAAATCAAGTATTTCAAAACATGCAGGGCAACAAAAATACTTTTTCACTGGCACCTGGGACTTTTTATTCCCCTAGGCTCACTTCCTTTCCTGTTTTATATTGCTGATTTCCCCTCTCTTTTGATTGCATGAGGAATGCTTGCACATCAAAATTTGTCATTATGCAACCACAGGTAGGACCTCCCAGGGAGTGAAACTAGGGAAGTGGCTTTCCTCTTTTTTACAACCTTGCCCATCCCCTGAAGGCAGGTGGAAATCAGAAGACCCATCTAAAAGCAGGTGATGTGACCTCACCTGCAAAAGGCTGAGCTCCATCTGTTTGGCCTTCAAAAATTACAGGCAAAGAGTCTCTTTCTGAGATAGTTGGTTGGACAAGCCCCATGGACACAGCCCTTCATGCATCTGCAGCCCAACATCTTGCTGCTATCAGCTCAGGTACACCCAGCCCAAAATGCTCTTCTCTGTCTGACAGCTGGATGTAGCTGCTTAATTAAGATCCCAGTGAAAGTCCATTCCTCTTTTCCCATTTGATATACAGTCAATCTTCAAGATTCCCAGCCTGTCTCTAAATCCTATTTCCCTTTGCATTGTACCTCAGCGAGTTACCCTTGTTCTGCAGCTTGCTGGGTTTCCATTCACACTTTGCAGCTTGCTGATTTCCTCATTTCCATCATAACACTGAATACTGTTTATCCAGAGACGCACAGAGATGCACTTTACGTGCAATTCTGCTGTGCTCATTAAGGTGGTGCCACCAGCCTCAGCGAGGCTTGTGACTTTATCCAGAACAATCCATCCTTTCCTCTGTCTTCAGCAGGCTTTTCTCCCTGTCAGCCTGAATAGTGTGGCGAGACCGTTCAAAAAGTGCAGCGCACCAGGCAACGAGTTAAAGAGTGGTCCTAAATGTGAAGCCATTCTATGAAAAAGTGGACTGCTTTGTCTGGAATCATTTTACCCGAGGAGATGATAGGCTTGGGCCCAAAAGAACCTCCACTTCAGAAGCTGGAAACTAGCCAAGCTAACAATCTAGCACTGTGACTCCATAGGGCTCCGTGCATTCTGCAGGTGCAAGAAAGAAGGTTGCTCCTACAATTGGCAAACAGTATGAAGTCTTTGGATTGGCTACCTGTGGAATACATATTAGAAACCTCAGTTTCTGCCCTCACCTGCTCAACACAGGTGACTTCAGGAACCCTGTGTGTGAGAACATGTAACACAAACATGGGGTAACAGGTGCACATGGTGGGCGTGTCATGAGCGGAGCCAGCTGGTGCCAGAGGTCAGACTAGATGGCCCGGGAGACCCCTTCTGACTCACTCTGTTTCTATGTTTCCTATGGCCAAACACAAGGGTGAGCATCACCAAAATACAAGAGGGCACAGGTCAGCGTCGGATCAGCCCTTATAAATGCATGTGTGCAGGACACAGTTAAAAATAGTTGGCCTGATGCAAGCGGAAATACAGTGCAACTCACCACGTGAAGTCCATGACTGGGGTATTGGTGTTCCTGCTGGTGCAGTCCACTGCCCAAGTGCTATTCAGTTGGGAAGCCACTTTATGGTCCTTGCTGTCCTAGTTTCTTATGGCTCTTTGGCTTTAGATTGGATGCAGACTGGACAGCAACTTCTCATGAAGGATGCCTTCAAGGAGACCATGCTCAGGCAATGCTTCAAGCGGAGGACTGTCCTTGGTAAAGCAGAACCTAGAGCCACCCTACTACATACTGAATCCAGGCCTCAGTTCTAGTAGGGTGGCCCACAGGCCTGTCCCGGCCACAACAGCTGCAACTCAATGTGAAAAGACTGCATTTATTTGTATAGTGTCATCATTGGTATATCACTAAATAGGTACCACTTAGGAAGGGGGGAATCTCCTGCCACAGGCTTGGCCAGTAGTAAAAGGGACATGAAAAAGAGGGTGCCTGAGGGACATCCCTGCCCTGGGGCAACTTTGGCATCTTTCGGCTGAATGTAACAGCATTCTGGGTTGTTGCCGTTGCTGCTATTGTTAAGCTTACATCCATGGCCCTTGCCCTCACTTGCCTTCTCACCATCGAGACTTACGATTGAGAAACAATTGCCACCCAGTATCATAGCCTCCATCACCAGTGACCACAAGGCATTTCTTCAGGGTCCAAGATGCCAGGTTCTGACGTTCATGGCTGAGCACAGGCCCGGCTCACAGGTGGGCAAGAACTCAGGAGCCAAGATCTGAGCCAAGGCATCAGAGCCCAGAACAAGGCCCAGCGGGCAAGACCGAGAGTCCAACCCAAGACGTGAAGCCAGGCATCGAAGTCAAGGAGAGTCAGCGGAACAAAGCCAGAAGCATAGAAAGCATCAGAGGCGAGGCAGAATCTCAGCCCAAAGAGGGCCACATGGCCTGCCTCATGGGATGGGGGCAAACCAGAGAATGAGAATAATTCCGTGTCAAGAAGGTATTCCAAGCTGCTTTTCTGATAACTTGCTACAGGGCAGCCTCCCACAGAACCAGAAGTTCCTATTTCTAACCCCAACAGCTCTAAATAAAGATCTACAACTATTCTGACTGAGAAATGCACCAACTACTGGTTGCCTTTTGATAATCATGGGACCCAACTCATAGTGCCTGTGACTGGGCTCACACAGCGCATTACAAGGAAAGGAAAAGCACCTTTTGCAGTGGAATCCTCGGGGAGGGACTTGGGGGATTGTGCAACTCAGGAATGTCCTCTCTTTCCCAGTCCAGGACTGCACCTGGCCAAGCGACCTCCAGTGCTGGGTGGCTTGCAGTGGCTCAGGGAACATCCTGGGGGCCCCGGAGCATCCTCTGGGATATTTCATGGGTGTGGAGGCAGGAGGAGAGTGGAAAGCCCTGCTGTGCAGAGGAATTTTAACCACAGTGCATGGTTGCAATTCCCAAGGAGGTTACCTTATCCTGTGAACCCAGGCTATGCATGTGGGATCTATGCGGTGGGAAAGGCTAGGTGCGTGTTACACAGAGACACAGAAGGATTCTCCAGGGTGGTTCCCATCCCCTTCCACTTGTTCAGTGCATGGGGCTTCAGTTTGTGGATCGGGGCTTTGATGACAGGAAGCTGAACTGATTTATTGATTTAACACTTTTGTATACTGTCACGAGAGCCTCATGGCTCTCTGGACAGTTTACATAATAAAACCATTAACAAAGCATAAAAACCACATAAACAGATCAATTAAAATATTAATACCAATAAAACAATAAAACATCCCCATCACAGCAGGAGTTCCAGTCAGTTAATAACATGCATTAACAGCAGATTGGATACATCTTAAATGATAACTATTAAAATTCCAAAATTCACTAATTAAAATGACAGTCAGAGCTAAAATGTGTGAACTGATCCATAGAAAGGATTGCGAATAAGTAACGTGGACAATGTGATCCTTCATTGGGGAGCTGATCAGGAATCAGTCCTTTGTGCTGACCCATTCACACATACAGCAATAACACCAGATGCTGCAGCCATTGAGCAAGATGGCAACTACTACCAAGCGCAAAGCTGGGTCTTGTGTGCCCAGCCACCTCTCAGCGCAGGTTTTGCAAAGCCGCTGCCTCTCAAAGCCAGCTTGTGGTGTAGCAAGGTGTCCAGCGCACCCTCTCCAGGGCACATGTGGGGCTGTAGGCATGCGCCGAGCAGCTCTTGCATTCCCACCATTGGTGCCTCCGTCTTTTTCTGAAAGAGCGATACCCAGAACGGCACTGTTGAAAAATGGTCTCTTCATCCTTACCCGCTGAGGAAGAGCAATTTTCCAACATGTCTTGCTTGCTGGGTTCAAAAGTTCAGCTCGAACTTGAAAGGAATGGAATTCTGCCAAGGAAGCTGTACTTAGAGGGAGAGAATGACATAATTTGGTTACTAAGTCAAATGGCCTTGAATCTTCATGAATTTAAAAACCTGTTGACTTCTGCCAACCCTGGTGCTTATAATCTTTGCATAGACCTTTCCCAGCCAACACCCTGAAATCTTTAAGAAAGGTTGGAATTATTTTGGCTACATTCATGGGTCTCCTTTTGGAAGGAGACTTTTCTTTTAACTTATCATGTGCATAAAGAGTTAGTCCTGCCAACTGACTCGTGAGCGAGAGCACTGATAATATACTGCAACGCTGGGTAGAAAGCTATCTGCCTTTCACCCATTTTACCACTCCTTAGCTACCCTGAGAGAAGATGTCATTCCTCCGGTAGAAGAATTTCCTTCTCCAGAGGTGCTATTGCTCTCAGAAACAGGGAACATCAAGCAGTCTGCCTCTGAACAAGGTGGGACTTTTGAGGGAGATGGCTGTGGATCCATCCCCACAGAAGTAGGGAAACGCCACCTCTAAGAAATAGGCCAAGCATCACCCCAGCTTCCAAGAGCCCTTGGCTCTCAAGCTGCAGGCCAGAAGAACCACTGCAAGAAGAAGAGCCCCTTTGCAAAGGACAGGGCTTCGTGAGTAAAGCACTCCTTGTGAGTAGGTTCCTCCTCATGAAGACATCCTCTAGAATCATATGACGCATGTAAGACTCGCTGTTTGTTGGAACAGTGCCTTGTTTCAAGCATTTTCTTTGGGTCCCTTTTTGTACTGTTGATTCCTAGGTGCCTGAAAAGACTCTGCTTTTGGAAATCCCGTTTTTCCTGCACTGGTAATATTGTACATTATTTTTAACAGGGCAGTCTCCACAAGCATGCATACATCCTGCCCTTCAGCCTGCCATCCTGAGTTGCAAAGTCTGGGCCAGGTATGTCGGGCCAGGTCCAACATCATCACTCCCCCAGTCTCTCTGCAACTTAGACATTCTACTTAGCATGTTGTATAATATAGAAGCAGGATTAGAAACTCAACCTGGAGGATCATATGCATCCATGAGAAACAGATATGTAGTTTAGAGCATCATCATTATCATCATCGTTATTATGCCCAATATCTGGAGCTCTCCAGGCAATTAACAACACATAATTTTATAAACTATAATTTTACACTAAGGATTCTGATACAATGATATCACAAAAACTGATATGAAAACAGTAATATAGAATGGTTGGTAGGATGAACATAAACATGAGAGAATAAAAGGGGGAAAGCATTTAAACAGAATAAGAACCAGCAAGTCAGAAAGGGGAAGGGGAATCTACATTATTTGTAACACAAATAGTTGCATGCTTTCTTGAAAGCTGTTAAAATAAGGAGCTGTATATTATTATATTAGGTGTTTCAAATATAAATTATATATAAGTCTTAAATGAGTTTTTAATTGTTGGTGCTATAGCATTTTAATGGTCTGTGAGAGCTTACTGTTTTATGTTTCATATTAGGTATAATTCCTGTTAACTTTAATAGTTTTAATTATTCAGTACTAATAGGGGTGAGATCAATCTGTTATTTTTTGTATTGTCGCATTATTATTTGAAGAATTGCTTACCCAAATCTCTTATTCCGAAAGGTTATGCACAATATCATCTCTCAACAAATGTATAGGCTTGATAGCTAAAATAATTTCTAAAAGAATATGTTGTTGTTAGAAAAGTACTAGATTTTATTGAGCTTGGCAAGAATCCAACATGGCACTTCAGCCCCTTCCATTTCCTCCTGTCCATCGTGTTGGACAAGCAGAACACACTGCTGATCTCAATGCGCAGAAAGACCACTTTCAGAAGGACTGCCTGTCTCCTTTCAAAAACTAGCATTTCTTGTTGTTGTTGTTGCTAGTCGCAAAGTCGCATCTGATCCATCGTGACCCCATGGACAACATTCCTCCAGGCCTTCCTGTCCTTCTCCAGGGAGTCCTTCCTTCTCATTAGTACTTGAGTTTCATCTTCAGTATCTGGCCTTCTAAAGAGCAGTCAGGCTTGATCTTCTCTAAGACAGACTGGTTTGATCTCCTTGTAGTCCAAGGGACTCGCAGGAGTCTCCTCCAGCACCACAATTGGTTGCATAGCCAGAAGTGTGGCTTCTAGATCAAGAGAGGTATTACTACCACGCTACATGACTCTGGTGCTCCCGCAACTGGAGTATTGTGTAATTTTTGGGCCCCTCATTACAAGAGTGATATAGCCAGGTTGGAGTCAGTGTAGCGTAGGGCCACAAGGTTGGTGGCCGGTTTGCAGGGGATGGGGTATGAGGCGAGACTGAGGGAACTGGGCCTCTTCAGCCTGGAGAAGAGGAGACTCAGAGGGGATATGTTGGCGACATACAAGTATGTGAGGGGATGTCTCATGGAGATGGGTAGAGACCTGTTCTCCCCTGCAGAGGAAGGCAGGACACACTCCAATAGAGTAAAGTTCAGGGAGCCAAGGTTCCATTTGGATGCCTGGAAGCACTTCCTGACAGTCATGACCCTGAGGGTGTGGAATGGGCTTCCACGGGAGGTCGTTGAGGCCCCAACGGTGCAGGTGTTAAAGGATAGGCTGGACGTCCACATGGTGGGCATGTCGTGAGCGGAGCCGGCTGGTGCCGGAGGTCAGACTAGATGGCCCGGGAGACCCCTTCTGACTCACTCTGTTTCTATGTTTCTAATTCAAGGAGCTCATTACTCCGGCGCTCAGCCTTCCTTATGGTCCAGCTTTCACAGCCATACATTGCAACTGGGAAAACCATAGCCTTGACTATATGGACTTTTGTCAGCAGGGTGATGTCTCTGCTTTTTAGTATGCTGTCAGATTTGCCATAGCTTCCTCCCAAGGAGCAAGTGTCTTTTAATTTCTTGGCTGCAGTCACCGTCTGCAGTGATCTTGGAGCCCAAAAAAATAAAATCTGTCCCTACCTCAATTTCTTCTCCATCTATTTGCCAGAAAGTGCTCTTAGTTTTCTTAATGTTGAGTTTCAAGCCAACTTTTGCACTTTCCTCTTTCACTCGCATCAAGAGGCTCTTTAGTTCCTCTTCACTTTCTGCCATTAGAGTGGTATCATCTGCATATCTGAGGTTGTTGATATTTCTCCCAGCAATCTTAATTCCAACTGGTGATTCATCTAGCTTGGCTTTTCTCATGAACCTCCATCCATAATTTTTCAGGCACTCTGTCTATCAGATCTAATTCCTTAAATCTATTTGTCATCTTTACTATATATGCATCAGGAATATGATTTAGGTCATACCTGAGTGGCCTAGTGCTTTTCCCTACTTTCTTCAATTTAAGCCTAAATTTTGCAACAAGAAGCTCATGATCTGAGCCACAGTCAGCTCCTGGTCTTGTTTTTACTAACTGTATAGAGTTTCTCCATCTTTGACTGCAGAGAACATGGTCAATCTGATTTCTATGTTGACCATCTGGTGATGTCCATGTGTAGAGTCGTCTCTTGGGTTGTTAGAAGAGTGTTTGCTATGACCAGCATGTTCTCTTGACAAAATTCTACCAGCCTGTGCCCTGCTTCTTTTTGTACTCCAAGACCAAACTGGCCTGTTAGTCTGGTTATCTTTTGGCTTCCTACTTTAGCATTCCAATCCCCCATGATGATAAGGACATCATTTTTTGGTGTTAATTCTAGAAGGTGTTGTAGGCCTTCATAGAACTGGTCAAGTTCAGCCTCTTCAGCACCAGTGGTTGGGGCATAAACTTGGACTATTGTGAGGTTGAATGGTTTGCCTTGGATTTGAACTGAGATCATTCTGTCATTTTGGAGAACGTATCCCAGTACTGTTTTTCCTACTCTTTTATTGACTATGAAGGTTATTCCATTTCTTCTGAGGGATTCTTGCCCTCAGTAGTATACCTGTTGTTCATCTGAATTAAATTCACCCATTCCTGTCCATTTTAGTTCACTGATTCCTAAGATGTCGATGTTCAGTCTTGTCATCTCTTGTTTGAACACATCCAGCTTGGCTTGATTCATGGATCTTACATTCCAGGTTCCTACGAAGTATAAATCTTTAAAGCATCGGACTTTCCTTTCACCACCAGATACATCCACAACTGAGTGTCCTTTCAGCTTTGACCCAGTTGCTTCATTCTTTCTGGTGCTTCTAGTACTAGCCCTCTGCTCTTCCGCAGTAGCACATTGGACACCTTCTGACCTGAGGGGCTCATCTTCCGGCATCATATCTTTTTGCCTTTTGGTACTGTCCATGGGGTTTTCATGGCAATGATACTGTAGTGGGTTGCCATTTTCTTCTGCAGTGGATTATGTTTTGTCAGAGATCTCTGCTATGACCGGTCCATCTTGGGTGGCCCTGCATGGCATAGCTCTTAGCTTCATTGTGCTACACAAGCCCCTTCGCCATGGCAAGGCAGTGATCCATGAAGGGGATCTAACTGTTTCAATTTCTTCCAGAAGTGCTAAATTCTCACTGCGCAAGCAGTGAGGGCTGCTTGCTGATGGTGTAAGAGAATCAGCAGAGTCGGTAGTGCTCCATGGATTCTGCATTGATTGTGGAGGAATACACCAAAATCCTGATTACACAGAGACCACTTTTGCTCATGTTGTTTTTGAAATTGATGAGAATCCAGTGACTTCATTAATTGACAGATTACCATCAAACTTGGTGAGTTTATTAACAGGAAGGTTAAGAGGTGAATTGATCAGAATGCACAAACATTCTTGAAAAAAAAATTGTCTTGGACAATGTCTAAGCATTTTAACAAGTGATGTAATTGATTCCAGTACCTCTTAAATTGTGATCTATGAGGTCACTACTTTTAGGTGATCCCTGATGCTGTAATCAAAACACGGGTGGAAAAATAAATCAAGTCTTTGTCACATGCCCAAGAGGCAAGAACATTAAAAGATCACCTGAAGGACTGCACATCTCCACACCTTCCCGGGCCATGCTAAGACCAACTGGACATGGTCCACAAAGTTGACTCTGTATATTGAGATGATACGGGAGGCTAGCAAGGCCCAGACATTTTCAGGAGTGGGGATTTATGGACTGTTAAAATAAGGGAACGCATTGCCCAAACAATAGCAAGGGGACACCACTTTGCATATAACTTGGACATGGAAATTTTCATGTACAAATACAAAATTAGAAATAATTATTTCCAAATCAAACAGAAAGCAGTGCCCCTCTCCCCCACACAGAGCAGAAGACTTCAGTCTGCTGTTCAGATGATAATGGCTGATGAACAACCATTCTTAGGATTAGTCACCTTAAAAACAGTCCGAGCAGGACAGCTCCTCAAACAGAGAATGCCTTCAAATGCAGGACTGCTTTCCCTTTTAGAAAGGACACGTGGCCATCTTGAATCCAGGTATGGGGTATCCTCCAAAAAGAAACTCACCCAGCACCATTTTTATTCCAATAGATTCCAGGTGAAGCCCTTAATTCTCCAAGGACTTTATACACATTTTTACTGCCGGGCAATGAGTGTTTGCTTTGACCAGTGTTGAATGTATATTGTATGAAGGCATGTTTTCATTTGTATTCCCTTCTGGGAATTCGGGTGAATTGAAGGGCAAGACATCAGAGCAAAAAATAGCTAAATAAATAACACAAAAAGATGCTCAATGAAGTGTAGCTACAACATGGCACTGCAAACTGGCAGGGCATTTTCCTTTTGACACCTTAAGGCTGCCACTTGATGGACTTTGGCAGATCAGATGATCCCTGGCAGATCAGCGAGGGTGGGCTGTGCATTCCCTCCAGCCCCTGCCTCTCCACCCTTGCTGCACTGAGGAAGGTTTGTATCCAGACCATGCTGTCTGCCAGCACATCCCAAGCCAGCAGCAAAAGGATGCCAGTGCGGGAGCTGGCTAAACTAATTTCCATCCCTTCAAGCCAACGGGGGCAGGGAACCTGACAAGGGGCTGAAAGAAAAGGTGTGTTCTCCCCACTCTCTATCCACCCTGCTGGTGTCAACACCATGAAGGCATGTCAAAAAGTGTCTTCTCCACCTTGGATTTTCTGTCCTTCGCACAAGTGGATTGCTTTACCAGTGCAAATGCACCCAAAAGTTGGCCCTATTGGATTCAGTGGGACAGAGGCTTGGGCGATTCTGCAGAGCACAGTAGCGTCAAGTTTCCGTATTCCACAGAGGGGTCCTGCAACCGAATGCCCTTTCATCGAGGCCATTTTCCAAGGACTTCTTCTTCGAGAGGGCTATCATTCATACTTGTCAGTCTCCCAGTCCTATCAATAGCACTGTAGCTGCTCTTGCAAAATCTTCCCCTGCACGGAAGGATGGGGTTTTAACAATCAGCCAGGAACCCTCTCCTCACAGGAATGCTTTTGACGGGGATTCTTGAAAGGAGCACTTGTAGAACCTAAGGGACCTCAGCGCTCCTGGCAGATGTGTCGATCTTGCTGGGGGCTCATTCGGAGTGCGGGGAGCTCCATCTGCTGATGAAAGTTCGAAAATGTTTGAGGCAAGCGCTTTGTCTGCAGGAAGCTCTCCATTCCAGGTTTTTTTCCCACATCGCCAGCAGCTCCTGCAATTTGTTGTCAATACAAAGGCGGGATCTGATCCACTATCTGTTATGGGTCAGTCGTGCTATGAGTGTGTAAATGCAGAAATAGATGGGGGCTAATGGACAGCAGCTCCTCTTCTTCTACACTTTTATGACATCCTGGAGCGCCAGCAAATCTCATGACTGCAACCGTCACAGGGCAACAGTTCATACAGTTAGACTGCCCGTGAAGAAAGGGCACATGCTATTGAATCCAGAATGCCTCCCTATGTTTTTCCTAGCATCTGGTCAAGCTTCGGTTGGGGAACTCTCTCCAGGTGACGTTGGCCATAATTCGTGCCGGTACAAAAGCCAGGGAGCAATGGATTCTACCCTGTGTGTAGCACAGGGAGAATGGGGAGTTGTGGGAAGAGTCCTAAGTGTGTAAGAAGAGTCATGCTGGAGCAGACCAAAGACTTATCAGATCCTGGATTCCTGTTGCAGAGTGGCCAAGCAGCTTCCTATGGGAACTCGCAAGTAGGACATGATGGCAGCAGCAGCCTTTTGCTTGCAATTATTTCAAAAGGATGACAACAAAATGAATCTCCCCATCCCTTTCCCAAATTATATGGCTGAACGAAAGAAAGTGTGGGGTGCATAGGACTGGGATTTGCTTGTGGAAGACTGAGCTCATCCCATTCCATTCTGGCATGAAGAAGACATGCTTGGACCCAGAATTCCTGAATTTGGCATGACTGTCATTTTCACAAGGCTCTGACTGGAGGATCTCAGCATTCTAGTAAAAGGGTTAGTGGGGAGCAGATCCCACAAGCCTGAATTCTTCCAGTCCTGGTTCGGGGGAATTTGACCCTCAGGGCAGATCTGCAGGGCTGTCTGCAACTCTCTGGGCTCAGGAGGTCACTGGTGTCCAGTGCAGGGTGGGAAAGCATGGAGACTAGGACACCTCTGTGTGCCCCTTGCCCTTAAACATTTAGGCAGCTACGTCTGGCCATGTCCTCCTCCACCTTGCAAGGAGAAGAGGCTGAATGTGATGGACAATGGACAACAGGGACTGGCACTCGTCCCTTCCTTGACCCTGCCTGCCCCCCCCCCCCCCCCGCCGTGCCTTCAGCGCTTCCATCTTCAGGGCTGCAGCTGGTGTGGAAGGATTCATGCTGGCTATGAGGAGGAAGCAGGAGCCCTGCAAACCAAGAGTCCCCGCAGCACCTCCAGAAGGCTTTTCCCTGTTTGCTCCGGGACTCCACCTTCTCCTATGGCATTGGGAGTGAGCAAGAGGGCTGCTTTGGGTGCACATTCTCAAGGGATGCTGGCTGCTGTCCAGAAGAGGAGTCAGAGGAAGAAGAAGAGACATAGGAGTGGGCGTTGGAATGCGGGCCATCCCAAGACTCTGGGATGAGAAAAGCAAAGATGCTTAACTCAAGGCCAGGATCCCGAAGAGGGCAGGCAGTCTCTGGAAACAACCAAGATGTGCAGCTGGCAGGAGGGGACCTGGATCAGGGGAGTTGCTGAGACACAGACGAGGCAGGCATGGCTCTTCACTCCATGGCACAACATCAGCGAGGAGGGTGGCCCAATTCGAGGATCAGCACGCAGGGAGGAGTCGTGCTCATTTTCAGAAGGCCCCTCCCAAAGGGATGGGGCCCGGGCATGCTCATAAGGAGAGTTCCTGGAGGTGACTACTAGACTGGGTTCAACGAACCGCTCTGTGCATGCTCAGAGATTCGTTCTAGGTGTTTATGCATCTGGAAAACACTTTGGTCGATATGGAACATGTTGCAGGAGAGCTTGGTGACTTTGCATGTGCAAAAGGAGGAAACCTCACTCACAACATATGGCCAGCCAGAGAGTGTCTACCAGCCATAGGATCACACCCTCAATTAATTAATCTTGCATGTTTATTACGTCTTGAATGCCAATTTAAGATTATATGATTCGGCATGGCAGTGATGGTTTCACTGAGCCCTGGCTGGATGGCCTTAACAACACTTCTGCTTTCTGTTTTGTTTCATGCTGCTTCCATTTCTGAAAATAGCTGTGTAATCCAATCCTATTTCATTTGTGTTCTTCTGGATTTTTTTAATGGATTGTTGACCATTGTGTGGCAAGCCATTTATGGGCATTTTTATACCAAATTGAAAAGTAGCCAATAAATATTTTCAAATACACACACGAATTGCTTTATTGTCCATGAACAAAATGCAAAAGCAGTTTCGGAATAGCAGCCATAACGTGCCTAAGGAAGGGCCACTGCAGCATGACTGTATATATTACACAGTTTGCATTAATTAATTAATGGTTCACCTAATATAATTAATAGTCACCCAATTTTCCATACATGCATCTTTAAAAATGTGTTAGTTCCCAGGAAGAAGGAAACCAGGTTCTAACACTTCATTAGAATTAAGTAGCTACATTTCTTATTACTATTCTGCTAGGTTGCAATCCTGTACCCAGTTACATGTGAGTAAGACCCACTGTATGAACTTACTTTTCCCCCAGTGTAAGCTTTGGGGAGAAAGCTTATATATGCACCTAAACCTAAACCTAACCCTTGAACATTATAATAAAAGTGAGTGTTTTCGACTGTGGAAAAACAAAGACTGCCCACAGTTCATGGGTGGCAACTTGTGGACCTCCAGATTTATTATTTTTTAACACCATTCCAAGGATCCTTCACTATTGGCCATACTGGCTCCATCTGATGGATGGTGCAGACCAAATCATTTGGAGAACCACAAATTGCCTCTCCCCGCTTTGCGTGTCACTCACCACGAACCAGAATGCCAGATACGGCAGCTTAGGGCTGTTGATCCCCGGCCATTAAATAATAAAGCACTCCATCATTGCTTTTCAGAAGATTTGCATTGCTTTACTACTCTCACACGGACCATTCAGATGTTCATCTCCTCCTTTCCAATATTTATCCGTGCCATATAACAGTCATTGCGCCATTACTGCGAATCCCATAAACACAGCTTTTAAGTGTGACGTGGGGCCAGTTTCTTTTCATCTAATGCAGGCAACCAGGAGAGTGAGAGAGAAAGCATGCATCCTCCTTGCATGCCGTTTTTATTTCCATTGATTCCTTACTGTGCTGTACTCTGGGCTGTGGTGAAATCTTCACTAGGCACTGATTGTGTTCCAGGAATGGAACACAAGCAGGGATGGAGGAGAGGTCCATCATGGAAGTTTTTTCCCACAAGGAGTTCCCAGAATTCATTTCAGCCATTGACTGTGCCATGCCTCTGGTGCATGCACACTTGAGCCAAATGTCTCTCCCTTTCAGTGGTCCCCGGTTCTTCCCAGTTCGGTCTGGCAGCAGTACCAGTTCAGGGACAAGGGGACACCTCTTCTTCATTCCAGCCGGACAAGCCACCTGGATGGCAGTTGAATTTCACTCCGGCACTGGCAATGGCCACCACCACTGGACATGAGGGTAGCAAGCTAGTCTAGAGACCAGGGGTGGGCCTTGTGGCAGGTGTTTCCAACGCCTCCAATGTTTTATGCTTTGCAACATCTGCTGTCAGAGCACACACAAGGGAATCTCCAGACAAAATAGCATCAGGAAGGGCTTACAATGGTGGACCACCCATTGCTGTAGCCTAGCACTCGAAGAGAGCACTGGGAAGCTTACCTTGGTGGTGCTGGCAGCAACCTTTCCATCCCCAGGGACATGCACACCGTTCATTTAAAATATGTGTCAATACGCAAGATTGTTCTGGCAGGGCATGACGGAAGGGCACTTGGCAGGAGACAGGGTACTGCATGGTCACAGTGCTCACCCTTAATCTAGTACTCATGGTTTATGTGACTGAGATTGAGGCAAACTTATGCATTAAACTCAGTATTCAAAAAATCAAAACTGAAAATAACCCCCTCGAGTTTTCCACCCTCATGACAGTGTTTTGTCCTTGTGAAGGTGCACTCATGCTGCAGAAGCCGGACCACTCGGTCAGCCCTTAGAACTTGGCACCACACTCACCTCTATGTTTGTGCTGATCAAGAGGCCGTGTGTCCCCTTTCACAGGGGACAGCCGTGGGAGCTGGTGGCCACTGTAGCTGCTGGGCAGAGGCCGGGCCAGGAGGCCACCGGAGGTGGATCGCACGAGGCTAGGACTGGGTGCCGCTTCTGAGCCACAGAACTTCACTGGAAAGTGTCCCTGAGGCTCTTACACTCCCACTGCACCAGCAGCAAGCCTTTGTGTAGCATCCTAAATCTACCTGTTTTAATAAGCATCCCCACCACTATAAGATCATGTTTGTGGGGCCAGGAATCCACGCAACCCTGCAGAAGCACTGGACGCATCTTCTTTCCCCTGCAAGAACTCCCACTGGGCAGAGAAACAAGGTGCACGACTGTTAGTGCAAATCATTGTGGGATAATCTACACCACCACGCACAATGATGATCTTTCCTTGGAACCACTCGGGACTGTTTGGAATCCAGGAGCTACCAGCAACAAAAGGGGGCATTACATTGCACCTAAAAAGGCATAGTGGGTATTTTATAAATACCTGCTCTGAAGTCAAAACAACTTTTTTTGTTTTGATTCCTTTTTCTGTATATCAAATGAAAATTTAAAATGAGAAATATGGTCAGAGAATTCTAGGCATCTCAACATATATCTCTTTGCATGAGTCTACCCAGCCAACTTTATCCTAAGTAGCAGTGTGTGTGTGTGTGTGTGTGTGTGTGTGTTTGTTATGGGTCTCTCAAATGTAAGGCTGGATTACTTGAAATGAAGCATTCCCAGTCGTGGGAACACCAGAAAAGCCCTGCTGGATCAGACCCAAGGTCCACTAGTCCAGCGCTCCATACAGACAGGAGCAAGCCAGCTGCCCACCGGATCCCTCCAGGCCTCCCCGCCCAAGCCCCTCGGCAGCTGGTCTGTGCAGGCGTGCCCCCTCCGGCAAAGGAGTAGCCAGTGGCCGGCGAGGCTGGCAGCCACTGGTAGCCTCCTCCCTCACGAATCTGCCCAATCCCCTTGTAAAGCCAGCCGGACTGGCAGCCATCATCACTTCCCATGGAGCAAATTCTACTATACGCTGCATGAAGACGTACTCCCTCTTCTGAGAAAATAATAGAAAAATGTCTCTCTCGCCACTTTCTCCACACCATGCATTATTTTAAACACATCTATTCTGTCTCCCCTCACTTTCCTTCTTTCTAAGCTGAACAGTCCCAGTTGTTGTAGCCCCTCTTCATAGGGCAGCTGCTCTGTCCCCTGGTTATTTTTTTTTTTTTTTTTTTTTGCCCTCTTCTGTCATTCTCCCAACTCAATAACGTCCTTTCTCAGGTAAGGTGACCAGAACTGAACGCCCTAATCCAATATGCAGCCCTAATCCAGCCTGGTCCCTTCTATACAAGATGAAATCCATCATTTTGCATCAGCCAAAGTTTTAAATTAAAGACACTGTAGAGAACAAATGGCAGTTGCAAGAGAGCTGCAGCAAAACCCAGCTGCCCATCCAGCTGAATGATTTTAAAATATAAGGCTGAAATCCTATAAGCACTTGCCCTGCAGTAAGATCCCTTGCTCTTCTGAGTAGCTATGCATAGGATTGCACAGTGTGTCCACTGGCAGCAAAACCAAGCATTAACAAGTTGTTGTTATAAGTATTAAGCACACAGTAAACCCTCTCCACAGAGCAAGCAAAGGAGTGGCCACCTTCAGCATGCTTGTAGCTGCATCAGCTGGCATCAGTTGTCAGGAAAGTAACCAACAAAAAATGGTCATGCTTGCAGACACACACACACTTACAAATGCACACCTCTCTTTTTTCCTCCTAACAAATCAAGAAAGCACCCATAGGCTGCCTCTGCAATGATTGCAAATTAAGGTCACCTGGTGATAGCCTTCCACTCTAAGGTGAGATTCTCCCTAAATTATAATAATTATTTCTAAATGCCTATCTTTGCACATACATTGGTGCATGAATGCTTTCTGCAAATCAGTATCCTCTCTTTTAGGTGACGCACTCCTTCACGCTTGGCAGTTTGTAAGTGCCCACCCCATCCCTCTGCTCCTTCCTTCCGTGTTCTACTGGTCTACTTCCAAGTCCTCTGCAGTAGGATGAGCTATAAAAGCCTGAGGTGCTATATTGAATCTTTTAGAGCTGTAAGCATGTGCGGGAAGCCATGTTGGCATTCTCCCCCACATTAAAAAAAATACCCAGCAATTTAAAAAACAAATAAAATCCACCCTATAATTTGAAAACAGAAAAAACTGTTTTGAAAATTTCCACTCTCCCCCATCCCATGTTGTGATTGTCATCTTCTTTCATGGTGATTTTTTATATATAGGAAACTAGTCACATATGTGGCAACCACATACACTCATGTTCTGAAGATCACTTCTTCTGCCTCCGTCTTCCCCAACCTCATGCCTTCCAGACACGTTTGGACTGCAAAACCCAGAATTCCCAGTCCATGGCCCTGTTGGATAGCAATTCTGGGAGGTGTGGTCCAAATGCCTCTGAAGGCCAGCAGGTTGGGGAAGGCTGCTCTACTTCATTCCCATCCTATTCTCCACCTCCTTCTAAGCTGAGCAGGACAAAGGCTTTCTAATTATGTCTTTCCTATAATTCCTGGTTAAAGATAACCAGTTAGTGTGGCTTAGTGCTACAAAAGAGTACTGCAGAAGTCGATGACAAACTTAGAAAACATTCCCATAGGGGAACTGGAACTTCATGCTACAAGTGTAAGACCTCTCCCCATTTCCAAACTAAAGCTAGCCCAGTTTCAGGGTTGATCATGCTGCTTAAAGGCCAATCTCCAGAAATATCTAATGCTTCTCAACTGGTCCACCCTTTTAGGCTGATGCCACATCTTCAGATTAATAATATTAGATCTTTCACTCCATTAAACCACTCCATATCACCACTCCATAACTTTCCCACAGAACTTGAAATAGTCTGATTCTCAGTGACTGCCTGGCCTATCGCTGAGCACAAGGATATCAGTAATTCAGCTGCAGAATCTGGCCCATTTGACTCTTCTGAATCAGAATCCACCCCAACAATCTTTGAGGGTTGTATTACAGGCTGAGTGAGCCAAATCCCTTCATCAGGCACCAAACCAGATTCTTTGGGAGGTGAAACAATGGAAGCAACTATCCAGATTTCACACAGATGGAGTTACAACAGCACTGAGGAACAACATGCCCTCCAAAACCAAAAAAGGAACACCAGCTCAAATTAACATTCAGCCCCGAGGCATCCCAAATCCAATAAGAAAAGCCATGCTGGATCTGTCCAGCCCTGGATGGACCATTCCTCCCAAAATCTTAAAACCTTTACCCTTTCCGTTAATATGGCATTGGTTAGCATCACAAATCCAAAAGCCATCCTGTGTTTAGAGCCACAAGAGGAGTTGGCTGGCCAGTTCTCATGTCGCTCATGAAACTGTTGCCAATCGCAGCACCCAAAAACACCCCAAAAGTAGTTGGCTAGAGGAAGGCCCCAAAGGAAAAAAAAACCACAGCCATATTGAATTCCCTGTCTCAGAAGGGAGGGGGATCAGAACAAAATGAACTTTGTGTAACCCGCAGCTAACCAGCTCGCCTGACCTTGAATAATCAAAGGGACAGCAGAAACTGGTTATGGCCACCATAAAAGTTGCAAATGTGCAGGGAGTAGAACATGGCAAGCCTGTGTGACTCTCAAGGAGATAAGAAATGGACATGGGAAATGTCCAGTCCTTGACAGAAGAAAGGACTCTTTGAAGCTAACAGCAAGGGGTACATACATTGCTGTATTGATGTATTAGATGTGTATTAGGTGACCTAATTGCTTACATGTACTGGGGTGCAACTTTCGAGATGCTGCTTTGGGCTGTGTATCCCCTTTTTTCTCCCTTTATTCTATAGTGCACTAGAATAAGGCTGGTTTGACTCGGAGTCTCGTCTCAGACTCCTTTTGACACAGGGTCTGGGGTCCAACCAAGATCGCACTAAGCTGTTGACGGGCTGAGTTCAGAAACAGGATTGAGAGACAAGCATTTTGGAAATGGACTTACAGAGAAAATGTAGTATCCCTTTCCGCATTCAGTGGAAGTTGGAAGAAAACCAGAAAATAGCAGACCTTGCCACTCAGCAGGAGTCGGGGGTGGAATGAGAGAGGCTGGCTCGCGAAGAACCCTGATGGCCACCTAGCGCCGGGGCTGGTGAGCTAAGCAGGCCCAACTCCCTCCACAAGTTCCAAGTGGTGATGTGCTCAGCAGCGCAACTTTTTACCACCATCTCAGAAGTATGTCATTGGAACCTATGAATTTAGATAGCTCATTGGTTGTGGGAGACTAAGCATGTTGCCAACTCAAGTAGGTTTTCAGGACTTTCAAACATGAGGAGAAGTCAGACAGAAAGCCACACATGATTGCCTTCTGAATATTCCAACAGAAGTCTGAATTTCTACCTCGGCATCTATATATGAATGTTCAAACTTCCATCAACCTTATGGAGTCATGGCTTCTCCTCCCAGATACCGTTTTTTAAGTGATATGTCACCCTTTTATATAAGTTATATATCACCAAAAGGGGTGGGGGAGGGAAAAAACCCATCATGCTTTCGATTTACATGGCTGGTTCCTAGCTGCCACAACCGAAACAGGTGCCAAGTCAGTCGTGCTGACGGGGTTAATTGGCATTTTAGAAACAAGTCCCTGTCACCAGATCAGTAGCTGATGCCCACTTTACCTCCTTCTGCAAGATTTCTGCATTACTTTATAATTATTCAATGCTAAGTTCATGGTTTTTGAAGCTGACAACAGCAATCATAGGAAATGGTGTTTGATTTGTTGCCATGGAAACATATTGCTGTAGATGTGGACTAATCCCATGACAACTCTGTCGCTTCAGAACCATCTCTCTCTCTCTCTCTCTCTCTTTCTGACATAATAAAAGTCTGATCAAGGTCAATTTTAATACCAGTCTCGATTTCCCTAGCTTTATATTTCATGCTAGATTTAGAATTTTCATAAGGGGAGGGGAGCCCTGTGTAATCTTTGTTTGCTTTCATAACTGAATTATAGAAAACATTTTAGAGTACATAAACCAAGTACCATGTCATATTAATATACAGTGGCACCTTTCATCATCGTGTAATCGCTTTGTTAAAGTTACTTAGCACAGTTTATATTTCCTTGACAGATGCTAACATTTTGCAAATCTTTGTTCTCGCTAATAAATACAAGAGGGATATCAGTATTGCTTGCCAACAAAATGGTGTTTACAATATTCCTAAATGTCAATGTACTTTAATAATTTCCATTCTCTCCCTTAAATGCCTCATCAGAATTGTTTGTTACACTAACACAGTCCCAGTGACCTTTATTCATCCCAAAGCTCTTAGGGCTAAACTAGACTTTACAATAAACTCACAATTGCCACCCAGAATGATTGCCATGCATTCCTTTCTGTCCCCAGTTTTGTTTTGGGTATAGTCAAGAGTTAGCCGGTTCTTCCTCCAGAAAATTAAACTAATCTAGCGATCCCAGACATGGAACTCTGGCAAAGGAAATAAAATCCTCTTTTATGCTGCGGAGTAAAGAACTGGTTGTGGACTGCTTTATTTAGACTTAAGTTTGCAAGATAAACATTTTGGAAAAATTGGGATTTTAATGGACTTGCGTGCTTGTGTAGAGATTTGAGGGATTTTCTACACAAGGCATTTCTTGTGCTGTCAATGGCTCTATCTACTTTCATTTGTGTGGCAGACCTGAGATCCAAGCCCTACACAAATGCCTGCTTTTCTTCTACAAAACCTCTAGGTGGAGCTGTGCTATAGCAGCAGTACATGAAAAGATAGAGCTGCATACCCCCATTGCAATATAACAGTTCATTTTCCCCATACTAAAACGAATAAGAGAAAGAGAGAATACTTGGGAGAGGTGGGAAAAAAACAGAAGCAACCTGAAGCCTCACAATATCATCTGAAGAACCTACACACAACTGTGGGTTGTCATGATCACACAATGAATCTCTTAGATAGGGAAAAAAACACCTGGTATAATGGCTAATTCCTAAGATACTATAAACTTTACTTTGCATACAGAAAAAAAGTATGGAAAGTTCAAAGAAAGTAAAGCATTGGTGAACTTTAGGGATTTTAGGAAAACACCAAAGGGTCAACCCAGTATTCCTTACACAATCTGTGAGGATTATTTGCTAATGGAAAGAAGAGCCCATGGAACCAAGCTGGAAGCTAGAGTGGTAGTACAACTTCCATCCATGGAGGAAAATAGAAGCTCTGAGATACTCAATTGGGGAGGGGGGAAACAGGCTAATGCCCATGGGCCTCATTCCTGACCTGCATGTATTGTTCCGGGTAGCACTTTACAGAGAACCCCTGAACTTGCAACATATACTGGTCTTGCTCAGAGTTCATCTGCACGGGGGGGGTCACTAGCCAATAAGAACGCAATCTGATCTCTAAACTGGCTCCTTAGTTCAAGCAACCCAGTCAGGCAATGAGGTTAGAGTGCTGATCTGGGAATCAGTTCTTCCACTCAGCCATGAAGCTCGCTGGACCAGGTGGGCCAGTTGCTCACTCTCAACCTAACCTACTCATAGGGTTGTTGTGGTGAGGTTGAAACAGAGAAGAGGAGAACCTTGCGAGCTGCCTGAGGTTCCTTGCAAGGGGAAGAACGGTGGAGTATAAATGCAATGATGCTGGTGGTGGTGCTGATGTCTCTGTTGAAGTGCAGAGAATGTGGCATTCCTGTTCCAGAAGCCCCAAGCTGTGGTTGCTGCCCTATGACAAGCAGATGTTCCTCCCAGCTTAGAAGCCAAACCAACATTGAACAGGTGTTTTCAGCTCAGCATCAGTCCCAGTATTTCTTTACTTGCTGGATTTATAGACTACTTTATAGCAAATAGGCAGTGAGCAGTAAAAAGAAGGAAAAAGGACCAACGGACGTGTTTTGTTCAGTTGCAAGTCATGCCCGACTCTTCACGACCCCATGGAGCACAGCATGCCAGGCTCCCCTGGCCTCCACTGCCTCCTGGAGCCCATTCAGCCCCATGCCCACTGCACCAGTGGCTCCATCCAGCCACCTCAACCTCAACCTTTGGTCCATGAAGGGGGACCAACCATACCAGACTAAAGTCTTCAGAATGTGGCTGTGCCCATAAACCATGCCTGCTTGGCTAGGAAAGACCCATGGAAATAAAACTGCCTTCAGTGCTTGAAATACTACAAAGTTCTTGCCATCTGAATATCAGAATTAGAGAGCCCTATTGGGCTATTCAGCAACCTATACATGTGATTTTTTAAAAAACCATTTCCTCTCCTATAGGAGGATTTCTCTTGGGGCCTTACTATGAGAGTTTGCCTTAACTACAAACTTATACCACTTTGGTATCAGTGTTTGAACCATCATGGCTCACGTCCCCATTCCCAAAGGATCCTGGGGACTGTTGTCCAATGTGAGAGTAAGGGCACACCCTCCCTTGCAAAAACTCCACTTTCCAGGGTTCACTGTGGAGGGGAACGGCCTTTCAGCCAGTTCAGGTCTGTAGCAAAGATACGCACTGCATTACCAGAACCTGCAAGAGTCCTCCATCAAAGGTGCCATCAGATGAACTGCTGAGCCTTCAGAAGAGACACGATGACACTAAGGGGAGAGAGAGAGTATCCGGCCTTGTTAACTAAATTTAAAATTTTAATTGCTGTTCTGTAGGCTTTTTTAAAGGTCATCTTTTTAAACAGTTTCAGGTTTGATTGATGGATATTAAACTTCAAAGCATCATTCTACATCTTCACAAACCTCTCAGAATTTCAGGAACAGTGGAATCTTGATCCTCATTTTAATCTCTTGGTGCTCCAGGTTGCATTTTAATTGTTCTCATTTCACAAATAACCTCCTTTCTATGAAACAGCTGCAGGATGTTGCAAGGCTGAAATAGGGGTTTTGCCAGGAAATTATCACTACCGTCAGCGTAATGGGTTCCCATACTGTTGGCCTCTTTGACAGCAGTTACCATGCCATGGCAATGCAGGGGAAGGAATGTGGATTGTCTCCATAAAGAAGACCACATCCTTGAAGTTAGGGATGTCATAGGACATCTTGGAAGACTTTCACTCATAGGGTCAACATAAGCTGGAGATCACTTGATGGCCCACAAGGACAACTTCTGACTAGACAAGTGTAGGACTGCACTGTAAAGGAACTGACAGAACAATCATGAATAACTACCAGCCTTGTCACAAAAGAAAAAGAACTTCCAAAATGTATGGAATTTCTTTAAAAGTAAGAGAGAGTCTTTTGTACAGCCCTCCTCACCCACCCCACATGCTCATGCTGTCTTCCCAGAGATCCACTGATATCCACTGATATCATGAGCCAGATGAAGGCAAGGGCAAAGTCAGCAAAAGACAATATAAAAATGGTGCAATCTCTAGGTAAGTGATGGTGAACCTTTGAGAGAGCGAGTGCCCAAACTGCAACCCAAAACCCACTTATGTATCGCAAAGTGCCAGCACTGCAATAAAACCTGAAAACTGAGGTTTTAGTTTAGAAAAAGCAACTCACAGCCAGTCCAAGCATGAATATATATAACCATGGTAGCGCATTGACTGGCCAAGTGTAAGCTCGGACAAGCCACAGTTAATGAGTCGCAGCGTGTGACATCATCACTGCTACTCCTTTCCGAGCATGCGCATGGCCCCTATGTGCACTGTTATCCAATGCTCGGTAGGTGGGGTGATGCTGGAGCAACTTGGCTCGCGTGCTGACAAAGACGGCTCTGCATGCCAGCTGTGGCACACACACCAAAGGTTCACCACCACTGGCCAAACCCTACCCTGGTGCACTCCCCTAACCCTAATATAGGGAGAAATACCATTGAAAAAGCCTTCCTTGCGAAGATTTTTCTGCACAGCTCATCATTTCTGCCCATTCTAAACACATTCCAACCATCAAAATCATGCCAGGACACCTCATTTTTCCAACCCTAACCCAGTGATGGTGAACCTTTTAGAGACCCAGTGTCCAAACTGCAACCCAAAACCCACTTATGTATCGCAAAGTGCCAGCACTGCAATAAAACCTGAAAACTGGGAGTTTAGTTTAGAAAAAACAACTCACAGCCAGTCCAAGGACACACACTCGGCATTGCACTGACCAGCCATGTGAAAGCTCGGACTAGTCGCAGCTAATGCATCATGGCTTGTGACATCATCGCCTGGCACCACTACTCCTTTTTCGAGAATGTGCATGGCCCCTATGTATGCCTTTATCTGATGCTCGGCTGCTGGGGCGATGCTGGGGCGACTCGGCTCGCGTGCCAACAGAGAGGGCTCTGCGTGCCCACTGTGGCACACCTGCCATAGCTTCGCCACCACTGCTCTGGGGCCTTCTTGTCTGCTGCTCATTCACACGTGTCCTTGTTTTCTGTATAATGCTGTCTGAGTTCCATGCATACGTTCATCACTTGTGACCAGTTCACACACCTGCATGTGCTGAAGACTCGATTCCTACAGACTTGGTGACCAGCAGCTGAACGTGTGAACTGCTTTTCCTCTGAAGCCTTGAGTTTGAGGTGACGTCAGCTGCCATGAAAGCTTTACCTGTAGAGTTAGAATGTTGATGGTCCATCCACATGTACCACTCACCTCTTGGTGTTGCACCTCCTATGTGGTCGGCGTGCATGCTTGGAACAGGCATGTTCTAGCTTAAACTCCTCTGTGACATTCCATGATTCATTTGTCTCTCTTACATCTTCCAAGAACCTTGAACTGTTATCCACAGATAACCTTCCCAGTCCTCAGAGCAACCCTATGAAGTTGGCTAAGCTGAGAGATCCCATCTTCTGAACTTCAGGAAGTCACGCAACAGGGACATGTTCATGAAACTCTTCCTCATGCAGGGAGTCCTTATTTTATGTGGGCAGCTATCCCAAGATGTGTTCCCCAAATAACATGCTATGGTGTCACTACCAAGCTGAGATCCACCACTGGCTTTTTCTGGACGTGTCAATCGCAGGGTAATCGGAGTGTAGCTGCCATCCCCTGCACGCTGTGAGAAATAAAAGTGCATGATAACCTCTGGTGCTAAACAGGTCATTTCATCCAGCCCAAAGGGCTCACTATTCTAAGTGGCCTCAGGGAGGCTGGGGCAGAGAACACAGAGTCCAGGTCGGAATAGATGTGCGGATCCAGGGGGCATGTTAATGGTCGGCAGGACTGGACATGCCCAAGGGCATGCGTCCAGGCAGGGGGCCGCTTCCAGGCCCCCCAGAATTGCCACTCCTCTTCACAGCTGTACGCAGCTTATTCTCCTCTCTTGCTTGCTCTCTCTGTCTCTCTCTGGCCCAGGCGACAGCGGAGCAGCTGAGCAGCAGAATCTGGCTTGCAAGTTCTCCAGCATGCAAGCGGGGGAAAGAAGATGGACGGGCAGTGGCAGTGGGTGACTGAGAAGGCCAGCTCCGGTGGTGGAGAAGCACTGCGGGTTTCCTGCGTGGGGATACCCAAAGGCCCGCAACAATCACCATGGCCATTATGATGTTCCTCCAATCAATTAACATGTGATTCACATTCAAGATATTTTCTATGTGGGGGTAAAAAACAAGTCTTGAAATTGGAAATAGTTAGGCAAAAATCGGTGTCTCTTATACACCAGGTGAAAAAAATTCATCCTATTGTCTTCATAGGTTTTTAAATGGATAGCTAATAAGGTCGATGGTATTTACAAGCCTGTTTTATTAATAAACATTAAAATAAATGATTCAAATAAATGAATAATCTGGTCTTACTGGTACCGGAGGAGTTTATCCAGTGTTGTGTCATGTTGCGAGCCTCACACACTGCCACTGCCCTGGTCCCGTGTTGTGTACCAGCCCCACCCTCGCCGTTCTGGGCAGGCTGTTGCAGCGGGGACTGAGAGGGGGCGCGTTCCCTGCCCTGCAGTCCATGCAGATGAAAGCAGGGCCCACGTGGGCCCCTCCCCCTCGCCCTTGCCCATCCCCATGCCCGTCTGCAGCGCTTGCACCAGCCCACCTCCCCAACTGACCCCCACATGGCCATTAGCTAGAAGATGGTGATGTGGCGTCACGAGGGTCTAGAAGCTTCCGGCTGACAAAGGCCTGTCTATGCTGGCATATAAGAGCCCCTTGAACACTGCAAACACTGGGGATTGTTTGATACGCCCAACGTAGGAAAAACACCAGAAAGACAGCCCAAAATAGTGACTTCATCTTGCACACAAGTCGCCTTATATGCTGTTACCGTATTTTTCGCTCTATAAGATGCACCTGACCAAAAGACGCACCTAGTTTTTAGAGGAGGGATCCATGGAAAGCACATTCCCCATCACTTCCCCATGGGCTTCATTAAAAGACGGGTTGCCATTTGAAAACACACAGCTCTCACCTGCGCCAGAGGAGGGGGGGCAGAGCAGGGTGCACCGAGCGCATGCCGGCCAGGTGTGGTGCAGCCGGGATGGCAGCATGCCGGCGGTGGTCTTCCAGGTGGCGCGACGGCAGCAGGTCTTCCCGGGCGGTGGGGGTGAGCAATCCGTCCCTCTGTGCAGCCGGCGGGTTAAGCCCACGGCTCCTCCTCCTCTGCAGCAGGTCTTCCCGGGCGGTGGGGGTGAGCAGTCTGTCTCTCCGTGCAGCCGGCGGGTTAAAGCCCGCGGCTCTTCCTCCTCCACATGCCTCCCCCTGAGTGGCACAGCTCTCACCTGCGCCGGAGGGGGAGGCAGAGCAGGGCATGCCGAGCGCATGCCAGCCAGGTGGTGCCACGTGGTGCAGGCGGGCCAGCAGCATCCCGGGCATCGGGCACACACACATTCGCTCTATAAGACGCACAGACATTTCCCCTTACTTTTGGGGGGGAGTGTGTCTTATAGAGTGAAAAATACGTTATATATGGCATGTTGAGAACTGCCTGGATAGTCCTTTTTTTCCCAGTTGGGCAAGTCAATTCCATTTAAAGCCTGGCATTATTTCCAACACAGCAATTCAGTGGTGTTAGGGAGGGAATCTGTGTTAATCCTAGGGGCCTAATCCAGCCAGAGCACCTCACCTTAAATTCAAGGATGCTCAAGACAAAGCAAAACCTCGTATGTCAAGGATACATTGAATGGAGTGATGAAATACGGGTGCGGAATATAAAAAGCGAAGGCAAGCTTGCCTTCTGCTCCTCTGCAGCCAGACTAGTTCCTGGAATAGACAGGGCATGCTCCGTGGGCCTCCACATTCACCAGGTTCAGCAGTGCATCAATTCTTCTCCCCAAGCTGAGTACAAAGGACGACACTTCTTGCGTGGATTTTATACTGTTCCTTTCTCCCTCTGTTTCAGGGGCAGCCAGTTCACAGAGGCTTCTGCCCCACTTCCTTGGGAGACAGGGGAAAGAGGAGATCATTCCAGCAAAGGAAGCGGTTTCACCCTCACAGCAACAGAGGTCTTCATTCATTGGATGATTGGGGGAAGGCAAGCATTTCTGGTGCTCCTTCAAACAAGTGGAAGACCATCAGGGCTTGGCATGGCTCCAAGAAACCAGCCTGGCTTTCAGGTAGTGGGAAAGTCCATGATACCACAGGATGGACCTCAGCAACCTTCTTGCCATCCTTCCATGAGCTTCTATCCTGTAGCAACCCAAGGTCAAGTCACTTCAATGCCCTGCCCATGTTCAGCCAGTTGTTGGGAGTGAGAAGCTGGCAGTCCTGGGCACTTGCTCCCATGGATGCTGGATGCATCCCAGAGGATTCGAAATTGGAATGTGAAACAAATTACGGAGAGGATGTGGAGGGTGGCCTAGGCCAAGATTCTGAGATGAATGAGGTGGAGGGGATCATCTCAGGGCCAGATGCTTTGCCAAGCCAGGCAGTTTCTGGGGATGACCAAGATGTACAGCCAGGGCCAGTGGTCTCTGAGCATGAGGAATTATCAGATGCAGAACAGCCCCCTGCCTGCTACTGACCCCATGGCAAGGGGTCAGCAGAGACAGATGGCCCAATTGAATGCGCAGCAGGGGGAGAGGAGGTATGCTTGCCGTCAGAGAGCCTCTCCCAAGGGGATGGAGCCACGCATGTTCATAAGGAGAGTTTCTGGATGGAAACACTAGATTGGGTCCAACAAAGCACTCTGTGCATGCTCAGCAATCCACTCTGGATGATTTGCTACCTGGGAGCCATGAAGAGAGTTTTGCAAGGAAAAGGGTCAGTGGCTTGTGATGGCTTGAAGGAGGAAACTCGGCTCACGACACCAGCAATGCAAGAGGTCAGGAGAGCTTTTCCCTTGGGGTTTTGGATGGGTTTTCTTGTTTGCTTGTTTAGAGATTCCTTCCTATTATTTTCAATCAGAAGAAAAATACGTGCACAAGTAATATTCCATTCTGGAGAGGAGAAGACAACTTTGAACCAGGAGGGTCTAACGCCTCCCCAGCCCACCCCATGCCTCCCTTTACTCTTTTCTGCATTTCACCCACCAGTGATGATAATGACAACCATGATAACTAGTTTCAAGGGGAAGAACGTGTAGCGGGAGAAAGGCTGTTTGCCCAGACATGGAATTAAACATGATGGGAGTTTCTATTCCTGTGTGTGCTTATGCTTTGTGCATTAATACAACTTGACCCCCACTCAAAGGAATCTTCAGAAAATTAAGGGCATCTGATTGGTACTGGTTATTTATTATTCTATGCAAAATGAATTAGGAATTTAGTCCCTGTGAATAATGTTAGCTATAATACTTCATTTACTTCTATTCATTGGCAGTAATAAAAAATGTACAAGGGAAAGCAGAAACATTATTATTTTTTGCTTGAAGTGCAATTTCATACAGGGCGGAAAAAAAAAACATGTTAATATGCTCCAAAGTGCTACAGGAATGTAGTCCTCAAAGGAATGTCAGCCTTAAATGTATTCTGACAAGAAGGAACTACGGAAGGGAAACATTTATCTTCATAAAGTCATTAAATTTACTGAGCAGCATTGCATCCTTACTGCACTCTTCTCACTCCATTAAGGGCACAGCAGTGGAACAGTCTCCGCTGGAGGGGAAGGGAGATTTTCTGCTTTTTTGGAGGGGTGGGGGTGGGCAGAGACAAGGTATTAATGAGGGAGATTTTGGATGATGAAAAATAATGGATGACTGGAAACCAGTAAGGAGTGCAGGGTGTTGGTGGGACAGAAAGCAAGAAGTGGCATCAGGTGGAGTTGTGGTGCCATCAGAAAATTAATTTGGGCTGCAACCCTGTTTATTTTTTATTTATTTAACCTGTGAGTCACCCTAAAGCTGGGGCTTCAGAGTGACATGCATAAATACCAAATGAAATGCAATAAGAGCTGTGGAACCAGTGAGCTGCAACTTAAATAGAGAAGAGAAAGAGCAGCCACTAAGACCAGTTAAAATAACAAATATTGGGAGAGCAGGAGAAGGCACTTTCCCTGGAAAAACCTGGGATTGGCAGAATGCTCAGAAGTGCCTCAGTGAAGTGATGGCCCATGGATGTCCATCACACCTGCAGTTGGACCCCTGTTATGGGGGCCCAAAGCTCCAGGGGTGCAGTCCGGGTACAGGTGCAGTCAGAGCAACCTGCTAGGACACACGCAATAACCCAAGCATGCTGCAGCCAGGCAGGTTCTGGTGCAGCTGATGACCGGACGGAAAACTAGCCGGAATCCCTCTGTATGCTGCCTTGCATTCCATGCTAAGAGAAAGTTTGAATACACACATGAGAAATGAACAGATTGCAATGTTTAGCTGGTCTCCATTTAACTTGCCAGCATCGTCTCATGATGGCGGGAAACTTGCAGCCCTGCAACCAAACGTGACGGGTGCATCTTGCACATCTTTTGCTTTGTGTTTTACTTTATTTCCTTTTATTCGCCATGTTTTAATCCTAAGGAATGAATTGGCTTTTGCTCTGTTGCAAAATGGGTGAACGGGAAATTATATTAAAAAACCAGACATTCCCTAATGGGTAGAAGTACGTAATTGAGTATAAAGAATCATTAGTGGTTGAACTGCAGTTGAACCCAGCTTCCAGAGAAAATGGAAGCTGCTACTGTTAAAGCTCACATAGTGATTTCAAACTGTGCAGAGTTTTAAATGAAGAGGGAGAGTGCAAGAAACAATGTGATTTGCTTACTGCCAAGATTCTTACCTGAGCGTTCACAGTGGAAGCTGCGAGCTAATGAACCACTGCAGGTCTAAGCAGCTTGCCCATTATTCAATTAAAGATGCAGTGCTCAGCAACCTGAAACGGTCACCCACCTTGCTAACTAATGTTGCTTTGCGCTACTTTAATTAAGTGAATTTGGCTAAAGCCAAAGCCACCTTAGAACCGAGACTCCTCAAAGCCAGTAAAGACCAGATATAAACAAAACCATCTTTTTCTGGTTGCATCCCAGCTTACGTTTTAAATCTGAACTGGAGTGTGGGAAATATAAATGATAGGGATGCTGAGTTTAATGCTGTAGCTGGTTTTGCTTCTTCCCAGACATGCCTAATATATTCATCCATCAAGGTTTCAGCCAAAGATATCTGGGATTTTAGTTCGTAATGTGTTGAAAAAAATGCTACCCACCCTAGTAAGCCTGCAAGATTACAGTTCCTGCAAAACTAAGATGAGAGATCAGTTAAACCAGTCAGTGGTACATATTTATGTATTTCCAGAGTGAGAATGTGCAAGAAGAAAAATTACTCAGAATTGCTAATTAATTCTATGCCACCTTCCACATCTTCTCTCCCATCGCATCCTCAGCCATTCCTTTGATTCCCATGTGAAGGTTGTTGTCATATTACACTTGCTCCACAAGGAAAGCGCATATAAAGGTCGGTTCGGACGACCACTGCAGCCCATGCGCTTATGTATTGATCAGGCCATGGTTGGATGAGGCAGCTGCTGGCAGCCATTCTGAATATCCATCCTCCCTGAGGTTTCACCATGGTTTGTCACATAATCCAGACCCAGGCAGCAGGGACTGGTTGAAGGTTAAACAACCCTCAAATAACCCACAGTCTTTTTAAGGATTATGGAAGGGCTATCTAACCTCCAAATAAGCGCAGGTCTGGGCGACATGGCAGACCATGGCAACCCCCACACCAGAGGGTGGCTATTCCAAATGGCCGTCAGCTAAATGACTAAATTTACAACATTGGAAGGCGAAATTGCCTCCTTTGATAACAACATGGATTGAGAATTTGATGAAGCTTTTTATTTTTGAACAGGAGGACTTTACATATGATTTAGAATGGATAATGACATGGTTAGCCAAATTGTCTTTTTCGAGGTCTGTGCAGAACCATCCCTAAGAATACACATGAATTATATAGGGGTGCATACTAGATATATATACAGGAACAGATCCATTTCTATTTCATCTAAGCAAACAGTAATGCTTTATTTGATTTCCCTGTTTCTCATCTTGGTTTTGGTTTTTGTACGATTATTGAAACTCACGATTTTAAAAAATTAATTTTAAAAATGGCCACCGCATGCACTGCAACCCTCCAGGCAGAAGGGACCATGTGAGTTTGCATCAAGGATGCATCTCCAAGGCTGGTTCTAGCCCTAATTTCAGCTCAACCCATTTCAGTTCCACCCACCGTGCGGCATTCTGGGATACCCTGTCTTGGAACTGCATCTCTTGCTCTTGCATGGCTTTGGTAGTTTTGCAGGCATCTCACACCTCTGCTGTGGATGATGGTGGATGCCCATGCGTATCTCTGAGCACCACCATGCTCAGTCTCTTGGACTGTTTGTTGTTGATATAGCAGACATGTGCTCATTTACTGAAGGCTCCCTTCTCCCTCACTTTCCAGTTAGGTTGCCATGTGCTTTCATCTCCGCTCCCTTGCTCTGTTTCCCCCAGCATGTTCCAGCCTTACTGAGAGAGGCCTCAGGCCAAAAAAAAGGCCTGTGTCCAGAATCAAGCGGCTTGCCTTTGTTTCCGTTTTTAACAGTTGCACTTCAGAAAATAGAAGTCTCCGTTTTCCTTGTCTCCTTCCCTGCCAAGGAGGCAGCCCGTACAATAAATATTTAATAGGAATTCCCCTCTGGCAGAATTTGGGCCCTCACAGCTTCTCATTATGAAGTCTTGGAACAGCACCCTTGTTTTGAGTTGGTTAATTATGCTAAGGAAAAGCTGAGCTACACGGCTGTTGGGATCACAAAGTGATTAAATTCACTTGGCAAGTCTTTGGATATCTCATTATGATACCCATTTAGAGTTTCTAACGGCCTTACTTTTAAAAAAGTACTTATTTGGTAAAAGCTTCATTATCTTTGGCAAATATTCTCCTAACTTTCTATTCAACTTCGGTCTAGTTGACAATAATTTTAAGAGGGTGGATGAAATGACTTTATGATGATAAACTGTGCAGAACTGTCACCTGGTTAAAGAAATCTTACAAGGAAGTTCACCATATTTACTCACAAATAAACCTAATTGTATTTAATGGTCATTATTCTAAGTAAGGGTACACAAAACATGAAAGCTTGAACACATTTACCTGAACGTAAGACCTCCCCTATCCACCCACCCCCACTTATCACAAGAACATTTTTGAGTAACTTTTAATAGGCTTGTGCTGTTAGTCTATTTGTGTTATTAATTTTGTGGGGCAATTCTAAATCTCTTTACTCTGAAGGAAGACCTTCTAACTTTAATTGGTCTGACTCTGAGGTAAGTATACATAGGATTTCAGCCAAATTACTCGATTAAGGTTGCGTTTCTGTGCATACTTATCTGGAGTACATCCCATTAAAAGCAGAGCAGCTTCTGAGCAGACCTGTATAGGACTACACAGTAATTCTGCATAAATTTGCATATGATAAAAGCAATAGTTCTGAAGGAGAGAAAAGCTTTCTTTTTATAAGATGGTACATATCATCTTTTTTAAAGATGATACATATCATCTTTAAGAAGGTATCAGCTTAGAATATGTGTCACGAAGAAGAAATGCCTTCTGTAAAATGCAGCTTGCTGGTTTATAAGTATTGTATTTAAAATAGTGTATTTTTAAACCCACTATATATGCAACGGATCAGCTCCATAAAAGAAGCCACAACCTTGAATTTACTAGAGCAAAGCAGGGCTGTCATGGACAGGAAATCCTGATGGGCTATCATTCATACGGTCGCCATGTGTCCAAGACAGAACAACAATCTTTAAGCCCACTTTAAGTTTAATTGATTGACCTAACTTTGCTTTTATTAAGCCACCCTTCTACAACCTGATACTGGCCAGTTCAGTCCCCACTGCAGAAGGGAATCCCCAAGCTGTCTGAGGAGGATGGGAATGGTATGGCAACATACCTGGGGAGGTTGGCTGACTAAACATTGCAATTTCAATTTTTTTTATTTATTTATAAAATTTGTATGCCATCCAATTACTTGTGTCTCTGGACAGCTTACAACATAAATAAATTGACAATCCACTCTGGCTGCAAATTAATAAAATACAACAGTAAAATTCAGTATTAAGACATATTAAAATATTGATTAAATAAAAAGGTCTTAACCTGGCACCGAAAAACATATAATGACAGCACCAGGCAGACCTCTCTGGGGAGTGCATTCCACAGTCGGGGCGCCACCACAAAGAAGGCCCTCCTCCAGGTACTCTGTCTCCTAACGTCATTCACAGCGGGTTCCCGGAGGGCTTCTGCTGCCGATCTCAGGGGGCAGGAGGGCAAATTGGGAAAAAGGCGTTCCTTTAGGTATCCTGATCCCAAGCTGTTTAGGGCTTTATAGGTAATAACCAGCACCTTGAATTGAGCCTGGACTTCGATGGGAAGCCAATGGAGCTGATAGAGGACTGGGGTTATATGAGAATTTTATGCTATTCCTCACAGGAGAAACACATGCAGCATTTGAAAAGCATTGTTCGAATGCATAAAAGAAAAGAGTTGGAAGTGACCATGAAGGAGTCCAGTCTGATGCCTCTTCAGTCATGAGGAATCCCCTAACCAGCAACAGGTTGATTCCAAATCTCCTGGCTACACGCCACACTGTAGTTTAGGCTGAACTAAGGTTTTCATTCCCAGTTCTTCCTTCTCCTTCCCCTTTTTCTCTCTCTCTCTGTCTCTCTGATTGTCTCTGTATGTGTCTCTTTCCATTGCCCCAAGACCCAAAGCTTTCATTATATTTACTGGGCATTGAAGCCATAAAATGCAACCTTACGCATGCTAATTTATTTATTTAAAGCTTTTCTACCCCATGCACCACTAGCATCTCAGGATGACTTATGGTTTACTCAGAAGTAAGTCTCACCCAGTTCAATGGAACTCCCCTCCCACTAACTCTGCACAGCATTGCAACTTTAGTTCCAAATGCTTTCAAAGCCAGGGAACACCTAACGGCTTGAATCCATTTGGAAACTGTAACTTCAGCTCCTCAATTATTCAGGTATACTTTTTCCCATTCCTTTTAAAAAATGCTTCAAAGGTATAATCCTGAATTCACAGAATTCAGAAGGTGATGTGGATGGCCATGTCTACCAAGCCAGGACAACCCTCCATATCTATAATCCCAAAGAGTCATCCTTGACTTTGAGAACATTTATGATGAAATAATAATGCCAGACTTTAAGGCAACTCTCAAAAGTTGCCACTTGTATAATGCCTTTTGACTAATTAGCTTAGGGTGCATTGATTAATGGTGGTGTGTGGTGCTTTGAAGATATTGCAAGTTTCTGGAAAAAGTAACTCTTCTCCATTAACCTGAGGATGTCACAAACTTTTAGGACCTTTTGTTTATTTATTTATTTATTTATTTATTTATTTATTTATTTATTTAAAACATTTTTATGCCGCCCCCATCGCAACAAAGCCTCGGGGCAGCTTACAACAAAAACAAAGATATACAAAATTACACAAAATTATACAAAAACAAAGTTATACAATAAAAATATTAAAATCTGGTGAATCTCAGCTTAAAAATTTTAAAATCCTACACAATAAATTAACACTTAAAATAAGTTTTAAATAAAAAGGTCTTAGCCTGGCGCCAAAAAACAAATAACGACGGCGCCAGGCGGACCTCTCTGGGGAGCGCATTCCATAGGTGGGGTGCCATCACAGAGAAGGCCCTCCTCCAGGTACTCACTCTCCTAATATCATTCATGGAGGGTTCCCGGAGAAGGGCATCTGTTGCTGATCTCAAGGGGCGGGAGGGAATATAATTCAAGCCTTATATTTCCCCTGCAGGGCTGTGGCATTTAACAAGGTTAATGCAAATTATTGAGAGGACCCTCTCTTTAAAAGAAATCTAGTCCAGTCCTCCAGAAAGTCTTTCGGGAGAGGCTGGGTCAGATCCTTGCAGCCATTACCTATGAAGACCAACATGGTAAAAAAACTCCACAACAGGTATTCTGCCACCCTTCAATGCTGGCAAATTTAACAAGTGCCCAGATGTGTGATGCAGAGCAAAAAAGCAGGGAGGATTATCAGCTTGTATATGAGCAAGGGCCTGATTCCTGCAAAATCATGCACTATTTTTATTTATCCAGTGTTTCATTATTCATCTTGCCACCCTCTGTCATTAATCTGTATGGCTTCTTCAAGGCAGCTAGCAATTTCCCTTGAAATCAATATAAAATAACCAGGACTGCAGCATGTGAAAATAATTTTAAAATCTTAAATTAAATTAATTTTTATTTAATTTTCAATTACAATACCTTCAATCAATGGAAAAGGTAGCCTCAGATGACTCAGACAATAGGTGCATCAATACAAGTTTTTATCCTTAAAATAAAAATCTCAACTACCATCTTAAAAGAAGCATTCTTGATTCTGCAACAAACTTTATGCACCATCATAAAGATAATGTGTTTCCTTCTAAACTATTGTTTTTACCAGCTTCTAAGGTGTAAGTGTTGGAGCAGTATACTAAGAACCAGAGGATTCGGTTAGTATCATTGCTACTACCCTGTTACTAGAGCATGAAAAACTACAGCCAGGATGGTACCAGTGGGCAACCAAAGCAGCGGATGGCCCTGGGAAAGCACTCCTGCGCCATCGTTGGGGTGGAACTGGGTGCAAAGGCACGTGTGCAGCCCATGTCAGAAGATGGTGTGGATGCTGCTCAGTGGAGCATGCTCAGGTCCTGGGCGACCCTGCCACCCACGCTGGCTACTGCACAAGAAGGAGGCAGGGCTTGAAGTAGTGGAGCTTGGACCCACTGGAGCTTGCCCTGGCACCCACGCTGGCTACTGCACCCACTGCACAAGAAGGAGGTGGGGCTCGAAGTAGTGGAGCTTGCCCTGGCAATAAGGTCTCCTTCAGGTATGTTCCCACATCCTTCAGTCTGGATGTTGATGTCCACCCAGGTTGCTCCCCTGGCGTGCCCTTTGGTCCTGACCTGCTCTTTGGCCACGACTACCAGCTGGTCCCATTGCTCCTGCCTCCAAGCCCTGGCACAAACAGCCACTGACGGCCAGCCTCAACATCCAGCCGGGATGGATGATGTTGCATCAGGCATGCAAGAAAGTGCACCTCTGATCTACACACACGCTTCTTATGTCTGCCCTGGGTTTCAAGCCTTATTTGATAGTCAGGACCATCTTCTGTGGAAACACAGGAATAAAACAGGAAGCGCATCCATCTGGCATTTGCGTGTTGTTTTTGTTTTCCTCAGCCCCCACCAAAAATGTTAGAAAGCCAGATAATACATTATCTTTGAAGCAAAGGAAGACGCCCCCCCCCGCCCCACTTGAGAACTTTCATAATCCTTGTGAAAACCATCAAGCGCGCAGGATTGCATCTTCCTTCTGTTAATAATTAATGTTGTACCTGAAGAAATCACTTGCAGAGGAGAAACATCTGAAAGGATTTCCTTCCCTTTGATAATTGAGGGTATTTAGTGCCCTTTTTAAACATAAAAGTTTAAATAACAGGTGATCCACAACCTGCCTCGACGTTCGTAGTTCAACAGAGCTTTTCTGGTGACAGCTAATAATTAATTAACAATGAATGGTGTTCTTCAGGCTGTCACGGTGATTGGCAGTATCTTCTACTGGAAAGTGAAAGATTTGTTAATGTGGCAGACGGCAGTCTGGGAAACATTAAGGCTTCACAATTCCCACTGCTTTTCAGCTAAACGCTTGACGTGACAGCTTGCATCGCTTGAGATGGAGGAGAGGAGGGCAGCCACCTCTGTCATTACAAATGTTACTGCACAAGGGAGTCAGCCGCTGTTCAAAAGAACAGTGAGTGGTGTGAGGGAAGCAAATGACACAGACTTGCCCACATCAGTGCGGGTTTCCTATTCCTTTGCAGGAACGGCTCAAGATGCCACTTTTAATCCAGGAAAGCTCTTAAATAGCTTTGGTCTTGATTGCGTTGGAATCAGCTTTGTGCCATCTGTCCCAGCATCATGTGTGAAATCAAGAAATGGCACCTTCTTAGCAAGATAATTGGTGCACCAATGCAGGGCAGCTGGGCGCATCAAGAGGAGTTCCCACTGACAGGCACACCATCATGGACCGTGGGGGGATGCCGCAGTTCAGTGTGTGGGGCACACGCCTTCCATGTACATGCTCCCAGGTTCAATTCCCCATTTGGAGGAGGAGGAGGAAGAGGAGGAGGAGGAGGAGGAGGGCAAAACTTAAATAGGAAGGGTACAAAACTCAACTACAATAATAGAATAGTAGAGTTGGAAGGGACAAGAAGGCCAGGTCCAACCCCCTGCTATTGGAGAACACCAAGACACTCCCACAGGGTGGGTGCAAAGATATCTGTCTAAAGACTTGGAGAACGACAGCCAATCAGAATAGCTGGTACTGGGCAGGCGGGCTCAACAATCTGACTCAGCAAAATGCTACCCCCTGGTGGACTGTGGGCAAAACTACAGAAGCACAAGGCTCCTAGAGATTATTCCACCATCTGAAGAAGTACAGTGACAACATTAGTGGGAACAATTACTGTCTCCTCGTGTCATGCAGCAAGGATAGGGAGAAAATAATCTCTGATTGTCAGATGTTTCTGACTTCAGCTTCCAGCAATCCTGACCATTGGCCATGTTTGCAGTGACTTCTAGTAGTTGAAGTCCAAATGCTTGGAGATCTACGTTTTTATGAGGTGTTCCCAGGACTAGATTGGTCTGTTTTCAGGTCCCTTTTGTCAGAGACTAGCAGATTCAGCATTGTAAACCGAACCCAAGGCCAAATGGACTTGGGCAAATGAGAGAAGTTTGAGATCACTCCAAACATCGCTTCATTGCTCATCTTGTGCCTAATTTGTCTTTGTGCTTGCAATCCCTGTGACTCTGTGCAACTGGGAAAATTGCACACACTGAGCAGTAATCAAATGTTAACTTTCTGGAAATGTGAGGCAATTTCCCCAAAGCTATGTCTATTTCCAAATTTGTGCATCTTTCCATAGACTAAAGCAGGGCTTTCAGTCTTAAGGGGAAAATCTGTGCATACTAGGAAATTTGCACACAGTGATTGCAAACACATCTGCCGCTTTGCAAACGTTTGTGACAGATGCAGACTTGCACCCACATTCAGAATTATGAATAGGGCACATTTGCATGCTGAGCAAGCAAAAGCGATGTTTTTCCACCTACCTACCACAGCCATGAATTACTACTTTAGAACAGACTAATAAAAAGCACTTGAAGCTTGGCAAGGAATCCAACCTTTCCTTCTGTGGTCACTCCTAAAAATACAAATTCCTTTCAGCTGTTCCTGAAATACTGTGCGTGTGTGTTTTACTGCCACAAATTAGTATTATTTATGGCACACCTATAAAATTCGTTAGAGTCAGACCAGCTTCCCTGAGCAAACCAGTGCATGAATTAAGTAATAAGTTTCTGATAGCAGTTATTATAGGAACAAATGGAGGGAAATTTAAATGAAGTGATCAAAAATAAATATAGGATACAAGCCAGCTTTACTGCTCTAAAACTTGGTTCCAAGAGAACCAGTGAAGAAATAGCTTTCCTCCATTTCCTAGGATTTCTTTCCCCATTTCAGGACCATGGTTAGTTCCCCGATTCAGCTTTGTAAAGTACACTTAACCCTTAAACTCACCTGCATTTTACAGAGCTGGTTACTTCCTATAGATTAGCCTTGTTGTAGGTCTTAATGTTTTGTCCTGGTTGCATTGCTCCAACAAAGACTTAACAGCCTCTATCTGTTTTGCTGCCTGTTGCTTACCTTCTGTCACACCTCCACCTTCTCCTCCTCAATTTGCTTTTCTTTTTCTCTCTTTGCAAACAAATGTTTGAGGATGGGTTTATTGAAGTATGGTACATCTTTGTCATGTTTTGGAATGAAACATTTATACATAAAGTTCAGCTGTTGTTTTCCCTGATTTGAATGCTCAATGGCGTGCGTATTTGGCGATCATTTATGTAACTTTTAAAATATACAAGTAAATAAAATTATGCAGAAAAACACACAAATTCTTCATTTTCTAATGGGCTCATATTATTGAAGTGTGGAGGCATTTCTCTTATCTAAGAAGACGTATGGCTCATTTCAGCGATTCCAAAATGTGTGCTTTTGAACTCAGTCAATCAGGTCTTTCTTCCTATATGCAAAACATTCAAATGTGAGTGCAAGTGTGTATCTGTCACAAACACGAAAAAGATTTCAAGAGTGGAGCATAGTCACTTTTACATACCAGTGTTGTCTTCAATAGGTTACCAGAGACCAGGCCCCTAAGCTTTAGGAGAAAATGGGCACATCTGGAATTTTGGCAGAGGCTGCGGATGCTCCCACAGAAGCATCATCATGGGGGCACCATGGTCATGCCCAGAGCAGCATGGTGGTGGTCCTGGTTGGCCACAGAAGAGTCATTTCCCCAGAAGTCAAATGGATAAGAATTTTTAAAAATGGGCCCAAGGGCCCAAATACAAGGCAGGGCTGGAATCCAGTGTCCAAAATGCGAGATGACTCTTTTAACCTCAAGTAGAAGTGGCACTGCAGGGCAGCACTTGACCTGGCCAGCCTCCAAGTTTCCTTTAAATGATCTTAATCATCATGAGCAATAAAAATCAGACACCCAGGAACATGTCAACGGGCACGTGGGCATCCATGGCTGCCATGCTGGAGACTCCAGCAATAAGCCTTCGTAACTGATTATGCCTAGTCCCCAAACATGTTTTGCTCAGCTGGACCAGAGGAAGACAGATTCAAAGAAGAGAATTTTCTTTTTTTAATTCAATAGTCTGGCACTCCCCGCACCACGCCATATTGGCTCCCTCCATCCCTGCTACAAAATCACCATTTGGTATTGTCACAGAAAGATCACGAATACCTAAGCTGTCCCTGCCTTTCAATTGATTACTCAGTCCCTGAAATTCGAATGATTCCATGGAGGTGCTGTTTTGAGATATTGGATCCACATCTTATTTACCTCTGGACAAACACAGTCATGGTCATGTCAGATTGGCTTCTGCCCTAGATCTCCACTGATGGAATGTGAACCTCGACAGGTTTGCACTAATTCAGTTCCTGAGCAGAATCCCAAAGGGCCCTGATATCCCCACTGAGCAAGCATGACCCACCGCTTATGCCAGAATGATTCTGCACTTCCTGCACTAGAGGAAGCCCTGAACCAGGTTCTGGAAAGAAACACTCATTTCTTCAAGGAGCAAGCACTTATTTCTATAAGGAGACAGGTTGGCAGCCCTGCCTCCCTTCCTTCCAGAAACAAATGTTTCCACTCATTTCAGGTTTCTCCAGAAGAGCTGGACCATCATTTTGCTTGCTGTGTGGGTTGCCTGTACAACCACATTGGTGTACACCAACCCCCTGGCTGGATTCTGCCATTTGACAGAAAAAAGGACCTCTACCTTGCAGAGAAATCTTTGCAAGACACGAACCGAAAGTGGCCTGCAGCAGCGACAACCACATTCAGTTACCAGTAGGCCAGTGTGCTGTCTATGCAGGCACCGGGATTTGACTTAGATATGTGGTAATAGCAGGAGCCTATTAAAGATTGTGCAAATGGGATTTCATACATAGCAACTTGGCTTCCACAAGTACAATGTGAGAGAAACATGCATAAGTAAGAGCCATAATTAACAGTTTTACAAGGGACAGTGAGATAATAACAATTATGCACTGCAACTAGACTTTCTGCCTGAAATCTAACCCCCTCCATCCCCACAATCCTGATTAATATTGTACACACCATTGGCAGAGTATTCAGTGTCTATGTGACACGAGAGAGAGAGAGAGAGAGAGAGAGAGAGAGAGAGAGAGAGAGAGAGAGAGAGAGAGAGAGAGAGAAACTTAGACATCACTGAAGGTGGCTAATACCATGCTCATTTGATGTGGTTATAACATGTCATGGCAAAATATCCTGTCTGTACATTATCTTTTTTTAAAAAATAGAGGAAGAGGAAGAAGAGGAGGAAGAGGAGGAGTTGTTGATGTGAAAATGAGGCATTATACATTGAAGTGGGTTCATCAAAGCCTGAGAGCCAAATGATGGCCAAGTCTTATCTTATCTCATCTCTTTCTCTTTTTTTTTGGGGGGGGGGGCAGGAAGGCTACTTAGAGGGTCCGCACCTCCTTGGATGGTCTCAAATTTCAATTCTTCATGCAAGTCAAGCATTGCAACCATTCAGCAACGGGACAAGATCATTGGAATGGCTTTGAGATGCTCAATGTAAACTGTGAATTTGCAAGGAAATTGTGTCATTTCTCATTCTTTCCACCATAACTGGGACATTTGTACTGAAAAAAGGCTTGGCAAACACTTGTTATATTAAAAAGGAACACTGATTACAAACTATTGCATTGTATTTTTGTGTTAAAAGCATTACATGGTTAAATGTAAACATTTAAAATATAGCAATGCTTGTAACTCTATTTTGGCATTTATTCATTTTTTAAAATATCTGTGGGGGGTCTCAAATATCTGGAGAGGGTCCCAAATATGGAATTGACCAGGCCTTTCCTGGTGTCCAAGGTGGCTGTGCTCGAACCACGAAAGGGCTATGGTGAAATTTACACTTTCTATCTTGCTCTGTTCAGTACATAGTTAGTGGCAATAAATCTTGCCCATTCTTGTATTCATACCCAACCACTTTTAAGTCATTACAACTTTTCTTTCTTTTCTTTTAATTTCTTTTCTTTTCTTTTCTTTTTTTACTTTTTTGTTAGATTTGCCACTTCACTGCTCTATAAAAAGCTTCCTGGGAAAGTATTAACAGATGGCCTCTTACTTTCGGAGACTGTTAGCAGCACAACCAGATGGCAACCCGAAAAAGAAAAATCAACTCACATTTCTGAAATGCAGAGAAAAATGAGATGAATCTTTTTGCAACAAAAATGCACATGCATGCAGCCCAGAGTAAATTGCCCCTGGATGGGGAACGGGGTGCTTCATTCTAATATCGAGTGCAACCTTTGCTCATGGCAAGATGGATTTGTCTTGGGATCTGGAAGGCTGGACCCAGGGTGCATGAAGACTCATCTCCTTCTGTGTGGGGCTGCCCATGCCTTAAGATCTGTGAGAGATGCTCCGTCACCCATCAGTCACAGAGCTACAACTGGCCTTCTTGGTGGCCATGCCCAGGCTGTGGAATACGCATCCCTTCTTTTGCCGTGTGGCTACAGCATTTTGCCATGTGGTCAATCATTTGGCTTGATGGGTTGAACAAGGATGGTGAAGATTTCCTTTATATCCTACCATCTTTTCTCTTAAGAAGAACCCTTCTTCATGGTCCTCCTCCTCCTCTTCCATCTTTTCTCACGACAACAGCCCTGTGAGGTGGGTTGAGCTGAGAGTCATGGTCTGATGCAAAGTCACCCAGTGAGCTTCATGGCTGCCAGGGGGACTAGAACCTGGCCTTCCCAGGTCCCCAGTCCAAATTACTCTCCAGGGTATGAGCTGCAGAAGTTCGGCAGGTAAAATCAGACAGGCTTTTCTCTGCAGGTCAATTTCCCTCCAGCACCGAAGGTGGGAACCTGCCTTCAGGCCAGACCAGGCCAAGCCATGTGGCCTGATATCCTCGTATCCCAGGCAGGCGGGGAGAGGACTTTCCAAGCAGCAGAAACTTAACCATAGCTTGGGAGAGATCCGTAGTGATATCCTGTGCCTGAACCTTCAGGTGGCTGCAGCGAATTGGAGTGTGTTTGACCATGTCAATTGCAGTCTTGCCCAGTTCTATTCAAGGCTGTGGCTTCCTTGATGGAGTCTCAAGGAAGAGGAGGACCACCTCATATTTGGTCCTCCTCTTCTTCTTCTGCCTTCGAATTTCCCTGGCAGGATGCTCTTCTCCAGCGGGTCTCTCCATCTCATGATGTGCCAAAGTAGGACAGCCAAAGTTTTGTCGTTTTTGCTTCTGGCGAAAGCTCTGGCTTGATTTGCTCTGGGACCAACATGCTCATCTCTGTCGGCTCGGGGGATTCCAGTCCTCTTTGTTCACTGTCCAGTTTTCACACCTATTCACAGAGATCAGGAATGCTGTGATGTAGATGATCCTGGCCTTGGTCTCCAGTGAAACATTCTTACATCAGATTCCCTTTTCTAGTTCTTTCATTGCTACCCTTCCAAGGCTTAGTCTTCTTTGAATTCTTGGCTGCAGTTTCCCTCTGAATTGCTGAGTGAGTAGAAATAGCCTGCAACATTCTACAAGCCCCAAGCATCATCAAGGGCAGCCCCACACAGGTGAGGCAGAAGATCCCTGTCGCTAGAATCCAATGGTCCTCCAGTGGACCTCATTTCCCGCCCAGCAGCATCAGCTGCATCAGATGTCGCTCTGCCCTGCTGATTTCATTAGACACTTTGATCCCACCAGTGGGACAGCAGAAGGATATAAAATAACAAGTAATAATGCATAAAACACCCACGTGGCCATCCTGGTAATAATCAGAATACGAGTTACTTGTGCTGGGAGTTCATGAGAGTCTGTAATACCGATAGTGGGAAATTTGCAATGGTTGCATCTTAGCTGCTTTGTTCATCAGGTACTTGACATTGCCAGGGTTCGGGGAAACAAAAGATGCTCCACCCATTAGACAGTAGGAGAAGAAACCCTGGTCTTCAATAGAGTGTTTCAAACGACCATGTTACGATATACGGAGGCAGAGTTCCATATCTTGGGAGTATGGAGATGAGAAGTATATATTTTTTTTCCTTTCACATTGGGACAGAAATAATGGCTCTGTGTTTTCTATTTGGGCTGAGACGATCACATATTGAAATGTGTTACTTTATATCAGCATTGGCCTAGTGAGTTGGCGAATCTATGTCATAACAGATGTTTGAATAAATATTCGCCAGGTTTTTATCTCCAGAACTACTGTATAAATGCAGTGTTGCGTAGCTTAATTTCCTTGAGAAGGAAACATTTAAGAATAAAGGCAGTACTGATCAGAAGGCAGGATGACGCTTTCCGGTCTAGTATGTAGATAGCTATGCTTCGGTTTCTCAGGGTGCGAGCCAATGGGCCCCCCAGCACTGTCTGGGGATCACAGGATTCTCTGGAGCCCATTAAGAGTCCCCTGAGTCAGGGTAGAGGTAACACATTGGCTGTCTCCCCAAGACAGGGGGAATGTGGGCCATGACAGGGAGTGGGAGGAAAAAGGCTGGGGCCACGATTCCTGCTGTTGCCCCAAACTGAGGAGGAGGAGGAGGAGGAGGAGGGGAAGGGGAAGGGGAAGGGGAAGGGGAAGGGGAAGGGGAAGGGGAAGGGGAAGGAGTGCATGGGGTGAGGTACAGTGGCATCCATCTGCCGCTGCTGTGCCTGACTCCCGCCATTGGATGTGGTTAAGCCTCCACATTCGAGTTCAACTCTTCGTGGCGTCAAGGGCAGGGGTGATGGGACCGCGGCCTTAAAGGCTCTGCTTATCAGCACTTTAATTCCAGCCTCGCCACACTGCCCGGCCTCTAGACAGGAAGAGGGGGGTGCACTTGTGTTTGCCATCCTTCAAGAAGGAGCCCATAAAAATGCAGTGGAGAAAGCTGTCGTGTTGCAGCCAAAGGGGTGCGGGGTGGGGAGATATTTCCATGAAGAGCTATTTGTTGTTCTCACCATCAAATATTTATAATGATGCCAGATGTAGGGAAATTATTACAAGGAGAGTTCCCCTGTTTGCCTCCTTACTGGCCAGCTGCCAATTTCCACAAGCTGTAAAATCACGCTCTAGAGCACGCGTGATCCTAGGAGTTGGCACAGCCTGCCCCGTTTTACCTGCGAGCACTCGGAAGACCGTCACACCGAGGTGGGCTCTGTCTTTTCCCTGGAAGTAGGTGCCACAGAGTTTATAGGACCGGCACAGTACAGTCTTTGCCAGCCTGTTGTTTCTTCCTTCACTGCTCCCCTCAGATATTTTGGACTTCAACTCCCATCAGCCCTGGCCAGCATGGCCAATGGTGAAGAATGCTGGAAACTGATGCTGCAGCCTCCTCTCATCCCACCTGTGAACACACCCCTCTTCCACGTCTCCAGGGCACATTTCTGCTGTCAGAGAAGCCGCTGGCTCAGTTCCTTCCAGGGAGTGGGCTTGGCCCTTGGACTCAGAGCTCCAAGGTTAGAGGACCCCAGTGCGGCCCCTCCGAAGAATCCTACACACACACACACAATGCCAGGATTACAAGAAACCCAAGCAATACACTAAGCCAAAGCAATGAGAAACCAGAGCATATCAAAGCATCAGCACATAGAGAGACCAAAACAACCAAAAGCCTGCCATCATGTTAATATCCAGATCAACCAATTAGTGTTCTGACAGAAGGCCTGCTCGGAAAGGGAGTCCACAGATGGGGAACCACTGCAAGGAACGCCGTCTTGCCAGGGAAGAGCCTTAGCGGGTTTATTTGTTGGACCTGATTCATTTTTAGACCACACAATAGCCAAGGGCTTTCTGGGTGGTTAACAAAAGTCAAAGGTTAAATACATAAAAGAACAGAACCACATTTAAACAATGGAACAGTAAATAACAATAAACAGTAAAATCATAGCAATCACAATCCAGCTGGTGCAGAAGTACAGCAGTGGTACAAAATAACATGCAATATTAAAAAGTAAGATTAGGAGTTAACTAAAACTCTGGGAAAATAGAAAGGGGTTTGCATGGTGCCAAAAGGAATAGCGAGCAGGCGCCAGGTACACCTCTTTCAGAAGCTCATTCCACAGTTGTGGTGCCACCATGGGAAAGACCCTTCTTCTGGTGGCCCTCTTCTTTACTTCTTTTGAGAGGGCTCCTGGAGAAGGACCCCAGAGGATGACCTTAGGGGACAGGTAGGTACATATGGGATGAGGTCGAATGAGCTGCGCAGGGCTTTAAATGCTAGGATTAATGCCTCAGCTTGGATCCAGACTTCAACTGTGGGCCAGTGCAGCTGAAGGAGGACTTGGCCAGGTAGGCTTTCATGAGCCAGTTCCCCATGAGTGTCCTGGCTCCCCTGTTTTGAACCAGTTGGCGTCTCTGGGTTGTTTTCAAAGGCAGCCCCCACTGATGATCTGAGTAGACCATCGAGTCTGACTCCCAGCTCCAGCTGGCTCCACTCAACATGTGGTTGCCCAGTCTTTCCTTGAATGCCCTCAGTGGTGGAGCCTCCACTTGGAAGCCCATTCTACATCGTAGGGGTTCTAACCATCAGGAAGGACTTCCTGACATGCAACCCCATTGGATCACATCCTTCCCTCCACCACAGGGCAGAACAGGTCACAACCCTCCACTGTGTGACACCCCTTCACATACCTGCTTGACACTAAAAGGAAGGCATCTTCCACTTTTGCTGATATGCTTTTAGACTTTTTGTTAGCTGGTTAGGATATAGTTCTCCACAAAAGAGCAAGTTATCAATTAAATTAAATTAAATTAAATAATTAAATTAAATTAAATAATTAAATTAAATTAAATAATTAAATTAAATTAAATTAAAAAGTCACTTTCGCAATGCAGTTAATGCACCAGGCACCTTATTTCTGCAGGTGTATTTTTGTTTTCTGGGATGCTATGTGGAAGATGCATCCATAATCGTACGAATTCAGACTTCCCTCAGACCTTACTGCAGCCAATGCGGGCAGCGCACATCCGCAAGCACATGTGGCACTAGACAAGCCAGGTCTTCTTGCCGCTGACTGTCAAATAAAAGTGACAGGCGTACACGAGGCAAATATTCTTTGCGTTTCTTGCTGTGCGATTCCGTGGGCTTCCTTCTTTGTTGCCTTACTGTCCTCTAGTGGACAATTCTGTGTACTGCAACATCTCCCAGCGCATAAAAGGTGCGAGACGGTCGCGTTTCTAAGGGCTTTCCTTTGGCCAGCTTTGGAAATAGCAGCCGTGGGCAGGGGCTCTCTCTGATTGCCTCTCATTGTGCAAAGAATACCCAGTGTGGACTTTGGGTTTGACAGGTACCGCCTCATTCAGCCCCTGTTCTCAGGCCACCTGAAACCATGTGCCCCAGCTTTCTGTCCCATCCCAACCCAATAATGAACTTAGAGTGGCTACTACAGCTGCCTTGAACAGCAGCAACAAGAGGGAGGTCTCTCTAGTGCTGACCCCTCATCTTTGGGATGACCTCCCGACTGAGGCCAGCCCGGTGCTGACCTTGTCATCTTTCCAGCACAGAGTTAAATAGCTGAAAAGGCTTTTACAGATATTTTTGGATAGCCACAGGCTCATCTCATGTGTTTTAACTGGGCAATTTTTCATTGTAAGCTGTTTTAGGCGGGGTACTATTTGTATTTGGAAAAGGTTTTATGGCAGTTTTGTTATATCATTTTCATGAACTTGTGTAAACTGTCCAGAGCAGCTATTGGGCACTATAGCGATGGAATGATGAACACCAAATCAATAAATCCACCACTTAGATTCTGAAGAGCAAGGGGAGAGATGCACTTTAAAAATCAGTTGCAGTGGCTGTTGGGAGGTGGCAGCAGGCTGGAGGGTCTTGCTGGTCCTTCTGCAGCCAGGGTCTGTGGCCTTGCCCATTCCCCCAGTGGCTGATGCTTCGTCTGGGTGGGTGGCTTTGCTGCCCCTCAGTACAACCAGGGGGCAACCTTCCCCTGGCCTGATCCATGCACATAAAGCACCCTTGACATAAGCAGGGTCAGTACACTTCCCCAATGGTCCAGAAGTTACCACCTGCTTCACTGGGGATAGTCATGTGAGTGTGGTGGAAGCACCGGATGGCATCTTTGGATTCAACGGACAGGTGCTGGATGCATCCCAGAGCATGAGCTGGTTGTTTGTTACTGATTTAACTCCCCTGCCCAAATTAGCCAAAAAGTCTCTCTTATACATGACATGAGGCCCATGAACACAGCTGGACTGGGGACAGGACAGAGAAAGAGTTGGAGCAAGAAGCAGGAGAGAAAAGAAAAACAGGGGGGAAAGGAGAAAGCCAAAGAAAGAGACTGCTTAGAAATGAAAGGGGCAGACCTCCCTTTGGAAGATGCGGCAAGGTCAGATCTACAAGGGTGCAGATGCCATTCCGGGAAAGACCCACTGCAAAGGCTCCCAGCCTGTGCCGCTCCAAGGAGCTGGGGAGCAGGCAGGCGGTGGCATCTACTGCCCCTCGCAGCCCCCCCACCTGGCCCAGCGTGAGAGGAAACTGAACACGCTGGTTGCAGTGACGGGAAGGACAAGGATGGGCTCCTGTTGGGGAATGGGAACCTGGCAAGTACTGCTGGAGACATCCTGATAAAGCTATAGTTTTATATTTTGAATTTAAGAAATTTTAGCCTCCCTTCCTACAACCCCTGAATGGGAATGAAGATGGAGCCTCAAGATGCATGAATGAGTCACCAGCCAGCTAATTGCTTCCTCAAATGAACAGCACAGCCAGCAGGGGGGTTACAATGTATCCAGTTCAGATCCATATCATGTATCAATTTGCTAATCACATTTGCCTGTTGTTAGCACATCCGGGCACCAATACTGTTGCAACAGTATCTGCCAGCTGCTGCTCCACTTGCTATCTAAATACTAAACCTGGTTACTCTTTGTCTTTATGGAATTTCCTATCTCTGACTGTAAAAGCAAACATTGAAACCTGTTCAAAAATAAAACAGTCAAGAGTTGCAGAATGTATCTGTCACTCAAGAACCTGAAGCATGTTTTCCTGATGATTTCTTGATACTTCTGTGTTGTCTTTGTGTGCCTCTATACTGTTCTTGCATATCACCCATTCAAAGTCTCCTTCCTCTCCCTCCCATGTGTACCTGACCCCGACTCCGTAAAACACTCTGTATAGGCTCTTTCCTTGTAGTCAGTCTTAAACTGGCTGCCTCTCAGTGCTGTTGTATTTAGAAATTCCTGTTTGATGTTAATAAACTGTTGAGTGCTTGACCGTGTGCTCCCTTTTGGATCCGGACATTCATTCTTTGCTGGTCTGAAATCCTAACGGTGCCCAACCATGCCTACCCTTGGCACTAGCCCTGATTCCAGTTCAAGTCCTGACAACTCTTAGAACCTAAGAACAGATGTGCTGCATTGAATCAGACCAAAGTTTCTTTCCAAAGAACACTCTCAGGAAAGGGATTTTGAAGATACCCTAAGATTCTGGTGCTCCTTCGAAGAGGCATTCCTGAACTACATAGTCCAATGGCTGGACTTAGGCCGAGAGTGTTCCAGATGCGTATGCTGCATCAGAGCATTGGCCTAGCACTGCAATGGGGAACCTGCAGCCCATGGATTAATTGTTTGGCCCTCAGCAACATCCCGTTCTATGGACACTCTGGGCCTATGCTTTGTTTTTCAAGCCGATCACTTGGGGAACTGCTTTCCCTTCCATTTCGTGTGCAGCTTTCATCAGATCCAGAGGTGCCAGTTTGAAGAGAACTAGTTTAGAGCAGAGCAGACTGACTTTCCAGCATAAAGAAAGCCATTGCTGACCTTCCTTCAGTCCAAACTTCCAACGGTCCAAAGCTTAAAATCATGCTGATCCCATTGTAGCACAGAGAAAGCCAGTGGTGAGGAAACGTTCAGCCCACCTGTTTGTTTGCCTTTCTGTCAGCCCGGGGTACTCACAAAGCACAAGTACTGTGAGCTCCAAAGCTCCTCCATTTATTCAAGCCGGAAGGAAAGTGAATCAAAACCAAGAAGCACCACTGCATTTTTCAACATATCATGCAGCAGAGGAGAGCATGTAATGAAGCTCTGATGACGCCTGCCAGCTATGAAGGGTCCAGCACTCCGAAAGAAGGCTTTCCTCATTGGTTGCCTTCCAGATATATTGGGCCACCATTCCCAGCCGAAGCAAAGGAAGTTGCAGCCCGGCTCATCCAGAAGGTGCCAGGTTGTGGGCAGCTGTCCAAATCTCTCTTCTCCCCCTTGCTCCAAGCTCTCTGCACCAGAGAAGCAGGATTCTTTCTTTAAAACCTGGGATCAAAGGAGGAATTCTTTCTTGGAGATAGCATATCGTTCCCACAGGAGAGCACAGAAGTGCTGCTGTAATTCCAGCAGTCAGGGACTGGAGCTGACCTGGCTTGCATGCTCTTTATTGACTGAAGCCCATTTGTTGACTCTGCTTTCCTGCTTCCTACTTAAAAGTCTCCAGCGCAGCTGTTCCTAACTTGCCAGAGAGGTAATAAATATTGCTGATGCAGGCACAGGCCGGTGCACCAGCTGTTGTCACGAGGAAGAGGGTCAGCAGTAGCATCTCATTTATTTCGTGAAGCTTGCTTTGCATTCTCTCCCTCTCCAGCCATCCAAGCTGTGTGTTTTTATTGCTCAAGGTGTGCACTTGTTTGTTATCGGAGACCATCTTGACCTAAGATGAACACACCCTGTTCCACGGGCAGGAAGCCATGCTAGAAAATGAGTGCATGCTTCCCTTCTGCCTTCTTCACTACATTTTGTTAGTTCTTGCTGGAGGAAGTGGGAGAATTTGCTTTAAAAGGAATGCTACAGTTAACAGTGTCCCAGAAATTGAGACACCCACCCCCCCAAAAAAAAAATCTGGGTAAGTAAAGCAGCTAAGGACATATTCTGGAAATTGAGAAGCAAGTCAAAACAATACTCTGTTTTGACAGACTTTTTCCATCTCGGATCAAAAACCTAAAGTTGGCACTGTTTAAAAACAGACCAGTTGTTCAAACAGAAAGCTCACCACAGAAAATTTTCAAATGTCGTATGTAAGGAACAAAGTGAGGAAATGGCACAGGCTTCAACAGAAATATCTTGCAAACATCTACCCAGCATCTCGGTTTTATTTTAGCTACTGCACCATCATCTCCCACTTAAGAAAGGGAAGAGAAAGGCAGAGCAGTGCAAGAAGCTCTCCCAGCAGCCCAAGTCATCTGAGAACTTCCATAAAATTCTACAATGAGGCAAAAAAAAGTAACTCCGTGGCCCTTTTAAAGGTTGGCAGCCATCCAAGAACTCACATCCAATCAAGCACTGCCCTGTTTCTATCAATATAGCTTCATTTAAGCTAGGGATGTGCAAAAGAGCTTGTAAAAGAATCTAACCTGAGCACCATTAATACATGAAGACATTCCTTTCTATAGCAGCTGGAAAAATGCTGGAAAGCTATCAAGAAGCTGAAAAGCTATCTTAGCATTAAAAACTTAATTGACAGCAGGAACAAATGTCTCTCTGTTCAGGTAGGGAAAATGCAGTGCAACTTAGAGCAAAAGATCTTTGTAAAGGCCATCAGACAGAGTGATGGAACACTATATTGGAATATTGGAAAGGGAAGCGCAATATTGGAAATGTTTCGCCTGCTCTATAAGTCATACCTCCAAAGTCCATCTGTAGTTCTCAAAAGGTACAAACTTTGATTTTCCATATTCAGTCTTTGAAGCACTAGCCTCTGAATAACAGTTGGACTTGGTTAGCAGATATCTAGGCCCTGATTTGTAAGGAGGAAAATGGAGCAACCATTTATTAACTAGAATGTTTTCTGATTTCTGTTGTGGTTTAAATCCAGGAACACACTCAAGAGCAGCCCACAAATCCATGAAAGCAGAATGGAGTTTCCCCTTTGAGGACCCCGTATATCCATAAATGCATGAACACTGGATACTGATCCAAAGTTGACCAGTTCTCTCTATGTGTCATTTGAATGTCAGTCCTTACACCTTAAGACTTCAACCTGCAACGTACATAGCTAGCATGCATTCACATATATTAATAACAAACTTATTTTCAGTGCCATTTCTTATGTAACCAAAGCAGCAGCACCCCCCCACACAAGAAGGAAGTGTGAAAAGAAGTTCCCATGCCAAAAAGCATATCGAAAGGTCATTTTGACCAGGATCATGGCACAGGATGGATTATACCCCACATATAATAGCCCTAGCCAGTTACAATTCAACTAGTTAGAAAAAGATACGCCCATCCCTGAACTACATGTCTAGGGTGCAAAGGTATGCAGGTTTGTCAGAAAAACATCCTGCAACTCCAGGCACTCCTCAGCCGGCCCTGTTACACAATCAAGCAGTCCGCTGTGGCTTAATTATGCCTCAGTGGGTTGTGGCATGGGGAGGTGGCCCTCCTGAAGGTTCAAGCCACAGCTTCAGTCTGTCCTGTCTTCTGAAGTCAGCAAGAAGGGGTTATGGCATGGTTAACAAAGCACCCTCAACCATAAAAGAGCCCATAGCTTCTGGCTGGTTGCCACCTATACCAACAACTCACCCTCATTAAGGTTAGGTGATGTAACAAACCACGGTTGCTGCTTGAATATTCAGGAGCTGCCCAGCATGCTTATCATGGCTTAAATAAGCTCCGATGGGCTTCAGTGAATGGGTATAAACAGCACGATAACCCACGCCCAAGGACTGGGGGTAGATTGCCTTTGAAACATGGGTTACTTAGCAGTCCCAGTTGCTAACGATGAATATCCCGTGAAGAGGACCTGCAGATTGTTGCTGGGTTGTGAACTGCAGGCTGGTTCACCATGCTTTGTTATCTTGGGGAAGTTCAGGCCACATAACCCATGAGTGCGGCGTCAGCCACTGTACCTTCAGTCACTGTCTGGTGCTGTCTCTCTTAGTCCCTCTGCCTTCCTTTTCCTCATGTGCCAGGGTGCATTCCCTCACAAGTAATTTGTCTGGGGCCATGTACTGACTGCAGTGAGGCTGAGAGCCAGAAGGCAGCAATGCTTGCAAAAATGCACCAGTCTACACGACTCTTTCACTTTCTCTCTGCTTCTCTCCCCATCCTCCCCGGCCCCCCATGCTCAATGGTAAAACTGTGCTCAGGATTCAGCGATGGTTAATTTGAAGTCTGTTTGTTTATTACTCGTAGATCAATATCCCATCTACTTTCATTTCAAGGAGCTCGGGGCAGCATTCTCAATTGTACTTCTCTCAATCTTATCCCCACAACAACAGCCCTGGGAGGTAGGTTGGGCTGAGTCTATTACTGGCTCAAAGCCACCCAGTTGGCTCCATGGCTGGGCAGACTAGTCCCAGTTCCATGCTCTTAACCACTACACCACACTCAGTGTGTGGGGTCTTCTTTTTCTAGCACTTAAGAAATCAGTCAAAGTTCACAATCGTTATCTCCAAACCTAATAAGAGTGCGAAAAAAGAGGCAGGAGTCTTTATTCTTTAACAATGAACAAATATCATTAAAAACACACAGCAGGCTCATGAATACCTGCTACAAAGACAACTACCATGAGAGAGATCTCTTTGTGTATATGACATACTGTCCCTGTCAACTCAGTAACAAAATCCTACAGATGGGAAGCCAGTCCCCCAGTCTAACACTCCAAGATATCACACAGTTTCGGGATGAGATCCCCATGCAGGATGCTTTTGTTGTACATGTTATGATCTTGGTTGGGGTCCATATCTACAAAATACAGCTCACCTGCATGGACATCAGTTAGATTGACCTTAAAGTTGTTGGGATTGAATCCAAGCCATAAAGTACACCTGTACACAGCCGTGCGTATTGAATACCCCATCACTCTTATATCTTTAAGTGCTGGCAAGTCAGAGTTCAGCTCAGGAACATCTCCTGGACGGGGGTACTGGCTGAAAGCAACAGGGGTACCAGATTCTTTTCCTTCATCACTGTCCTTCTCTTGTCCTCCATCCACGAATGGGAAATACTGAACCATGCTGTGTCCCTCAGTGCACAGCGGGACCCGGAATGACGTCTGGGGACACAAGGGTGGAACTTCTAGTCCAGCTAGCTGAGCAAGTGTTGGGAAGAGAGACACCAACTCAACGATTTGTTTGGGTTTCCCTGGATTAGAAGAAAAAATACAAAATAGAGCTCAACAGATGGCGTTATTGGGTGGTAACTGTCCAATGACACTACCTTCAATTAAAAGAAAGAAAAGGATCTCTAGTATCTTGGGAGTAACTCAGTAAATTGGTGTAGCAAACATTTTCTGAGATGTAAAAACAATCAAGTGCATCTCGTGATCCCTGCTGTTAATCAAAATTTGAACACCTGTAATGGAACTTAGACAGGGTATATAGACTGTAAGGTTGCTCTTTAAATACAAACAGACATCCTTTAGGAAAAGATCATTGTTTTGAAGAAAAGCGACAAAATTTCCTCTTTTGAGATGGTGCATGCATCTTCCATCATCCGATGTATTCCCCCCTGTACAGGAAACACGGACCATCTGCTCCATCCTTCCTTTTCTAAAATTGAATGCATTTGAAAATAATCTGTGTGTGTTGTGATGGAGTGGGTGTTGACTGATGCCCAAAGTACTAGGGGCAACGTTTCAGCAAGCAAAAGTTGCATTTTGTTAACAAACCATCCTTTAAACATTGCTATTTTTAGGCTATGATCAATGCTGAAAACATACCTGGAGGCAGACGGCTGAAAATGCGGGTGAAAGGATCAATGAAAGGGAAAAGCTTTTGTCCTGCATGAGGGCGGGGAGTCGTCATTCCCGGCACGTAAAACATGAGTGGCACACGGGTCGCAATGTCAAAATTGCTGTACTTTGCCCATTCGCCATGCTCACCCAGCGACCAGCCTAGACAATATCAAGAATCACTCAAGGAAGACGAGCACCGTCTCCATCTCACGCAGCAGCGCAAGTGGTGTTGCTTCTGGAACAGATACTTCCCACCCTGCTCATGAAATACTTACTCACATTAAGGCTCCGCAGCAGGGAACCCTCAGAAAACGCCACTGTCCCTCCACCCACTTTATGATTAACACGAGTATCTGGAGGCAAGCAAAGGTTGCTCCACCCTCAATTAGCAGAAGGGTCTTATAGCACTGGAAGCGTCACTTCGAAGTCCTTTCCTAATGACCCCTTGCATGGAATTCACCTTTTTCACAGCTGCTCCACTGCAAGCCAACATCCAGCAAGTTACCCACCACAGCCCTAAGATGTCTTTCCTGTCCAAAGAGCAACAGGAAACTCTGAAACCACCCCAGTTAAAGTCAAGATGCTTCTACGTGGGCAGCAATCACCAGACTTGGGTAGAATTCTGCACACACCTGCAGTAGCTGTGCAATCTTCACCTGCTTAAGGGGAAGTACACAGAAGCCCGTGACCTGGATATACCGACTGTGTTCATGAGATCCATATGTACAGAAAGAGAAGGATCCATCATGCAAATGCATGCATGTAGCGCTCAGCAGAGCCTCAGAAGCACAAAAGGCTCACCGTGGTCAGATGTGAATACAACCATTGTGTTATGAGAAAGTCCAGCATCATCCAGGCTGCTCAACAGTTTCCCGACTAGCATATCCAGGTAAGAGATGGATGCAAAGTAGCTCTGGCGAATCTTCCGCTAGAAAGTGCATTGAAAGATGGTCAGTGGATTCCCAACCAGGCTGGTGTCCTCCAGATGCCTTGGACTCCAAATTCCATCAACCCCAGACAGCATGTTTCTCAGGGATTATGGGAGCTGTGTGCCAAAAGCAACTGGGAGGCAACAGGTCACCTACTTCTATGCTGAGAATTTTGGTAAGCTGTTTGTGTAAGTGCCCACGGTATTTTTGAATGGAAGATGAACTGGATTGTCTTATATACTTGGTTGTCTTATTAAGGAGAATGGCTTATGTTTTGTTATTATTCAGATCATGTTATGGCCACAGATCATTAACTTACACTTAGCTGAAGAGTGGAGAAAGCACATCAGCCACCTACCTGGAAGTGCTCTGGAACTGGCCCATAAGGAAAACTGATGTTCAGTGCTTTGACATCGTCCCTGCGCCTGATGTCTGTCCAAGGATTGTAAGCCACAGAAGGGAGTCCTTTAGGAATGCTCGGATCTGGGGCCAGTGTGATGTTTTTCAAGGGATACAATTTGAGAAACCCCTTTAGTAGAGAAGAAGATTTCAGAAGAGCAATTGCAAAGCTTGAATCTGCATGGCTTGGTTTTCCATTGCATTTCTGCACAATTTCTCAAAGCAGAGCTACATATTACACTCAGTATGTGCCAGCAACCAGGCTCTGCCCATTGAGCAGTGTAAAGGTTCCCCACTTAAAAGGAAGGATGCCAGCCACACGCAGGAAACCCATAATATCCACAACCCTTATGGGAGCCCTGCAAAGGGAGACTACTACTAGTAGTAGTGGTGCTGATGGTGCTGGTGCTGGTAATAGTAGTAGTAGTAGTAGTAGATTTCAGATGGTGGGGGCTGAGCCTACTAGAATGGTGGCTTGGCTGAGTCATCCATTTAATTTGGAGCTGAGTAGAGACTTGAAACCAGAATTTTGCAGCTTGTATACAACACTTGTAGTCCCAACAGTTCATGACAGCTTTGCACCCTTCTAGGACTGGCATGTTAGTCATCAACCAGTCAGATATTGTCAATTGACTACCTATTATTTGTTAATAGCTTAAATATAATGTATAATTTTGCTTTATACCTTTTTTTTGGGGCAGCAATTTTCTAGAAATCAGGCCTATTGAACTCTGTAGCTACATTCAGACATCTCAATAAACCATGGTTTCTTGTGATGGGAACAAACCTGTTCAAATCTTACATGCTCCTTTACCTCCTTAAGGAAACGGTGGTTTGTTGAAGCAAGCCAATTATGCTTCACCTTAACTACAGTTACTTGAAACAAGTCAGTTTCATAACTCATGGTTTCAAGTTGTCTTGATTCAAACAAACCATGATTAAAATTAACCACAACTTGTCAAGTTTAATAAGACGTAGTTGAGCAGAACTGGATGCTTCCAAACTTTACTTCATGGCCATGCCAGAAGAGAAAAGCGGAGCGCCGAAGCCCAAGCCTTACACAGACTATATTCCTGAAAACAACCAGTAAGTCATAACATGCACAAGACTGCAAAATACATTTTTCAACAATAAATGAATATTCAAGTTCCAGAATAAACACCTAAGGCAAGAGCAGATTTGGCCCCCAGACCTGAGGTTACACACAGCTGCTCTGCACCATCGTCCCAAAACTTTCTCAAACCAAAACACTCCTTTCAGGTGGGTACTTTCAGCCACACACCCTCACCTGTGGGTACCTGAATGGGATATGAGGTTTGTGATATCCAACAGCCAGGAAAAAATTGTTCTTGCTTTCTTTCATGACTTTCAGTAAGCGGATGGCTTCCTCCGTGCTCTGGATATCTGGCAAAGTCCCCTCGGGCATCTCCGAAACATCCACCGGGCAAATAAGGTTAGCATGCAGCTTTCCATCCTTCCCTTTGCAAACCTTGGAAGAAGGACAGTTGCTAACAAAACACATTAATCATAAGATCCAGATCACAAGGAAGGAAGGAAGGAAGGAAGGAAGGAAGGAAGGAAGGAAGGAAGGAAGGCCCTCTTCCTGTGCATCTCAACTCTCCCCGTGCCGCCTCAAAAACTAACTTTTCTTGGGAACACAGGAAGTTGCTTTCCACCCAGTCAGACCAATGTTCCATCTCACCTGGTACTGCTGGCTCAGACTGGCAGCCATGCTCCCGGAACTGAAACTGAGACCTCCTGCATGTAATGCAGAGGCTCTGTCCCCTGAACTACAGCCCTTCTCTTCAGCTGCGGCCTACAACCTGCCCTTAGACAGCCCTACTACATAGGTCATTGGGCCATGCACTACCGGAAGCTGCTTTCCACTGGCTGGGTTCATCTAGTCCAATACTGTAAGCACTGACTGGCAGCCATGTCCTGCTTGGAGAAGCCAAGGGTGAAACTTGGAACTTTCTGCATGGGATCATTATTTCACTAGGGGAAAAATATTGCAATGCAAATGGATTTTTTTCAGTGTACGTTTTATTAAAGTGTTTTAATTGCTGTGTTTAGTATTTTGCATCAGAAGTTTTATTGATCTGGGGCTGTGTCAAAATTCATTCAGGAAGTGCTCTATCACTGTGCTACAGCCCCTCCTCAAACAAAGTCTTACATAGGCGCATCAGATGCCTTCTTAGCCCGAGTCGGCTCCTAGGCCAATATTGTCAACACGAACTGGCAGCAGGAAGTCTGCAGGGCTTTTCCAAGCCTATCAACAGATGCTAAAGACTGAAGCTGGGAGCTGCCGCATGCACCATCAGCGTTCTGTCACCACCCGTTCCCTTTCGCTTATCCTCTTAAACCTCATTCCCAGCAGTCACTAAACTTATGGAAATGGTATCCTCCCCTCCTTCTGCTAAAACCTCCTACTGTGGTTTCTCTATTTTAATTTGTATGATCAATGGAACACTATTTCATCACTAATTTTAAAGGCTGCACACAAATTAGAATCTAATCTAATGTAAAACCTAACCTAACTTAAAAGAGGGCTGGTGTAATAGGATGATTAGGAGCACAAGACTGGGGCTCGGGAGACATGGGTTCTAGTCCCCGCTCAGCCGTGGAGCCCGCTGGGTGACTTTGGGCCAGCCCCAGACTCTCAGCCCAGCCTACCTCACAGGGTTGTTGTTGTGGGGATAAGACTGAGAGAAGCAGAAAGAGAATGATGTAAGCAGCTGTGAGTTCTTTGAAAAAGAAAAAAGTGGGAAATAAATCTAATAAATAAAACTAGGTTCTCTGCCATAAGATCCTTGAGAGTGGTTATCTTGTCTATGAATCACCCATGTATAGCAACAGTATCTATACACAGCAGTGGTGTCTGTTCACCTGTGCATTTTCGTATTTTTCCGAGGAAGGATGAAAAGCCGGGAAAGACCAGCTGTATGGATAGTCATCTTTGTAGTTGGATGAAATCCCTGAAAAAAGAAGGAGAGAATGCCCCAAAGAGAGCTCATGCTCAGGGAGCAGGGAAGCCAATCCCAGCAGCTTCCAGGCATGCGTGACCCGACTCAGAGCTCACCTGGGTGAAACACTTTGCCCACCGACATGGTGATGTAGCCGTGCTCCTTGAAATACTGGGGCAACGTGGTATAGTTGCCAGCATGCACCCTCCAGTAGGAATCAAAATCGTAGAGCCTGGTGGTGTCAGGCCTGCGCCCGGTGAGGAAGGACACTCTGCTTGGGGCGCACACCGCTTGCTGCAAGAGAGGACAGGAAAGGGACCGTGGATCCATGACCGTGAACAGCCTTGGCAGCGGAAGGCATCTTCAGAACCGGGTCCATGAGTAGGTGATGGAGACGCCCCAAGAGGCAACACTGGGCTGGCTGGAGGATGCAGCGCCCGGGGGGAGGGTGCTTCTGACTGCCACCAACCAAGGGAGCAGCGTGGGGGCAACAAGCTTCCTCAGTGGTGGCCCCCCTCTTAGGTCTGCCTGGCACCAACTCTAATATCGCCTCAGCACCAAGTGAAGTCTATCCTCCATGGCAGGGCACTGAATTGGTTTTGTGTTGTGTTGTGTTGTGTTGGGCATTATGTCAACTGCTTAATGAGTCTTATCATTTAATTTACGTATGCTACTGCAGTGTTGCAAATCTGGCTTTTAAACTTTTCATTGTAATGTTCATGATGTTTTTATTGTTCTTTAAATTTAGGATTGCATTTTATTATATTTTATAAGCCTTTGTAAACTGCCCAGAGTGCTTCAGCAATAATAGCAATGAGTACTGGCCTCAGTAAATTAATTGCAGCTAACAATCAAAAGCCAATGTTTGGCACTGAATAGATGGCAAAGTCTATGCCAGGCAAGTCTCCTGAGGGACAGAATCCCTCAAACTGTGTGCCAACACTGAGAAGGACCTTTCCTCCAGGCACCGTCTACCTTGCTTTTAACGGCAGGAACACCCAGAAGCGGGGATGGGGCGTGTTGGTTGATAAATGCCAAGCACCGGTAGGCTGATGCAGCTCCCACCAAGTGGGTTTCTGCAAAGGAAGAACCAAAAGTTTGCAACGCGCTTGGAAATGGGGCAGCAGCTAAACATTGAGGGAAGAACTCTTAAAGTAAGGGTACCTGACTTACTTGTGCAAAAGCATTTTGGAACACAACGCTTCTCGATGCCAGCTGGTCGATGTTGGGCGACTTCACAAGGGTGTCTCCATAAGAGCCCAATGCCGGCCGCAGGTCATCCACGATAATGAAGAGCACGTTCGTGCCAACTGGAAAGCCACAGAGGTGAAGGACACGTGCTTGAGCACAATTAGTCAGCTCTAAGTGGGGAACAATGATCATAGCGGAACTCTTCTGCAGCTATTTTTAACTCCTTAACTCTATTAGAAAACCAGCAGCAGATCAACACCCAATGTGGAATAATACCATTTTAAAAGGATTAACACCAGAACACTTACTTAAGGGATGCTTAAGCAGTATGACAAAAGAATTGCAGGAACATTCGGTCACGATGGGCACAGCTTATAGGGCATGATTTGGGCTTTATAATAATTTCATCTGATCACACTTCATGTAGGTCAAGCTTAGCCAGACCTAGTTCACAGATTACTACTGGGAAAAGACTACTCAAGGATTAGCCAAGGAAGCTCATGTGAGCATATCTGCATTCACCTTTCCAAATCATGCAAGGCAGTTTAATCCAGCAAGCTTTTAGTAACTTCATTTCATATAAAAATATTTATACATCATTTTAAACCACAGCTTTGCAAACCACCTTGCATATTTTGCAAGTCCTGTTGCAAAAAGACACTTAATAAATGCATGTATTAGTTGTAGATCATATATGCCAAGAGCTGGTACTCTAAAATTGTGATTGTAGGATCAGGGAGACCCAGGTCCCAATCCCCCACTCAGCCACAAACTTCATGGGATGCCCTTGGGCCAGGGGCTTGTGACAACCTAACCTACCTCACAGGGTTCTTGAGAGGATAAAACGGGGGAGGAACTACTAGGTTTTCTGGAAGGAGGATGGGATATAAATACTGCCATGAATAAATGCCCAGGTGGTGCCTCCTTGAAACTGAGGACCCCCCTCCCAAATCCTCATTCCTTTTCAGATCTGCACTCAGATCAAAAGCAAATGTTTGTACCCTGCTTCTTCAGGTACCACATCCACATAAATGTTGCAAGGAATCTAGCAGGCTAAAAGGGGTCCGCACCCCAGCTCCTTATGCATTTCCAAAAATAAAAACTGGTCACAACACTGGTGCATCTCAAAACAAAGCAGCCAGTCAACGTATTACGAAGGTGCGGAGCAGAGGGTAGAGCACTAGTCGTTTTGGGCACGTGGGGGTCACCAGCTCCTTTTGGGGGCTCTTGAACAACTCTGTGCTAAATAAGGACCTAGGAAGGAGTTAAAAGGAGCTGGGCACGAAGAAGAAACTGCAGCCGAGTTGTCTTAAACAGGGCAGCAAAAAGTACCAGCGCCGACCTCACCTGGAAATCTCAACTAGCCGCGAGCGGCTCTCCTCGCAGTCGCCTGGGGTGAACACCTCGCCGCGCAAAAGCCCGAGAGATCCAGGTCTCCCCTGGCGCAACTGCCCTCGAAAGGGATGCTTCACCGCAGGGTTCGAGCCCCTCTCCCCACACTTCACATGTGAGCCCCATTGCTGCGGACGCCCCAAGCTTAACGCATCCGCAGCGCTGCCCCTCAAGTGCCCTTTCCCAAATCCTCGCCCTCTGCTCCCCAGACGGCGGAAGGCGCCCTCTCCACTGCGCGCCCCGCCCCGCCGGTCTCCCGCCCCCTCGCCCAGCTTCCAGCATCACCTGCGGGAGACCGGCGGCGGGATCTCTCCGTCCCGACGGCCCCAGCAACCCCGGAACCAAGCAAGACGCCGGCGACGCAAAGCAGCCGGCGGAACTGGGGCGCAAGGGCAGCTCGCCTCCGCCGCTCCGGCCCCATAGCCGGGCAGCCGCCCTCGCCGCGAGGCGCTCCCTCCCGAGACTAGGGCGGAACGGTCTGGGAGGGCTCGGGGCGCTCCCGCTCCGGAGCGGAGGAGGAAGCGAGCGCGGGGCGGCGCTCCGAAGCGCCACCCCGCGGGGGGCCGAGCGAGGGGCCGCTGCCGAGGTTTGGGAGATGCGGGCTGAATGGCGCATCCCGGCGGAGACCGAGCCAGCCGCGCGCTTGGCTGGGAGGGAGCCCCGTTGGACCCCGCGGCGTTTACGCCGGAGTAAGCGCCTCCGGGACACTTTGGCTTCGCAGCCGATCTCGTCCCGGGCTGCCTTCGGGCGGACGCGCTGCTTTGCTCGCGGAGACTCAGACGGCGCAGAGCGGGGAGAACGAATCCGAGCGTCTCTGCTCGACCGGGCGCAGCTTCTGAAGGCTCCCTCCCCGGTTTGTCTGAGCCCCCTGACGTAGTTGAGGAAGTCAGAGCACAATCCTATGCACGTTTAGACGGGGGAGGACTACAGCTCCCAGCATGCCTCAACCAGCATAACTAGGCGGGGCATGCTGGAAGCTGTAGGCCTTTTACTTTCGTCTAAACGTGTGTTAGGATTACGCCTTAAGCGCGTGCTTTGTTGTCCCATTCCACGCATTCTCCCTTCCGGCATCTCTGGTACTTCTCATCTTGTTATATGGGGCAGAAGGCGGGGTGGAGGAGAGAGGTTTGCCCCAGGGTTGTTGCCAGGTGCTGAAAAAAATCTGGGCGCAAGCCGGTGGCTCACAAGTCTGCAAATGCATGCATGCATGCAGAGCTAATTGCTGGTCTTTTTATGTCAGGAGAGAAGCACAGTAGATTGACTAGTCATCCAAATAACCCAAATACGAGTCCCTCGATTAGTTTGCGCCCCGGCCCATGTCATCCCAAGCTAATGGATTTCCCTGCACCCCCCAGCTTCATTTTCATAGGCGGCAGATGGAGACTGTGGCATGTGGAGAGAGAGAGTCAACATTTCCTTCCTCAGCCTAAAACCCCCCAGAAAATTGGCTCCATGGAAATTCCACGAAGGAACCCCCGCCCCACCCTCACCCCTTTTAGATATCCACAGCTGTGGAGATGAAGTCCGACAGGCTTGGAGAAAGATTGGGGGCCAGAGCTCCAAGGGGCAAGGCCTAGCAGTGCCCTGGCGTGCAGCCATTCTCTTCCCTGTAAGCGCCTCCTCTGCGCTGCTCTTCAGTGCTGCCGATTTGGGTGAAGGGGTTTGGAGAGACACCCGGCTCTTTTTGCCTTCGTACCTCCTCAGCTTGGTTTCGGGGTGCCGTGGCCTTGCCTCACCACCATCCATCACCAGGTGGCACTCATGCCCCATTCACAGCCGCTCCTCACGCGGCTCGATCGGATCACAGTGGCTTGGCATTTGGGGGGTTTCCAAAATCAGTGCCGTGCCCTAGCCCCACCATGCAGAACCGGCGCCCAAGGAGTGGGAAGCAAGATCTTGCAAGCTGCTTCCAGGCCTCCATCCAGAGATGCTGACCCGACTCCAAAGAGCTGATAGAACAGCAACCACCTGAACGGAGGAGGGATGCTCTTCCTTTCAGCAGCATTTGCCTGCATTCTTTCTACCCACACGGGGTGGGCAACTTGTGCAGCCCAGATGTTTTGGCCTAGCATTTTGTCAGCTCTTTGCAAGAGAACCAATGACGAGGGATCATGGTAGCTGTAGACCAAAAGCACTGAAGACCCACAAGTCGTCAGGCCCATCCCTGCATCTAGATGAGGAGTGTGCAACTTCTATTTAAGTGCATGTGGCATATTTAAGACATTTCTGTGCTGCTCAGGACAGCTTCCAATAACTAACAGAAAAATGAGCAATAAAGTCAATGGCGTGTTTGCACACTCTAACCTACCCTGCCCTGGCAATCAATCCTGGAGGGTAGTTCTGTGAGCAATCTGCAGTGTGGCAAACCATGTTTGTGCACCTCTCCCTCCCCCTCGTTCCCTTTTGCACTCTTTCCGTAACACTTTCAGTGTTTTGGGAAGTGTAAAAGTGTGTCTCACCCACTTTTTCTGGGCAAAAGGAGTTGTAACAACTAGTTGTCAGCTGGTTTCCTCTTAAAATTCTTATTAAAGTAACTTTGATAGAGCAATTGGGGGGCAGAGTTGGACTGGGACATAAACAGTTGTATGTTCCAGCCAAAAACCAATCATTGCCCTAGTTTGGCAGCTAACTAGTGATCAAAACTCCCTTTCTCCAAAGAAAGAAAAGAAAAGAAAAGAAATTGGGATGCACATTTGCATTTTCCTGTACTAGCATCTCAGCAGGATAGAGTGAAAAATGTGTGTCACAGACAGAGAGAGAGAGAGACTGTAATCACTCCATCCACTTTTTGCAAGCAATGATCACACACCGTTACTTTTTCTTGGCAGCTATGAAAAAAGTACAGGAGGGAAACATATTTGAGGCCTTGCTGAAGCACTGGCTAGGGTTGGGACCCCCACTGAGGCTTCAAATAGCTCCGCTTGCACAACTATAAACCTCCTCTGTTTTTTTTTAAAGAGCAAATCTATTTGTGCACACTGAGTGTACGATTTTACCTTTTAAAGAAATGATCTGACAAGGTGATACTTGAGAGCTTCGACAGGGTTGACATTGGCTGGCCAACCAGGGGAAAACGAAGGTCAACAGGAAAAAGGCCTCCAAAGGTTCAAAAATGGCTTGTGTGCACAACAAGCCAAGGCCAGCCACCCGAGTGCCGCTTGAGCAGCAGATCGCACTGATGAGCGTCTGGGCAAGTTGGGGAAGGATGTCTTCGCCATTCTGCCAAGCAGCTCAGCAGCTGCTTCCTGATGCCCGGGATGAGGTTGCTTTGGACAACGCGACCATCCACCTTGGGTACCACAACCTAGTTACAACCTTTGGGTTGTCATGGTGGCCTGTTGCCCTCAGACAAGCTGACTCCCAGTTTACCAGAAAGCATCGCACAGGCCCAGTGCGGGGGTGATTTTTAATAGTTAGCCAATGTCACCTTTTGCAAGAGCTCTCATGGACTGTCATAGATAGGATGGCTTGGAGAGCCTTCATGAATATGGTTGCTATAAATCAGAGACAACCTGGCAGCACAGAGGTTGACAGATCATCAAACTCTGTTCAAATGAAATGAAGCTGCTCCTATTATCTCCTATTAACTGCACATTTGCTCTTGGAGCCAACAGAGAAGGTTGCATTCCTGGTTACATTCATGTCCTGCTTGTGGTTTTCTCTTGGGCATCTGATTGCCCAGTGTAAACAAAAGGTCAGACAAGCTGGGCCTTTGATCTGGTCCAACAGGGTTTTTTAAAATGTTCTTCACAGACTTTAAAAAAGCAAGCTATCGACTAGATATGGGAAATATTTAGTTCTCCAGCTGCTGTTGGATTGCAACTCCTGCCAGTGGCTACTCTGGCTAAAGCTGGTAGGAGCTGCAACACTCCAGTTGCGTTGGAGTGCATCTGCCTCCGACCATCTATAGATAGCAATCACATCTAAAATGTGGGGCTCTGGATTGCATTTTCCTGACCCTCTCATTTCTCTTATCCATGAGACACCTGAGGACACTGGAAGTTTAGCAATGCAGGATCAGTTTAGCCTTAATTCACCCGCCATTCTCAGAGTTCTCACAATTGCATTCCTCCAGAAAAGGAGCTATTTAATGCTATTCCGACAATTGCTTCCCCTTCATGCACTTGGCAGCCTGGGGAATCAGGAAATCAACCAAGTGCATGAGAATTATTTACAAAAACTGTCTGGGAGGCATCTTTCATTTCATACTGGAGCTATTTTTCTTCTCTTTCTTTCACCCCCCGTGACAGCCAGTTAATATTTACATTATACATTTTAAATGTAGGTTTATATTTCTGGGTCATTTCTGGCTGACAGGATGGCAATACTGCAGGATGCTGATGGCTGGCCAAACTTGCCACTGTAAACTTTGCAAGAGTCTGCCGTATTCCCAGTTATCGGTGCAGCCGCATACCAGTGGAACCTTGGCTTTGGGGACTTTAAACGTTCCAGGTATAATTTCATCTCCCACAGCGTTTCTGTTTCTTGGGACTAAGTAAGAGATGATGGAAACTGTTGCAGTGGCACATTTTTAACAGCAGGTGCATATCATGACAGTGTGCACACGTAGGCCAGAGTCCAAAAGATCATACCTTATCCTCAATGCATTAGGATGAGCGTGACTGTACTCCATACAACATAAACTCTTATTGCGGTATCATTTCCATACCACCTAATAACCAGGTTCTCCGGGTGGTTTAAAGTTGCTGGGAATGGGAGGCAAATGCAGCAGAGAGTTGCTAAGGATAAGGCTCGTTTGCAAGTTTCTCATCGGAGCATCTCCCTGTCACCGGTTAGCAGGGTGCTGGATTGGACAGGCCTTTGGCCTAAGCCCAGAGTGTTTGCCTTCTGTTCCTAATTGTGATGCAAATGGAATTTACATTGAAGGCCTGAGCTCATTACACATGCTGGTCAAACTTTGCCATCTTCGTTATTTAAGACACATCTTTTAAAGTACCCGTGGAGTGTTTTTTTATTTTATTTTTATTTTTTGTTTTTATGTTTCTGAAAAATGCATGAGCTTTGCTCTCAGAACTGCATAAGCAGCATGCAGAGATTCTCCTAAACCTCCAGAACTGGGTTGAGCCAAAGGCATAGCTTCGGTGGAGAGGCAGATTTGCATAAATTTGCCACATTTCATTAGCATTCTAATAATTAAATGATAAGACACTCTTGCAGTTGCCTTTGCTCTGCAATACGGAGCCATTTCCCAGGAGCAAAGCACTGAAAGGTGCAGGCAAAACCCTTCAGTAATATATTCCTGAATCAAAAGCACTCCTTGCAAAACAGCAGCCCAAACATTAACAATTTCCTTGGCTTAAAAGTGAGCATTGTGCATTGACTTCTTCATTAGCAAGCATCTCTCATATCCTCCTAGGTTTATTAAACAATCTTCTGCAGTTACATTAATTACCGCCTGAAGGCAACTTCTTCAGTTTTTATGAGCCCCCTGGAAACACATCTGCCTTCAAGTAGCTCCTTGGTGATGCTTGAGTGCTACCACAGGTGTTTGCTGGATCGGAAAGGATTGCTCCCAACCTGGTCCGCCAGATGGGCCCAGTTCGCTTAGTCCAGAAAGCTGCAGCTGGTCTGTTCGGGGGAGCACGGACCTTCCCTGTCAGAACAGCTTCACCTTCCCAGTTTTTTCATGGGCACTGCTCAAAGTCTGCTCGTGACCTTTAAAGAGGTTAACAGCTTGAGACCTGGTTAGCTGAATGACCTCTTCCTTTTATCCAACCCATGACCAGGTCTTAAAAACTATGGAAGGGGCTGTTTTCCCCTAGAACAGAGGGGCAAAACCTCATGTTTGGGGGTCAGAACTGTCCATGCAAACAGTACCCTGCATGGTGAAGTGGCTTTATTTTCTTCTCCTGTTATAGCCTTTGTCCATTTCCTTTCTGATAGCCACCTCTTTTTAAAGTTGTCTTAAATACCCTTGCTTGGTATTAACACATTTTTAAAATACAATCCATGAGCATCTCTTTATAAAGAGACTGTGGTGAATGTAAAAGAGCTGAGACCTTTTCAACATCAAAAAAGCTCTCATCTCTATAGACCTAGATCTAAGCAGGAGGTTGGAGCCTGAAAAAACAAGATCTGCATCATCATCATCATCATCATCATCATCAAGATCTGCCTTGTTGTTGTTGTTGTTGTTGTTATTGCTCCTATAGCATAGTCGTTGTGTCCTACTTCCCGTGAGCAGCTGGCTTACCATTGCAGGAACAGAATGCTGCATGGGACCATTCCTTGGTCACATCCAGCAGGGCTCTCCGGGAGGGCCAGAAGTTCCCCACACTGGCATGGGGAAAAACCGAGGCCAAACCTGTGGGTGAGGTGCTGGGAGACAAGAGCTGGGTGTCCACGGGGCCCACCCTGTGCGACCCCACTCAACATGCTGCCCACCATAAGGCAAATGAGAGGTCTCATGGACTGCCAGGATCTGGACAGCTTCTGGATATGGACCTGGAGCAAAGCCACCAGGTTGCCGTCCATGCCAGGCAACAGAATGGCTTGCAAAGGCCTGCAAAAAGACTTACATGCCAGTGAACCTTTTTTAAAAAATTCTGTTACTTCATCATTCCATGTTTTATGCACCCATCTATTTACCTAAGTTCTGCTTAATTTTCTTATTTGTACACATGAAATCTTTGCTCTTTGAAAACAGAAAGCTAAGAGAAGGAAGAAAGCTGTAATGCTAGAGGATAGAGACAAAAAGGAAAAGATGGAGGAAATATTTGGGTTTTGCTTTAGATTGAAGAGGAGAAGAAAATCCAATTAATAACAGCAAGACCATGTGCCCCATGGACTGGCCCCGTGGGTTGGCCTTCCTTTGTGATGCAACGAGGCTTGAACCTTGGGGCCAAAGTGCAGGGCCCCACAGACTGGGGTGGGGGCACATGACCCCCCCCCCGGGAGCAGGGAGCATTGAGGGAAGCCGTGGCAACCTCCATTTATGTTGTTGTCATCACAATGTTGTGCTTTCAGTGCCTTTGCAATTTAAAACTGCTTGTGCTTCAAGTTTTGTTTTTTGTTTGTGTTGGAAATAGGGTGGCCAACCGTGTTGGTGTAGTCCCAGCATATCGGGAATACAGACACCGTTGTAAAGCATGGCATGGCTGGAGAAGAGGCAGAAATGTCCGCTGGATGTGGCACCTCTGAAATATATACACAGGAATCTGAAAGGAGCCCACATAAGTCCGGAGTCCAAAAGGACCAAACTACACCACTGGCCCTGTTAAGAATTTGCCCTGTGGATTTTGCACTTGTAGGTGCTGCTGCCTTCTCCTGGCCTCATCTCTGTTCCCTTATGTTCTGTCAACACAAACACATTATCTAAGCAGCACCTTCTGCATATTAAAACCCAGACCTAATTTTTGCTTTGTTACACAGACCAGCTGGAAGTCCAGCAAAGCATGCTTTTAAATGCAAGCAAGGCTAGAAAAACAAAGCTTAGGTCATAATTACTTAGATCTTTTCTTTCCTTGCCGCGATGTCATGAGCGGAGCCGCTGGAGCAGGAGGTCAGACTAGATGGCCCGGGAGACACCTTCTGACTCGCTCTGTTTCTATGTTTCATCATACACAGAAGCTAATTGTTTTGTATGTTTTAGTATCCACCATCATTATTAGCACCATCATATCATGCACTTTCAAGACACCATCAGCATCTGTAACTTTTCAATCTACACTTTCAATCTAAAGAGACAAGTATGAGTTCTAAAGTGTGCCAAAATGTGTTCCAGTGTAATCATTTGATGTATCTGTTAGCCTTCCCCAAAAGGCACGAGACTCTTGGTGGTAATTACGTCCGCCAATTTATTTCCCAGCATCATAGGTAAATGAACCTGCTTCATAATTACCCTGTGGTACAGCATCATATTTTAATTAGGGCCCCAAATCCAACTCTGCCACGAAGTTTACTTCGGCAACTTTGCGCCAATCTCTGTCATTCAGTCCGACATGCCTCTCCTGGTGACGGCTGTTGTCAGAATGAGTAATGCACCTTGATCATTGCTCTGCTTTCCTCTCTCCAGGAAATCGTACAATCAAGGCTGACTTCCAAGTAAAAATGGACAGACTTCTGCTGCCAAATAACCAATCGTTAAAACAACAACAAAATCACAAAAGCAGCCTAGAAACCTTAAAGAATAAAAGGGGATGGGGGAATTACATATGCCTGCCATCCTGGGAATATCTGAATGAAAATTGGGGTCAAGTTAAATATGGAAACAGTCCTCTGCCTGTGTAGACATAAAGCAGACCTTGTAAAGAGCCATAGGATCGTGCCCTAAATGGGTCTGTCTTCTTCTGTAGCCTTTTATTTGTGTTATCCTTCCCAATGTACTTGGAAATATAATTTGAAAACTACCATATGGATAGAAAGATTTCCATAATTAACATTAATCTAATATATGCAAATCCTAAGAAATGGCAGTGCATTAGTGATGCTTGACAGATAATACATTCTACTTTTGCAAATCACAAAATGCCAGGAAAAGGAGAGGGCTGCCTAGAAAGAGACCACAAAGAAAAACATCAAACACCCTCAAATGTCAGATGGAATCAAGAGCAGAAATGCAAGAATTCCAAGGAAGAAAATCCCAAAAAGGGACTGAAATGTTTTCTGTTCTCCTAGACCAGCCTTTCCCAACATGGAACCCACCCATGTTGGGTGGGGATGATAGGAGTTGTGGTACAACATATCTGGAGGGGACCAGGTTGGGGGACACTGTTCTAGCCATTTAAAGATTCAGGGTTTTACCTGCAGATTTCACTGCTCTGGATTTGCATTTTATTGTCTTGTGCTCTGCTATTAATACAAACCCACCTTGGAAATATGACATGTTTACATACACACACACACACACACACACACACAGTATATCACAGAAGTGAGTACACCCCCTCACTTTGCAAATATTTGCAAAATATTTACAAATATTTTGTAAATATTTTATTATATCTTTTCATGTGACAATCCTGAAGAAATGACACTTTGTTACAATGTAAAGTAGTGAGTATACAGCTTGTATAACAGTGTAAATTTGCTGTCCCCGCAAAATAACTCAACACACAGCCATTAATGTCTAAACCGCTGGCAACAAAAGTGAGTATACCCCTAAGTGAAACTGTCCAAATTGGGCCCAAAGTGTCAATATTTTGTGTGGCCACCATTCTTTTCCAGCACTGCCTTAACCCTCTTGGGCATGGAGTTCACCAGAGCTTCTCAGGTTGCCACTGGAGCCCCCTTCCACTCCTCCATGACGACATCACGGAGCTGGTGGGTGTTAGAGACCTTGCGCTCCTCCACCTTCCGTTTCAGGATGCCCCACAGATGCTCGATAGGGTTTAGGTCTGGAGACATGCTTGGCCAGTCCATCACCTTTACCCTCAGCTTCTTTAGCATGGCAGTGGCTGTCTTGGAGGTGTGTTTGGGGTCATTATCATGTTGGAATACTGCCCTGTGGCCCAGTCTCCGAAGGGAGGGATCAGGCTCTGCTTCAGTATGGCACAGGACATGTTGGCATTCAAGGTTCCCTCAATGAACTGTAGCTCCCCAGGGCCAGCAGCACTCATGCAGCCCCAGACCATGACACTCCCACCACCATGCTTGACTGTAGGCAAGACACACTTGTCTTTGTACTCCTCGCCTGGTTGTCGCCACACACGCTTGACACCATCTGAACCAAATAAGTTTATCTTGGTCTCATCAGGCCACAGGACATAGTTCCACTAATCCATGTCCTTAGTCTGCTTGTCTTCAGCAAACTGTTTGCGGGCTTTCTTGTGCATCATCTTTAGAAGAGGCTTCCTTCTGGGACGACAGCCCTGCAGACCAATTTGATGCAGTGTGCGGCGTATGGTCTGAGCACTGACAGGCTGACCCTCCACCCCTTCAACTCTGCAGCAATGCTGGCAGCACTCTTACGTCTATTTGCCAAAGCCAACCTCTGGATATGACGCTGAGCACGTGCACTCAACTTCTTTGGTCGACCGTGGCGAGGCCTGTTCTGAGTGGAACCTGTCCTGTTAAAGCGCTGTATGGTCTTGGCCACCGTGCTGCAGCTCAGTTTCAGGGTCTTGGCAATCTTCTTATAGCCTAGGCCATCTTTATGTAGAGCAACAATTCTTTTTTTCAGATCCTCAGAGAGTTCTTTGCCATGAGGTGCCATGTTGAACTTCCAGTGACCAGTATGAGAGAGTGAGAGTGATAGCACCAAATTTAACACACCTGCTCCCCATTCACACCTGAGTCACATGACACCAGGGAGGGAAAATGGCTAATGATGCCCAATTTGGACAGTTTCACTTAGGGGTGCACTCACTTTTGTTGCCAGCGGTTTAGACATTAATGGCTGTGTGACAGCAAATTGACACTGTTATACAAGCTGTATACTCACTACTTTACGTTGTAGCAAAATGTCATTTCTTCAGGGTTGTCACATGAAAAGATATAATAAAATATTTACAAATGTGAGGGGGTGTACTCACTTCTGTGATATACTGTGTGTGTGTATTATGTATATCTGTAGGCACTATAGGCACTGTGGTTTATTTAAGAAGACTGCAATACTGCACACATTTATCTGAGAGTAAGCTGCATTGAATATGGTAGAATTTACTCTTGAGTAAATGCTCATAGGATTGCACTGCACATTAATTGTTTGTGGCAAAGTCCTACATGTTGCTGCACAAACCAAGGTAGGTAAGGAATGGCTGTGGTTACTTACCTCATGCTAAGGGGAAGAAAAGCACCTGTTCAGAGGTTCTTTGGGAGGATTTGGAGCTACAGTCTGGCTTAGTTTAAAACACTGACGTTTTACGCACTAATTCCACATCCAAGGAGGAATTGCTGCCTTCCATACAGTGACAGATGAATGGCTTATACCCCATGGAAATGTTTCAGCATAAGTGTAAAGAAGAAGAAATGAGGAGTTTCTTTTTGAGAGTTCAGTAGTATTGTTGGCAGTCCAGTATATTTGTCTTTCTAATGTAAATGGTCAGCAAGTGTATTCCTTATATTTCTTTTCTGCCCTAAAGAGGATTACATAATCCTCCACCTCTTCCTCTCCCTCTTATCCTTGCAACAACCCTGTGAGGTAGGTTAGGCTAAGTCAGCAATTGGCCTAAAGTCACCCATTGGGCTAAGTGGGGACTAGAACCCAAACCTTTTAGCTCTCAAGCCAAGACTCTAACCATTATATCACACCACCTCTCAGTGTCATAGCATTTGGAGTTGGACATTATTTTGGAACTTATCTAGTCCATCTTTCTGCTCAAAACATCTCCCCTTCCCTATTTTACTCTTCCTCTTTATCTGAACCTCATTTTATTTTTTTAGTTCCAAGAGTCTTCAGTTTCCCAGAAGTCAGTGGGATACACAGAGGACTAACACAGAAAGAGTTCCTTGAAAATGGCAACTGCTGAAGCCGCCCCTTCGCAGATAAACGGAACCAAAGCAAAACGTGGCATGTGCCACTTGCAGTCTCTGCCTTTCTCAGAGGGAAGTGTTATTGCTTATGCAGCCAAAATGTTCCCATGCTCACACAGCAGGAGATGCCAGCAGGCCTGTGAAGCCCCAAGATTTCCAAAAGCAAAACTACACTTTGGAAGAAAAATTAGTAAATGGTACTTTAGACAACACTTCGCACTATCATTTTGCTGCAGTCCCCACTGGGAACCTCAAGCATGAAGTGCTTCTTTTGGCAGAAGGGACTGGACACCTTAAGAACAAATCTACATCTGTCATTCCTTGCTGTAGGCAATAAGTAAGGTTTTGCCTGCAAAACCTCATGGCACAGTCTCTAAAGGGCAAGCTGGGGAAATTGCGGTGTTCCATAAATAAGTATGCTCATTTTGAATTGCATTGTACAGTTGTGAAGCTCGTTCTGGATTAAGTCCCTCCCGGGAAGGGGACTTCATCAGAATTTTCCCCTCTGCTATTTCTTGTTGCTCATTACCCTCTGCAGACCCACCCAAGACTGCAAACTAGCATGCAAATTTATTTTACTTATTTATTTTCCGATTTATATCCTGTCTTTTTCCTACAAAGGGCTCAAAGCAGCTTACATCACTCTCCTCCTCCATCTTATCCCCACAACAACAACCCTGTGAGGTAGGCTGGGCTGAGAGTCTGTGACTGGCCCAAAGTCACCCAGTTGGCTCCATGGCTGAGTGGGGACTAGAACCCAGATCGCCTGAGTCCCAGTCCCATGCTCTGAACCACTACACCACACTGGCTCAAATCTGATTGGGAGTGCACCCCCCCTGATTCAGTTGTGAGTAAACTTGCACAGGTTTTGGCTAAAGTTACACCTCCCACCCACTTACCTTGCAGAAAGGCCCAGAGAAGTCCATGGAGTTTCCTTCCAAGTAGACATGCTTAGTATCCCACTGCAACTTCTCGAGGCAAGCCCAGTCTGCTGCCCCTGGCACAGAACTCTACCCCAGCGAGGTCAGTCAGCATGCGCCAAACCCACAGTGGACAGAAAGTTCTATTTTCAGGCAAAGCTGCACGGCACAGCAATAGCCACTGCATTCAGTGGGGCTTATGGTCAGGTAACCATGCGCAGGATTGCAGCCTCAATCAAGGATCATCTCTGTGTTTTAAAGCAGCACCAATGTTTAAAAGTGGGCTTAGCATGAGCATGTGCAAAGGTGATCCACCGAGGAACAAATCATAATGCCCAAGGGGTTTGCAGGATCCAGTGCAAGGCCCGACTGGCACCTGGGTGTCAGATACAAACACCTGGAGCTTGTCCATGGCTGTGGGGTCCCCACAGGGGAAAAAGAATGCCTTGAAAAGGAGCCAGAGGTGTGGCTCGTAAAGTTGAATTACCTGGTCAGAAGGTGCATTGCTCCATCTTTGTCTGGTTGGAGCCTGATGGATGCTGTAGTTCTTGTTGCAGTTGTTGTTTTCAGATGTAGTTGTTGTCTGAGTTTCTGCAAATGTACCAGAGGATCACGTACAGTATGAGCAAGATGGCAAAGAGAAAGAGAGCCACGAAGATCGCCTTGGACACTGGAGAGACGAAGGGCTGCATATTCTTCCCCCAGAGGACAGAGTTGGCGTTCCCTTCCTCTCTCATCGCCACTGGGATGAGGCAGAAACAAGCGGGTGGGAGCGAAGGAGGGAGAGGCGACCAGGACTAAAGTTTCAACGAGGCGCGAGAGCACTGGGCTCCTCGGTGCGCATGCGTGGTGCCCACCCTCTGCTTAGGAGTGGGCAGGGGGGTCACCCGCACTGGTGCGCAGAGAGAAGACTGGGAGGAGGCCGGGTGAAGGAGCGTGTCCCCAAACAGTGCCCAAATGTGGACGTGCGAATCGGCGTGTGCTTTGAAGCATGCGTGCGCGTGCGTAAAGGGGCCTGCCCCCTAAGGACCGCGCAGTTAGTACAAGGGGAAGGAGGGTGTTTAAGTGCACAAAAGCATCGCAGGTAGAAAGGTGCAAAGGCGAGGGCAGCGGGAGGCGAAGCGCCCGTGGCGGGGCAGAGGGCTTCCCAGAGACTGGGGCTCCCTGCGGCACCCCCCCGTCTTCCCCCCATGCGCCATGACGCGCGGACCGTGAAGAGCCTCCGTGGGGGTGCGGCGCTTTCGCCCTTCCAAAGGCGATGCATGGAGCGGTCCTGCCTGGAGAAGCGCAGAAAAGCGCTCCGCGTCCGCACCGAAACTGGGGCAGGTTGGGATCGCGGCACCCGCGCGTGTGACCTTCTTTTCGGAGAGCGAGGGGCGTGCTTTTCCTCGGCCGTATGCTGTCGAGCTCCTTTTTTCCTCCCGGCTTTTGAAAGCCTTGGCACGCCCGCGATCCTTCGCATCTCATTTCGCTTCTCATTTCCATGTCATTGCCGGCTAGAGGGGATGATGGACTGGGGATTTCTTTCTCTGCAAACTGTACAGTCAGTGTTTAATTTTTATAAGATGGGAAATAACAGGGGGTCCTGTTTAGTGAGTGGCTTTAGACGGAATCGAATCCGTGTTCACACAGAAAAAAAAAATGCTGGCAATTACAGGACTTCCTTTTCCTACCGAAACATGCTAAGATTGCACCTTCCGTTCCTTCCTCCCCTTGAAGTTTCGAAAGTCTGTTTTGTCCAACGCAGAAGCATGCTGACTAGTCCTTGGTCATATTCAGCCCAGTCTTACGCAGATTTCCTCAGAGGGAAATCCTACTAGGTTCCATTGGTCTTGCTCAGTTAATCCCAAATATTATGACTTCCAGGCAAGGAGCCCCATCCTCAATAAAACTGGTTAGGAAGATATGATCTGTCACTACAAGGCCCCCAAGTCAAGGTAAACCCAGAGCTTGAGAAGGGACGCGAGAAGTGTGTTTTGTCTGTCAACAGTTCCTAAAATGTCTAATTTGCCACAATCCTGCCTGGATCTACATAGAAGTAACTCTCATTGCATGCATTGGGGCCCATGCCCAGGTACAGTGTTCGTAAGATTGCAGCCCTAAATATAATCCTAAACCCACTGACGAATGGAAGCCCCTTGAACTGAATGACCGTACTTCTAAGCAGATGTGCACAGAATTGCATTGCTGACCTGTAACACTGGCCAGACAGGTAACTATGACAAGGCTGTTACAGTAAAAAAAAAAAAAAAAAATCCCTGCATGCCACAGAGATACCTGGAGGGCTGCAGTCCACAGAAGCATTTGCCTCTCCCCACCATGCGTTTGTCTCTCAAGTGACCGAGAATCATTTAATATCAATTTCGATTTTGTATTCTATTTTAGTTGTGTATATATATGCTTACACATACTGAAAGTTTCTCTTTTAGTGTTTCTATTTGAATGTGTTTATTTTCTGTGTAAGGGTCTGTTTATATTTGCAATGTAAAAGTTAAACAAACACTGTGAATCAGAAAATTTTGTTTTAAATTGGACTACAAGAGTAAAAACCATTCATAATTCCTTGTGGCCCCTAGGGAAGTTTTCAGAGGAGTTGCTATATTAGGCACCCTTCTTATACCCGCTTATAAACCTCATCGATCTCAACAGGACCTATGGCTGAGTAGACCAGCCTGTTGTTCTTGCGAAGTCGTGCCGACTCTACGGACAGCATTCCTCCAGGTTCTGCTGTCCTTCACCATCCCCCAGAGTCCACCGAATCCCACACCCACATCTCCAGTAGCCCCATCCAGCCCCCTCAACCTCTGCTGTCCCCTTCTGCTTTTGCCTTCAGTCATTTCCAGCATCAGGGTCTTTTCCAATGAGTCTTTCTCATTAGGCAGTCTAGGACTGCACTTTTGGTCTGTTGTATATCCAGGCCATGAAGGGTTTGCCCCTGTTGGGAAATCACTGTGCATCTACTCAGCCATCTACAAAGAAATTGTAAACAGTGTTACCCAAGCGCCACAAATGCAAGAGGGCTAGCTTGTGATATTTCAGGTTGCCAGCTGGTAACACTTTATGTGTCTGATGAATTGGGCCATACTACATGAAAGTTTCTGCCATAATAAATCTGTTGGGTTTAAAGTTTCTCCCTCCCCTTCCCCTCTCTCTTGTTGGATAAATGTTTAAAAATCCACTTGAAAAACTCCATATAGTCCACTGACCTGACCACCTAACCAAGGAGAGATGCTATATGGATTGTCAGTTTTTCATGAAGTCCCTTGAACCTGCAACCTTATCCATGCTTTTCTTGAAAAGAAAGTCCTATTTAATTCAGTGGAGCATATGGCTAACTAGCTATACATATGAATGTCACTTGCACTAGCTTTCTCCAAGATGGTGTTGTCCAGATGTATTGAACTGCAACTCCCAGCATTCCTGACCACTGCCCAAGCAGGTTGGGACTGATGGGGGTTGAAGTCCAACACGGCTGGAAGACACCAGAACGGTAAGTAGTGAGAAAGGCACATAAAAACAGACAGCTAGATAAACACACAAACATGCAGTAACGCGCACTTGCACACACTCCTTTTATAGGCTGTAGAAATCCTATTTTTATTCTTTCCTTAGATATCGAGCTCCTGTTTCGGCCATTATATCTGAACCTTTCACAAGCATCTCCGTGACAGACCAGCAATTGGAGAAGGCAGCGCAAAAGTGGCGCCATTGCCAGCCTCCCCCGGCCAGCGCAGCCGTTTTCGTCTCCTAGCCTTCGAGGGACCTTCGCCGCTCGCCCTCACGTGGGCAAGGCTTCGCAAACGCTCACGGAGCAGGCGCCTGCGCGCTGCTTCGGCCCCGCCCCCTGCAGGCGGTGTCGGTGGGCGTGAAAGAAAAGGAAGAAGAAAGGGGGGGCGAGAAGAGGCACCTAGAGTGGGCGGGACCCTCGAGTGCGCGCATGCGCCCTGTTCACGGGGCGCACGCGCAGTGCGGCGTGGCCGCTGAGGGGAGCTCGGCTGACGGGCGGATGAGGCGGCGGCGGTGGCGGCCGCGGTTTGTCGGCGAGGCCAGGGCCGCGATGCGTCTCCTGTGAGAGCAAGAGCGGCGGAAGCGGCGTGGCAGGGCGGAGCGCCATGAACCTGAGGGGATTGTTTCAGGATTTCAACCCTAGGTGAGGGGAGGGCGAAGGCGGCCTGTGGTGAGGCGGGGGGAGGGGGAGTGCATGGGGGAGGGGAGGTCTTGGGGCGGGGGGCGCTTTGGACGGCCTGGAACAGGGACCGGCGCCCGTGGGCTTAAAGGGAGCCGTGTGGCAGCCCCCCGGGTGGAGGCGGCGACGGCAGGGTGGGACTGGGAGAAGGTTAATCTTTGCGGGTAAACCCATGAGGAGGCCTTAGTAATCATGCAAAGGAGTGCACCCTTCCTCAACCCGGTGCACTTCAGTTCCTCTCAGCCCCAGACACCATGGCCAGCGGCCAGGGATGCCGAAAGCTGTAGTTCAGAACATCTGAAGAAGCGAGGCACTGGGCCTTGATGCGTATTTGCATTCCAAATTGATTGCATTTATTAAAATTACTGTGAAAGGTATGTTCCACCTTTTTGGCTCTTGCAAAGAACTAAGTGGCTTGCATAATCTTCCTTCTCTCCATTGTATGCTCACAACTTTGTGAGGCAGGTTTGGCCAAGAGTGAGTGACTGGTCCAGAGTCAACCTGTGAGCTTTGTGGCTAGTGGGACTAGAACCTGGATCGCCTGAGCCCCAGTTCAGCACTCTAACTATACTGCACCACAGTTTCTGTTCGTGATATTTTGATTGACCTAATAAAGGCATTGCACTGATATATAATAATAAGTCATGGTCCAGTGGCCTTACTCAGTATAAGGCAGCAGAACATTGTTCATGTTGATTTTATTTCTATATTATATTATTATATCCTGCTCTTCCTGCAAGGAACCCATGGTGGCTTACTTAATCCTCCTTTGTTTTATCCCCACAACACCCTTTTGAATTGGATTTGACTGTCTCAAAGTCACCCAGTGGCCATGTAGGGGCTAGACCCTGATCTCTTAAGCCCTAGTCTAACACCTTAAGTACTATACCACTCAGGCTACTTCTGAACTGCCTTGGACTTTTGTTTCTATTCTGGAAGGAATGCAGAGATCCAAAACTGAAAGTCAGGCTGTCTTCACAAAAACCCTGTGAGTAAGTTAGGCTGAGAATCTGAGTAGCCCAAAGTCACCCATTTGGCCAAGTGGGGATTACAGCCCAGATCTCCTGAGTCCCATTTTAAGACTAACCATAATGTCACACTGGCTCTATCGTTTAATCATACGCCATTCATCGATAGTATATTTATATATTCCTAGGAAGACAGGGTTGTGTATGTCATAGGGTAAGACTAGATTTAAATCATGGCTTTCTACATAATTTACACTCATGCCTACCTTCCTTACCCATAGTTAGAGGAACTTCATTAAAATATTCCCAAACTGGGTCTTTCTTACTGCCTGCTGCCATTACAGGTTTTCTCTTCCGGTGAAAGAATAATACGGTAAACCTCAGGCAATACACAAAAAGATCCAAATAATATTCTGCTCAAAAGGTTTCACTTTCATTTTTACTGCTTGGCTCTCCCTCCTCATACTTCACTTTTGTACAGAACTATTACACTCCCAACAATCTTCTTCTGTTCAGTGATTTTTTTTTAAACTTAGCACTTACACGGTAAGGGCTTCATAGAATCATAGTATAGTAGAGTTGGAAGGGGCCATGAAGGCCATTGGGTGCAATGCCCTGGTGTTGCAGGATACCATGTTATACCATCCCACTCAGATGGCTGTCCAGTTTCTTTTAGAATGTGTCTGGTGTGGGAGAGCCCACAGCCTCTCTAGGCAACTGGTTGCACTGTCGTATTGTTCTGCCTGAATCTGGGTGGTTGCAGCTTTGATTATTCTGTGTCCTGCACTCTGATATCAGTGAGAAAGATGTTGACCTTCATCTTTGTGATATCTCCTGAGGTACTTATAGAGGGGTATCATGTTCCCCCTCTTCTCAAGGCTGAACATGCCCAGTCCTCCCATTCTCTCCTCATAGGGCAGTGTTTCCAAATTCTGGATCACTTTTGATTCTGTGTACATAGATTTGCAAAGGAACAGTGGGATTAAGGTCTTTTTCTCAACTCTGTATGTTTTATAACATATTTTGCTATGTAGAAGAGGCAGTCACTAATTCACAGTTTTGAGAACTGTAAAACCAAGCATCTGTGATATTATCTAGATAGAAAAATTGGCCAATAATCTTACAGAAACCTCTGGAAGAGCATGATATTCTGAATGGATTAATGGAATTCATTTACCAAAAAATTTGAACATTGCATAAATATACAGCATCACACTACATAATTAAACATTAAACCTTATTTTATAATTAATAACCCTTGGACTATAATGTATCTTAAATAGAAAAGTTAGGTTTTTCCTCAAAAAGCATTTTATTACAAAAATTCCAATTAAAATTAAAAATCTGATTTAAATCCAAAAATATTTTTTGTTTAATCATTGACTTTTATCCACTCTGGTCATTTGGTATTCAAAGGGATATTGTCTTTGGCATTGAAGATTGCACAGATTCTTAGGGCTAATAGCTTTTGGGTGCTGTGTTTTGTTACCCACCCAATTAGTAGCCTTATGTGGATGTATGCGGTTGCACCTGGCCCATAGTCACTCAGGTTTTTCACTGAACCAAGGACTTCACACCTTGGTCAGCTTGTTCTGACCAATTTGTTAAGTCCAGTTTATTGTCATGTTGTCCAGGACTTAAAAACCCAGAAGTCCCTGCCAGCACATCCAGTGGTCAGGAATAACTACTATTACCAACAACTAGAGATCCACTTTTGCCTACCTTTGAACTATTCCAACATGAAAGGGGGAGAAAATGCTGCCTTTTAGTGTATGTTTTATAGACATGTTTTCAAATGCTCAAAGTGGTTTGGCTACATTTACTTTTCTCATTTATTGTATTTATATCCTGCTTTTTTCCTTCCAAGAAACTCAAAGTAGTTTATATAATTCTGTTCCTTTCAGTCTTACCCTCACAACAAGGACCCCATGAGTTAGGTTGGGCCAAGAGTCCATGACTGGCCCAGAGTCACCTAGTGAGCTCCATGGTCAAGTGTGGACTAGAAGCCAGATCACCTGAGTCCATTCCTGCACTCTTAACCACTACACCGCAGTGATTCTCATTTACTTTGATAATTCTTTAAGACAATTCAGTATTACTCTTCTCCTGTGTTTAAGATACAGAATGAGACTGGGGTGTGTGTGTGAGGTGGGGAGGGGAGGGGGGAGGGGAGAGATGTCAAACCGCTTGGTGTGGTAAGGTTTGATTCAGGGACTTTTTGGATTGTATTCTTAAGAATGTAAGAGTAGCAGTACTGGACTTGATCAAAGTTCCTTCTTAAACTAGCATCCCAACTCTTTCAGTGACTAATTAGAAAGATGCAGGAGGATCACAAGCAGGGCTTGAAGGTACACAGTCCTGCCCCATTTGTTTCTGACAAACTGCACCCATACCTGGAGGGGCCATGTGACTGCGACAGCTAGCACTTGTTGATAGACCTCTCTGTCACTTAACAAGGTTTGTCACTTAGCACATTATTATTTCTGAACGGCTTTCTTATCAAAAGCATTGTACAACAAAAGAATATCAGGGCTTGCCTTGCCATAGAGTTACAAAGAGAAATTGTGTATAAAAGATAAGAGAAAATGACACAGCAGGACAGAGTCTTTCATGGAATAGTAGGTGTGTTGGCAGTGTCAGGAAAGTTTGAGTCATCTCTGTTTCATCTGCAGCAGGGATGGGGAAATCTTTGGCCCGCCAGATGTTGTTGAACTGCAGCTTACATCATCTCTAGTCATGGAGACAGAGTCAAATATCTGGAAGGAGAAGAGGAACACATGTTCCCTTTCCCTGATTTGCAGGCGAAATAATTCTTAACCATAGACCCCATTCATATCATGTCATTATCTGTCTCAAGTCCTTGTGAAGGGGCAGGTTATAAAGTAAATTAATAGCCCATTAGAGGTCAGTTTTTGAAATTGAAGTGGGACATTAACTATTGGACATCTGATGGGAAGAGGATCCTCCCTGCCCCTTTAGAAGGGAGACTTGAACCTCCCAGTTGGCAATTTCTTTCTGAAACTATTTAATTATTTATTTAGAAAATGTCTATGCCGCCCCATTCGCCGAAGCCTAAGGGCGGCTTACAAATAAATAACTATTTTCTGATTACTTTTAAGATGGCATTGGTAAAGGTCAGGACTCTCATTCATACCACCCTGCATGTAAATCTCCTCCACTCCCTCTAATTTTTACTGCTTGGAAAGTTGTTTCTAGCTGGTTCGGTTCTGCAGTCTTACGATATTGAAAGCAATTGGCCTTGTCATGTATTAGCATTATTTTAACAGAACAATTAATTCACTGAGTACAAGTTGAGTTTTAAAAGCATGCTTGTGCCTTTTAAATGTAATTAGGAAGCCACCCACGTGTGATTTTATGGCATCAGTCTTAAACTGGCAGATAGTTATGTTGTTGAAGCAAAACAGAACGGTAATGGATCCTTAGTCTTTCTGTCAAAAGGAGACTAGGCTTGCCTAGATAATCCCTGAAATGTAATTTAAGAGTTGTTTTCCTGTGTGTTTTCTGGCAGGCCAGAGATTACCTCTGTTGTGGCCGAACACAAATGCATTTTAACTGAGGACAGCTTCTGTAGGAAAGGACTATCTTGCTGCAATTCATGCTACTACTGAGGGTGTCACATGTGTTGGTTGGTACCAAGTACGTCTAGCTCTACCTTGGTCAGAATACCTTTAGGATGTTTTCTTGATGAGTATCCTGATCATGGCCTTGTTAAAACTACTTTGTATCTGCTGTTGTGCCACTTCAGCAAGATGATGGATCTGATAGCAGTTGCTCCAATTTGTTACCTGTCCACCCTGTTGTATTAGTGTTAGCATGCCAAGCTTGCTCATCATGACACCATCATAAAGTCAGTAATGAGTTATTTTGTTGTGCTGGTGAATCTGGCCCTCTTATTGACACTTATTGACAGTTTCAGCTCTTCAGAAGACCAAGCAATAGACTAACTCATAATATTTCTTCCTTTGATTGTCTTGATTGATGACAATTTGAAGGTAGCAGCTTTAGTGTTTGTCAGCTTCCTAGTGGGAGGCAGCTGGAGAAAGGCTGCTGAGCTTCAGGTTTTTTTAACTGAGAGAACTGCAAATGCTGCATTAAAGGAGGTGTAGAATTACCTTGTGCTTACATGTGCATGATTTGCCACCTCAGAATCTCTTTTAGGAACATGGAAAAAGGAAAACTGTAAAACCAAAGGGTGTCCTCTGTTGTGTGATGAAACATTCGCTGAGATTAAAGTGTTGTGTTGTACCAGGAGGGACTGAGTTCCACTGATACATGAGTTGTCCAGAAAGTTTAGTGTGATACAGGGGGGAAAACATGGATTCAATACATCAAAGTAGGTCAGGAATTAAGTAGCACATATTGTAGAAATTAGAGAGAGCTGTCATAGGGTGTGCTTAGATACCATGATAAACAATGGTTAATTTTGACGGAAAGGTGCCTGGTATATCCCTGGGTTTGTGTAATCCTGCCTTTCTTAAATATAGCTATGCAGGAGAGTATGAAAGCCTTTGCTTCCATCTTTAATTAAGCACAGCATGTTCTGGTATCCAAACCTGAAAAGTGGTTAGATGTAACTATGGCTTGTTTAAAGCAAACCAAACTTAAGTAAAATATGAGCATATATTAGGGTATGGCATTCTTTAGTGGTAGAAGACATGCTTTCTATGTAGAGGGTCCATTGCCCAGAATCTCTAGTTTAAAGGATTTCAAGTAGGATTGAAGCAGACTTGTCACTAAGATTTAAAAAACTGTGCCTAGTTAGAATAGAGTACAGTGATCTAGAGTAAATGAATTAATGGCCTAAAAACGTGAGAAGAAGCCTGCTGCATCAGACCAAATTCCCATCTAGTTTTGCTTCAGCCAAATGATTCTGGGAATCATGATGAATGCCTGTGTTAGAACTGTTCCCCATAACTCAGTGTAAGTTTGTGTAGTGACTTTAAAAAGAAAAAAGAAAAAAATGTGAATTTGTATACACCTGAAAATAATGTGTCTTAAAACTGTTATTTTCTCCTGTTTCTAAACAGCAAATTTCTTATCTATGCCTGCCTGCTGCTGTTCTCAGTTTTGCTTTCTCTCCGTTTGGATGACAAGATTCAGTGGAGCTATTGGGCAGTGTTTGCTCCAATATGGCTATGGAAGTTAATGGTCATTGTTGGTGCCTCAGTAGGAACTGGGGTATGGGCACGGAACCCACAATATCGGTAAGAGTAATGTATGCACTTTTATTTTTTGTGAGCATTCCTTTGAATAATACATGTGAGCTCTGTGATGAAGCCATCAAGAATTTTGTGTAGACACCATGCATCTTAACCTCCATGCAACATGTTCCTGGTAGCTACAGGAACATAGTCATGCTTGGCTCTATAAATGACTGTTCTCTGTGCAGGCCAACTCTCTGTACAGTTAATAGCAGTCTTTTATAATTTGAGCCACAGCTATTAAGGGTGGTGGTAATATGTCTATATTCACCCCATCAGCACAACATAAAGTTCCCCTTTCCCTAAGGGAGTACAGTATCTTCACTTTTAAGAACCAGACTAAGCCTGTTAAAGTTTGGATGTAGTTGTAGTGTAGACTAACACAATGAGTTGTATGCATTTCTTTCCCTCTTTAGAGCAGAAGGAGAAACATGTGTGGAGTTCAAAGCCATGTTAATTGCAGTAGGGATTCACTTATTACTTCTGATGTTTGAAGTGCTAGTCTGTGATGGAATCGAGAGAGGAACACGCTTCTGGCTTTTAGTCTTCATGCCACTATTCTTTGTGTCTCCAGTCTCGGTTGCAGCTTGTGTGTGGGGATTTCGGCATGATAGATCTTTGGAGGTGAGCTACTCTTCGTGCATTAGATTCTTACAAGTGTGACCCTTGTTGTGAGAATACAGATACATTTTAATTTATAAATAGAAGTGGGAAATCTGTCTCTCTTAAGCTAGCTTAGAATAATTTTTGGTATATGTGAGTTATGTATGCGGGGAGGGAGAGTGAGGGAGATGAGGCCTACAGTGTCTTAAATGAAGAGCCTTATTAACTTATAAGGATCTTATAACTCAATAACTTTTATTCTAATTAGTAGTGGTCCACTTATATTCCATGTCTAATGATACATGAAGAGCAAAAAGTTCATTTTAAATATTGTATACTTTGTTCTAAGGTGATATTTTGCTTTTGTAAGATGCTGTAGCAACAACCATTTGGTTCTGATGTGGCTGCTTTTTTCTTTCCCTAGCTGGAAATCCTATGTTCTGTCAATATTCTCCAGTTTATCTTTATTGCACTCCGACTAGATGAAATCATCAAGTGGCCTTGGCTTGTAAGTAAACTGGACTTATTTTTATGCTGTTTTAAAAGGTTTATTGTCATTGTGCAAACACCAACTGTAATGTTAGTGTCAGAAAAATAGATTTTTAAAATTGTGGCATATATAGAAAGCTAAACAAAGTTTTAGAAGGGAAATTGGCCAGTTGGCTTTAATAAGCCTTGAGGTACATCAGAAATGGTAGGTGATGCTTGTTGTATTTATAATGTAGTCAGTTTTATTTATTATTAACTTTACAAGTTATAAATAGTTTTATAAGCTGCTGTTGATTAACAGGACTCTCGAGGTGACATTCAACTTAAAAATAAAAATCACAGAAGCTGCAGTAAAACCTGCTAATATCTAGCAAAGCAGTAAAACAGCCCCAAACTAGCTATGGAGCCCATATGCCCAGCAGTTGGTGTACACAGGCATGCTGGAGGAAGCATCTGGTCATCCAGACGCTCACTCACTGATAGCCTTGTCCTTTACGACAATCCAGTCTCCTTTTAAAGCTGTCTGAATTCATGGTTGTCACGGCGTCTTACAGAAGTTAATCTCATAGTTTGTACCATGCAGTTCTGAGACTCAAAATTGTTTTGATTTTGATTTTCCTGTACCCTCTGTGAAATTTGTCTTGTTCTTTTCAAAGAGAATTTAGACCTGTTTCTCCACATTATCCTTTTCCATGATACTAATAAGGCTTTGGTGATTTGCGGTGGTAACTTTTTAGCTCAGGTACAATGTGGTCTTTGAAGCTTGTCTGACCATATGGCTATTGTTGAAGGCAAACGTTGCTTTCCTTTTTAAATATATATCTGTAGATAACATAATGACAGATACCTATAATGATACTGGCTCTCTGGGGAAAAAGAGGGGGCTGTTTGTTTTTTGTCCGTGATATTTTCCCCCCATTCCATTTCCAGGTTGTCTGTGTCCCTCTGTGGATTCTGATGTCCTTCCTGTGTTTGGTTGTTCTCTACTATATCGTCTGGTCTGTTCTGTTCCTACGCTCAATGGATGTGATTGCTGAACAAAGAAGAACACACATAACAATGGCAATCAGTTGGATGACAATCGTGGTTCCATTACTCACCTTTGAAGTAAGCCAAAGCTATCTAATGTTCACTGTTTGGGTGGGATATTTTTAGCAGTTTCTTTCTGAAACCTTCAGAGCAAGTTATGAATTTTGCTACTGCAAATAAGACAGGGAGGCTGTATGTATATGAATAGTGAGTACCTAATATTTCTGGAGTTCTCTTGATGACTTGTATGACAAAATGAAAGCCTAAAGCCTGTGTGAGAAAGGTTGAATTGGTGATTTCTAGAAATTATACATAAGTGCTCGCTTTGTATAATTTCATCCATTTCTGCTAATCCCAGGGAACTGAGCAGGGTGTTGGTAGCTTGCCTTGTGCTTGAAGAACATGCTGTTCTTCCTTTGGGCTTTGGAGATCTCATCAGACATTGCCCTGACATTTTCCAATTGTCTTTGCAGCTGCAAGTGCAAGAAAATTTATTGAGACTATCAACATGCTGAATTCTTTGCACAGTAACAAATAGCAATGTAGACACAATCCTGATTATAACCTGCTTTCAAGGACACCTGTAAAATAATGCTTTACTGAGGAAGCCCTTAGTCCAGTGAGCCAGTTGATGCTGAAATTATCTGCAAAATTGATTTGTAAACAGGCTTGGAAAAATTCCATGGTCACAAAATTTGCTGCCCTTGCCTAGGAATGTATAAGATATATTCAGCCCTCCGTTAGCTTGGTGCTTAGGCAGTTTAATGCCCAGCATTGAATCCTCAGGCTAAATAGGATTGTGTAACACCTGCAGCTGAAGCTACCTAATTATCTTATTTAGATCCTGCTTGTGCACAGATTGGATGGACACAACACATTCTCATACATACCCATATTTGTTCCTCTCTGGCTTTCACTAATAACTTTAATGGCAACGACATTTGGACAGAAAGGAGGCAATCATTGTGAGTATGCAGAGGAGAAGGTCTGTCCCTGCTCCTCTCCCGTTTGTAATACTTCTGCCATTCAATTGTGTTGCAGAAAAAAAAAGGGGGGGGGAGTGTACACTGTTTGTCAGTTTCCTTGCAGAGTGAAGCTATCAATAACTCTTTGTATGTGCAGGGTGGTTTGGAATTCGCAAAGACTTCTGTCAGTTCCTACTTGAAATTTTCCCATTCCTAAGAGAGTATGGCAACATTTCTTATGACCTGCATCATGAAGATAATGAGGAAACAGAAGAAACCCCTGTCCCAGAACCTCCCAAAATAGCTCCAATGTTTCGAAAAAAGACTGGTGTAGTCATCACCCAGAGTCCTGGGAAATACGTTATACCACCTCCCAAGCTAAACATTGATATGCCGGATTAAAAGCAAGCCCAGAACTAGGTGGCATATAGTCAAGACTAGCCTCCTGACTTAAACCACGGCTGGGAATCTGTGGCCAACATGGTTTTTTATCTCATGCCTTTTGTTTTCATTTGTTTATGGATAGACGTGTGCCTCAGTGGCTTGTAATAAAGATAATGAATATTTGTGTTAATATAATTTGTCAGTTTCCATACATTTGTGTATGAAATACCATGCCAGTAACACACACACAAAAGAATGCAATAGCAGTGGTAAGATTCACAAATGGAAAACATCTTCCTAAGTCGTCTTTTGCAGAGCATAATTTACTATTTTCAGCTGTGAGCATCAAATGCATGTAGAGTTCATTAACAACACAAGTTTTTTTTTCTGAGATCTGATTAAGCATTTTACATTTCAAACTGGTCTGCAGTTACACATGAGTTAATCCTGCTGAATCAGTGATCTTTGTATGCATATAACTGTAAACTGGGTTGCAGCCACACAGTGTCAGAAGAGGAAAGGATGTTTTTTATTTGTGAACCTTTCTGACTGGTTAAAGTGTGCCTGTATAGTATTTATATGACCTTTTGGCAATGTAATATATTACAAAATGTAAATATGTAAAAGTATTTTTTAAAACACTGTATGAAGTGCATAATCTATTGTGAGTGACATATTTTGTGTTAAACTGTGTATACTGGGTTGGAGCCAGATTTAGTCATCCTGTGTCATAAGTAATTTATGTCCCATTGATTTTATTGGGTCCACTGTACTAAATCTGAATGCAGCCCATGGCTCCCATATAAATTGAAGCACCTCAGCCATGTGATGTTGTATCAGCATGCTTCTTGCCCCTTCATTTCCCCATTGAACCATGAACACTATGTTTCAGGCATGTCCTCAGGTAGGATTTGAAGGTTCTTCCTCTGTTAGTGGATCAAATTTACCTTGATAAAGGTATGTAAATTATTGTGTAAATAACGATAATCTTTGTACTGTCTAGAGAGGAAGGAGGGAACTGGCTTTTTGAAAAGTTGCCTTTCCACTTTTGTTAAAATGTTATTGTTGGATAATACCTTATTTCTCTTTCCCCCCATCTTTGGCTGTTCATTAAAGTTTCTTCCTCTACTGCTCGCTTGAACTCATTCTTTTTCTACATAGTTAACAGAATAGTACCTGCCGAGTTCCATGGGTATACTTGTATTGCAGATGATAAGTTGAACGTGAAACTGTGAACTAAGAGAAAATACCTAATGTTGTGAACTGCCCAGAAAGCTTTTGGCTGTGTAATGAAATAATATTGCTATTGAGGGAAGTTTAGTGCAAGCTCTAGCAAAAGGCTTTTTGTCAGGGAGAGAGCTACAATCTGCCAGGAGGGTATGTGTACAGTTTGAAAATTCTTGCGGATAAGGAAGATAGAGTAGTGCATGAGTTCTAGCAGGCCACAACAGATCTTTTAAAATGACTTGTACAGTGTTTTTAACAATCATCCTGAGCATAAATGCAGTTTTTCTGCATTTGAAGTTAATTTACCATTTCATGAATAAAAGGGTACCTGTTTAGAGCCAAGCCTTTGTTTCTATAATTGTGTAACTACTCCCAAGACCTGCAAGAGAGATTTATAATCACACATCGTCTTGAAAAAATAATAAATACTGGATTTGTTATGAGTGTAGGAAAGAGCTGGAGG